>NC_134879.1:43961157-43963657 GCF_041734735.1 Babylonia areolata | reverse complement strand
TCTTGTTTTCTAACCTTCGATTCGCCTTCATGGAGCTGTAAGGCAGAGAGAGGTCGATTCACGTGCTTTCCCTATTTGTAGTGGTCGTTAAAAAAAAAGGTCCCGGGTGTTTCCCGGGCGTGGCCACTTTCTTTCTGGCAGAGAATGGTGCCATTATTCGGCCATGGCTTCTCCCAGACAACCTGTAGTTGATTTTGGACAACAGGTAATTGTTTCTTTGTTTGGTAGCTGCCTTTTGAACCGAGCTCTCCCGAACAGCAGTTGAAAAAGGAAACCATTTATTTCAGTCATGCGCGTGTACAGATTCACACAAAGCTGGAGGGAGAGGGAGAGAGAGAGAGAAAGGGGAGGGGGTGGAAGGAGATGGGGTTGTGAAAAGATAGTTCACCTTACTCCCTCTCCCCCCCCTCTCTCTCTCTCTCGGGGGGTCAAAACTCTCCCTGAATGAAGCAAGCAAACAAGCACGCAAGCGTGTGTTCGCAATTTCCCGGCCTTTATTCTTTGCAGCCAAAATCTATTTTCACAACTGGAGAGCCATGTATTCTACTCTGAATCCAGTACTGCTGAGTGATATCCGGCATCCAGTCATTGTTCCACTGTTCACCGGGCATCGTCACGTCTTGTTTCTGACGTGTAGCTGGGGACTCGTGACACTGTGTAAAGTCATCCCTTTGCTAAAGCATCTCAAGGACTGGCTAAGCGCGTTGGGTTACGCTGCTGGTCAGGCATCTGCTTGGCAGATATGGTGCAGCGTATAATATTATGGAATTGTCCGAACGCAGTGACGCCTCCTGGAGCTACTGATACTGACGCTAAAGCATTGACGGTACTTTGTGCTGGCATTCTCTCTCTCTCTCTCTCTGTCTGTCTGTCTGTCTGTCTTATGTTATTTGTATATTCAGAACACTATAAAAGGTACAACATCTTGTTTACTTTTGTTCAACCCCTTCAATTGGGGCGATGGCCTTATATTGAATAAATCGTTCGTTCGTTCGTTCGTTCGTTCGTTCGTTCTCTCTCTCTCTTCTATGTCTTTTTTTTCTTTTGGCTGCTGACAGCTGTGGACCAGACTGTGAGTAAGCCCGACCACAGCGTTGGCTTTATGCGTACATCACGCATGAACCTTTTATCATATCATATTTTTTTAAGCAGATGTGGTGTAGCGTGTACGGATCACTTTGACACTCCTTGAAACTGAAACCGTGATGAGAACCTAAGGGTTCACTCATTTCACATGCTCCCCCCCCCCCCTTACCCTTCTAGAGTGCACGTGAGGTCTGACCGGAATTAGATGTGTCACCGAGGTGAGAGGGCGTGAGGATTGATTGATTGATGTGGATACTTATATAGCGCCTATCCTCGGTCAGAGACCAAGCTCTAAGCGCTTTACATACACGGGGACATTTGCACCACAGGCTGCCTACCTGGGTAGAGCCGACTGACGGCTGCCACTGGGCGCTCATCATTCGTTTCCTGTGTCATTCAATCAGATTTCAGACGCACACGCATACACACTCAGACAGACATGTAACATTTTACGTGTATGACCGTTTTTATTTATCTACCCCGCCATGTAGGCAGCCATACTCCGTTTTCAGGGGTGTGCATGCTGGGTATATTCTTGTTTCCATAACCCACCGAACGCTGACATGGATTACAGGATCTTTAACGTGCGTATTTGATCTTCTGCGTGCGCATACACGCGAAGGGGGTTCAGGCACTAGCAGGTCTGCACATATGTTGACCTGGGAGATCGGAAAAATCTCCACCCTTTACCCACCAGGTGCACCGAGATTCGAACCCAGGACCATCAGATTGAAAGTCCAGCGCTTTAACCATTCGGCTATTGCACCCGTCAATTGCGGAACAGGCTGGAACTGTGGTTCTGACAGAGCCGACCGAGCCTGCATTTTTCAACAGGACTGTCGTATTAGTTTGAAAAAGACTCGCTATCGCTGGTAACTTGGAAAGTAAGTATACTGTCGTTGTTGAGTTGTAATCTGAAAAAGACAGACGTTGCAAAGGACACCAACAACATAACAATTTAGAAAATAACTGCGGCTGTGGTTCAGAAAGGGTAGCAGTTGTAAATGCGAACGTTTAGAATTTTGATTCTGCGGGGGGATGGAAGAGGAGTTTTTTGGGCTGTAATTCGGAAATAGCTTTGTCAGCAAGAAATATCTGCAGTTATTATCTACAAACATTACACCTCTACGCAAATACTGCTCAGAACCAAAAACAGTGAACGTTAGTAGACCAGTTCACCGTTTATTGTTTAAAGCTATCTGTGATCACATCTTTTTATCCGACGTAACATTTTAACATTACTGTCGGTAGTGAATTCAACAAAAGGCTACAATATCCAGACTATTTTCAACAGCCAAACAGCACCATAGTCGGTGCTGGATTTTATCAGAACACTGCCAGTAGTGTTTTTGCCCGCAGGACAGTACCGCTTGTGTTACTGAATTTTACACCAAATACAAAGCAGTATCACAAT
>NC_134879.1:43931157-43956157 GCF_041734735.1 Babylonia areolata | reverse complement strand
GATATCTATGAGTTTTTAAGGGTGAAACACCTAACCTGAAGCGTATCAATGCTTTTCTAACAATGTTACTTATTTTAAATACAACTTGGGGAATGTCAGAAACTGATTTAAATGAAGTATAAAAAGAAAACCGTTCTCCTGAAACACCACTATTCCAGCCCTGAAGAAAATAATCTTTTAATCTCTGTTTGAACAGAGACAAAAATCCCTTACTAAAGTCCACCCCTTGATTTTCCCAAACATGTCCAAATCCATAACGATATAACGTGAAACACCTATTAGGAACCCGGTTGTTTTTATTGTTACAGTGTAAGTCGTAAAGCATTTTGTGTTTTGAATGGTAGACGGTGTGAAGGCATAGTCACTGAGAAAGGAGAGAGAGAGAAACACAGAGAGATTTCAAAGAGAGAGAGGGGGGAAGAGAGAGAGGGAGAGACAGACAGAGAGGGAGGGAGAGATAGGGAGAGAGAGAGAGAGAGAAATGGGAGGGAAGAAGGGAGAGGGAGAGAGAGAGACAGAAACCGATACATAAAAAGGACCCCCCCCCCAACACACACACACATGCACGCACAACTCCCCACCTACCCACACACATTCTAAGTTTTGCTCTTTGACTGATCTCAACTCGGAATCCAACGTGCGCTGTTAAACCACGTTAACTTGTAATACTCCTTCTCACACTTTTTCCCTTTGGCTGACCTTACTTGTAACATCTAGGAACAGCAGAAATTTGAACACAGAAAGAAATGTCAGTTTCAATTTCTCAGAGAGGCATCACTGCGTTCGGACATATCCATATACGCTTCACCACATCTGCTAGGCAGATGCCTGACAAGCAGCATAACCCAACGCACTTAGTCAGGCCTCGAGTGCAAGCATATAATCATATATGTGTACCTGTTAGACATCAGCTTTTTATCGAGCAGATTTTGGTGCAGCGTATATGGAGCAGCCCGCACTCTTCGACACTTCCTTGATACTGACATAGACCAGTCCACCTGTCTGCCTGCCTGTCGGTCTGTCTGTCTGTCTGTCTCTTCCTCCTTCCCCCTCCCTCCCTGTCTCCTCTCCTCTACACCTTTTTTTTTTTTTTTTTTTTTTTTTTAAACCTCCTTGTTCTCTTTGTCGGCACGTTCCCAGTCTCTGTGATTTCAGCACCAGCACCGCTGAAGCCAAAGCTGCAGAGGAGGAGAAGGATCAACACGGAAAGATGCCCGTGGGGACTGACGACAGAGAGCGGGTGAGTGAGGGATAGGGAGGGTGAGGGAGGGAGAGGGAGGGTGAGTGAGGGAGAGTGAGGGAGGGTGAGTGAGGGAGAGGGAGGGTGAGTGAGGGAGAGGGAGGGTGAGTGAGGGAGGAGTGAGGGAGAGGGAGGGAGAGGGGCGAGTGAGGGAGAAGGGTGGGTGAGGGAGAAGGGTGAGGGAGAAGGGTGAGTGAGGGAGAAGGGTGGGTGAGGGAGGGTGAGTGAGGGAGACGGGTGAGTGAGGGAGAAGGGTGGGTGAGGGAGGGTAAGTGAGGGAGAGGGTGAGTGAGGGAGGGTGAGTGAGGGAGAAGGGTGGGTGAGGGAGAAGGGTGGGTGAAGAAGGGTGAGTGAGGGAGAAGGGTGGGTGAGGGAGGGTGAGTGAGGGAGACGGGTGAGTGAGGGAGAAGGGTGGGTGAGGGAGAAGGGTGGGTGAGGGAGACGGGTGAGTGAGGGAGGGTGAGTGAGGGAGGGTGAGTGAGGGAGAAGGGTGGGTGAGGGAGACGGGTGAGTGAGGGAGAAGGGAGTGAGGGAGAGGGTGAGTGAGGGAGACGGGTTGGTGAGGGAGAAGGGTAAGTGAGGGAGGGTGAGTGAGGGAGAAGGGTGAGTGAGTGAGAAGGGTGAGTGAGAGAGAGGGTGAGTGAGGGAGACGACTGGGTGAGGGAGAAGGGTGAGTGAGGGAGAAGGGTGAGTGAGGGAGAAGGGTGGGTGAGTGAGGGAGAAGGGTGAGTGAGGGAGAAGGGTTGGTGAGGGAGATGGGTGAGTGAGGGAGGGTGAGTGAGGGAGAAGGGTTGGTGAGGGAGAAGGGTGTGAGGGAGGGTGAGTGAGAAGGGTGAGTGAGTGAGAAGGGTGAGTGAGGGAGACGACTGGGTGAGGGAGACGACTGGGTGAGGGAGAAGGGTGAGTGAGGGAGAGGGGTGAGTGAGGGAGAAGGGTGGGTGAGGGAGGGTGAGTGAGGGAGAAGGGTTGGTGAGGGAGAAGGGTGAGTGAGGGAGGGTGAGTGAGAAGGGTGAGTGAGGGAGAGGGTGAGTGAGGGAGAAGGGTGAGTGAGGGAGAAGGGTGAGTGAGGGAGAAGGGTGAGTGAGGGAGAAGGGTGAGTGAGGGAGACGGGAGAGCGAGGGAGAAGGGTGAGTGAGGGAGAAGGGTGAATGAGTAAAAGGAAGATTGAGTAAAAGTGTGAGTGAGGGAGAGGGTGAATGAGGGAGAAGGGTGAGTGAGGGAGATTGGTGAATGAGTAAAAGGGTGAGCGAGGGAGAAGGATGAATGAGTAAAAGGAAGATTGAGTAAAAGTGTGAGGGAGGGAGAGGGTGAGTGAGGGAGAGGAATGAGGGAGAGGGTGAGTGAGGGAGAGGATGAATGAGGGAGAAGGGTGAGTGAGGGAGAAGGGTGAATGAGTAAAAGGGTGAGTGAGGAGAAGGGTGAATAAGAGAGAAGGGTGAGTGAGGGAGAAGGGTGAGTGAGGGAAGGGGATAAAGAGATGGAGTAGAGAGAAGAAGAGGGAAGAGGGAAGAGGGACGCGAGAGAGAGAGAGAGAGAGAGAGAGAGAGAGAGAGAGAGAGAGAGAGACGGCGACAGAAAGACGGGGTAGAAAGAGGAGGAGGGAAGAGAAACAGAGTGGAATTGGGGGCGGGGAAGAGAGAAAGATGGACGGGGATAGAGAGAATGGGGGAAATAAAGAAGAGGTGGCAAAGAAAGAAAAAAGAGTGGGGTTGAAAGTGGGGAAGAGAGTGAGAGAGAACCGGGGTAAAGAGAGAGAGGGGGGGAGAAAAGAGAGAGAGTGTGTGTGAGAGTGTGTGTGTGTGTGGGGGGGGGGGGGTGAGAATGAGAGAAAAGGACGGGGGAAAGAGAAGAGGGGGCAATGAAAGAGTGAGAGAGAGGGACGGGGATACTGAGAGGGAGGTATAAAAGAAGAGGGGGGGGGGGGGCAGAGAAAGTGAGTGGGGTTGAGAATTAGGGAGAAGAAAATAAACAGACGGGGATAGAGAGGGGGGAGGAAAGGAAGGAGGACAGAGCGAGAGAGAGACAGACAGACAGACAGACAGACACACACACACACACACACAGACACACACACGACCTTGGAATAACCAACAGACAGACCGAAGAGATGGTCAGCACCGTTATCATCCAGAACTGTCATTCCAGCACCAGCACCACTATCTCAACAGGAATGAAACACGTTCGAGAAACGGAATGGTTTCCCTGAGGTTTAGTCACCAGTGAAGACCTTTTCGGGGATAGAGGGTCGGGTGTGGGGTGTGGGGGGGAGCGATGGGGCCGGGGGAAGGGGGGCGGGGGGGCCCACCACGGAGTTGTACTCTATAACGGTGCAGGGCCGATTAGCCTATTCCAGTTTTGCCTGTTCTTTTGGTCGCGTCGCCATTCCCAAGTACCTCCAGAGTGTTTGACTCTTAGTCCTGTTTTTTTTTTTCTCCCGTCCATTACCGTTTCGCCTATTCAGTCTCTCTCTCTCTCTCTCTCTCTCTCTCTCACGCTCTTCAAAAGGGCGTTGTAACGCTGAATGGACATTAAAATCTTTGTCTTGTCTTGCTTTGTCTCTCTCTCTCTCTCTCTCTCTCTCTCTCACACACACACACCCACACCCACACACACCGAACACAGAGAGACCACTCTAGCGATGAAGAGCAACCGAGTACAAAAGGTGAACAGGGAATAGGCAAGCAGGGATAACCAACTATTGAGTGATAGGCGAACATGGAATGGACGCAACGGGAAAGGGCGAAACTGATGAACCCTCTCTATAACCAGTGTTGGTGTCGTGTGTTACACTACAGTGAGACCAGCAACACCTCGCTGCAACAAGTTAGCCGTAGCTTCTTCCTCTGATGATCGGGCAACCGTGGTTACGAGAGTGTGGGGGTTGGGGGAAGGGAGGGGTGTGAGGGAGGGTGGGGTCCGTGGGGGGGAAGGGAAGGGGGGAGGAACAGGAAGGAGGGTGGGGTTGAGAGGAGGGGGGTGGGGTGGGGGGGGGCTGGAGGTGGTTTGGCGTAGGCGGTTGGCTTTTGATGTCTTCCCCCACGTCGCTCTCAGTCCTACCCGCTAACGTCCCTCTACCGCTGCTACTTCTGCTGCTGCTTGGGTGTGGGGGCCAGGGCAGATAATCAAAGACTTGGGGAAGGCAGGAAAAAAAAAGGGTTAAGAGAGGAGAGCAGAGAACAAGAGAGAGACAGACAGACAGACAGACAGAGACAGACAGACAGAGAAGATAGGAAGTGAGTGAGAATTAAAAGAGGGGAGTGGAAAGGTAGAAGTACAAAGAGAGAGCGAGAGGAAGAGAGAGAGGCTGAGGCGAGACAAGACGAGGCAAAATTTCTTGTTTTCAAAGAACACGAACAGAGAGAGAGAGAGAGAGAGAGAGAGAGAGAGAGAGAGAGAGAGAGAGAGAGAGAAGAACTCATCAATATAATTATGCAAATCGCCGCCGAGGTAGACCAGCGACATCGTACATACAGGGACAACTCCTCGGCCGGGTGTTGGGCACAGCTACCAGCACAAAATGAGAAAGGAAGAGGGGAGAAAACTCATGACTGAAGCGAGAGGGAAAGGTGGGAGGGAGGGAGAGCTAGCAGTAAGGGAAAGGTGGAAGGGAGGGAGAGCTAGCAGTAAGGGAAAGGTGGGAGGGGATGAAGAGTTAGCAGTAAGGGAAAGGTGGGAGGGAGGGGCGGGAGAGCTAGCAGTAAGGTAAAGGTGGGAGGGAGGGGAGGGAGAGCTAGCAGTAAGGTAAAGGTGGGAGGGGATGAAGAGCTAGCAGTAAGGGAAAGGTGGGAGGGGATGAAGAGCTAGCAGTAAGGGAAAGGTGGGAGGGGATGAAGAGCTAGCAGTAAGGGAAAGATGGGAGGGGATAGAGAGCTAGCAGTAAGGGAAAGGGGGGAGGGGAGGGAGAGCTAGCAGTAAGGGAAAGGGGGGAGGGGATGGAGAGCTAGCAGTAAGGGAAAGGTGGGAGGGGATGAAGAGCTAGCAGTAAGGGAAAGGTGGGAGGGGATGAAGAGCTAGCAGTAAGGGAAAGATGGGAGGGGATGGAGAGCTAGCAGTAAGGGAAAGGTGGGAGGGGATGGAGAGCTAGCAGTAAGGGAAAGGTGGGAGGGAGGGGATGAAGAGCTAGCAGTAAGGGAAAGGTGGGAGGGAGGGGATGGAGAGCTAGCAGTAAGGTAAAGGTGGGAGGGAGGGGCGGGGAGGGGAGGGAGAGCTAGCAGTAAGGGAAAGGTGGGAGGGAGGGGCGGGAGGGGATGGAGAGCTAGCAGTAAGGGAAAGGTGGGAGGGAGGGGATGGAGAGCTAGCAGTAAGGTAAAGGTGGGAGGGAGGGGCGGGAGGGGAGGGAGAGCTAGCAGTAAGGGAAAGGTGGGAGGGAGGGGCGGGAGGGGAGGGAGAGCTAGCAGTAAGGGAAAGGTGGGAGGGAGGGGATGGAAAGCTAGCAGTAAGGGAAAGGTGGGCGGGAGGGGATGGAGAGCTAGCAGTAAGGGAAAGGAGGGAGGGGAGGGAGAGCTAGCAGTAAGGTAAAGGTGGGAGGGAGGGGAGGGAGAGCTAGCAGTAAGGTAAAGGTGGGAGGGAATGAAGAGCTAGCAGTAAGGGAAAGGTGGGAGGGGATGGAGAGGTAGCAGTAAGGGAAAAGTGGGAGGGGATGAAGAGGTAGCAGTAAGGGAAAGGTGGGAGGGAGGGGATGGAGAGCTGGCAGTAAGGGAAAGGTGGGAGGGGATGAAGAGCTAGCAGTAAGGGAAAGGTGGGAGGAGATGAAGAGCTAGCAGTAAGGGAAAGGTGGGAGAGCTAGCAGTAAGGGAAAGGTGGGAGGGGAGGGAGAGCTAGCAGTAAGGGAAAGGTGGGAGGGAGGGGATGGAGAGCTAGCAGTAAGGTAAAGGTGGGAGGGGATGGAGAGCTAGCAGTAAGGGAAAGGTGGGAGGGGATAGAGAGCTAGCAGTAAGGGAAAGGTGGGAGGGAGGGGATGGAGAGCTAGCAGTAAGGGAAAGGTGGGAGGGAGGGGATGGAGAGCTAGCAGTAAGGGAAAGGTGGGAGGGAGGGGATGGAGAGCTAGCAGTAAGGGAAAGGTGGGAGGGAGGGGATGAAGAGCTAGCAGTAAGGGAAAGGTGGGAGGGAGGGGCGGGAGGGGATGGAGAGCTAGCAGTAAGGGAAAGGTGGGAGGGAGGGGATGGAGAGCTAGCAGTAAGGGAAAGGTGGGAGGGGATGAAGAGCTAGCAGTAAGGGAAAGGTGGGAGGGAGGAGAGGGAGAGCTAGCAGTAAGGGAAAGGTTGGAGGGAGGGGAGGGAGAGCTAGCAGTAAGGGAAATGTGGGAGGGGAGGGAGGGAGGGGATGGAGAGCTAGCAGCACGGGAAAGGTGGGAGGGGAGGGAGGGGATGGAGAGCTAGCAGTAAGGGAAAGGTGGGAGGGAGGGGAGGGAGAGCTAGCAGTAAGGGAAAGGTGGGAGGGAGGGGATGAAGAGCTAGCAGTAAGGGAAAGGTGGGAGGGAGGGGAGGGAGAGCTAGCAGTAAGGGAAAGGAGGGAGGGGAGGGAGGGGATGGAGAGCTAGCAGTAAGGGAAAGGTGGGAGGGGATGGAGAGCTAGCAGTAAGGGAAAGGTGGGAGGGGATGGAGAGCTAGCAGTAAGGGAAAGGTGGGAGGGGATGAAGAGCTAGCAGTAAGGGAAAGGTGGGAGGGGATGGAGAGCTAGCAGTAAGGGAAAGGTGGGAGGGACGGGATGGAGAGCTAGCAGTAAGGGAAAGGTGGGAGGGGGTGGAGAGCTAGCAGTAAGGGAAAGGTGGGAGGGGATGAAGAGCTAGCATCAAGGGAAAGGTGGGAGGGGATGGAGAGCTAGCATCAAGGGAAAGGAAAGTGGGAGGGGTGGAAGATGGGGCGAGGGTGGGGGGTGGGGGGGGGGGATGTGGTTTAAGTCTTGCCTTTTTCTCCCCAGGAATTTTATTGTCTGTACTTTTTTTGTTCGGGAGAAATCTAAAGACTGAAGCTGGAGTTTGGTTCGCTGAACGACAATAGCTCACTCTTCTATTTTCTTGAAGAACAGTTTGTTCCACTTTAGAGTTATTATTATTATTTTCAGACCTACGGCTGTCCCACCTGCCTTCCGCCCTCTCTCCCAACCCCCTTCCTCCCCACTTTCCGTGTAGTTTTTGTCACGTGCTTATCATGCACAAGCTCAGGAAGACCGAAACAAAACAAAAAAAAAAGAAACGATTATAATGAAGGACAATGAAACCTTAAGCCTTTTCGCACGTGTGTGAAGCGATTCACGTTCACGATAGGGCGAAAATGTATTACACAAAGAAATTAAGGAAGAAAAAGAAAGAAAGAAAGAAAGGAAAGCAAAAAACAGATGGAGGGAAAATAAGGAAAAGAAAAAAAAGAAGAAAGAAACGAATAAAAATCGGTTTCTATTGTAGTCGAAGATGTCGTTCTGTCTCCTATTTCACGTACATCTTCACAAAACTCCCCCCACCCCCACCCCACTGTACTCTTTCCTAACGGGTATTTATTTATTCAGACGTCCTGCGAAAAAAAACCCCACATGTCTTGAAGCTCTATGTCCTTACGAGCACAAACAATATAAAACAGCCACACAATTCGTTTTTACATAGACCAGAAAATGACACAACACCAGGCAACAATAGAATTTCCGAAAAGTTAAAATCAAAAAGGGTAATGTTATATTGTCTCTACTGTCCCGAAAGCTTTTCCCTTCGGCTAATACACACACACACACACACACACACACACACACACACAGCAGCAGCAGCAGCAGCATCTCCGAAGGGGGGCTCTGACAAACATCCCTTCATCAGAGAAGTGAATCGACATTTATTCGTTTACGCGGCAGGATGCCATGAAACATTCAACAGACACGAGGTCAAACAGGCGAAATGAATCCCTTGATAATTCAAGTTACGATGGATCTGTGTAGATATGGGAGAAGGGGAGAGGGGCTGGGGGTTGGGGGGTGGGGGGGGGGGAGGCACTTATGAGGTTGACACGAGAATGTGATCACGATCACTCTTTTTTTTTCCTGTCTCATCTTTCTTACTGTTTCAGTGGTATTACTGTTTCAGTGGTATTAATTAAGAAGGAAGGGGGCAGAATAGTTCAGATGCTTGTCTGCCAATACAGGCCTGACTAAGCCCGTCGGGTTATGCTGCTAGCAGGTCAGGCATCTGCCTAGCAGACGTGGTGCAGCGTTTATGATTTGTCCGAACGCAGTGACGCCTCCTTGAGAAACTGAACTGAGCCTGGGTTCGATCCCGCTCTCGCCCTTTCTCCCAAGTTTGACTGGAAAATCAAACTCGAACAGGTACATAAATATATATATATATATGCATTATGCATGCACACAAGCTCTGATAAAGTGCATTGGGTTATACCGCTGGTCAGGCATCTGCCTAGCAGATGTGGTGAAACTGCAACTCAGTGATATTATTCCCTCGCCATTCACACGCTGAAACCTTCATGCACAGCCACAACCGGAATCGTTCTGGTCACAGTCCCAGAGTCGGCAGTCCACATGTAGGGAGCTGTCAAAGTCAGACCCTCAGGAGGCTACTCACCAGAGGAGACCCTGCGCTGCTGCCGATTCACTCAAGCGGTGATCGGTGGTGTCTGTTCTCATTCAACACACGCAGACCACCACCACTTGTAACTAAATCTCCCTACCGACTGTAATAATGGCTTAAGCCGTGGACAGGGGTGGTGGCCATAACCATGCCCCTCCAACAACAACACCCATGGAAACGTCGACATCGATGACGTTTGACACAAACTCATCACAAACATGGAAGATTCTTCTTCTTCTTCTTCTTCTTTTTCGTGGGCTGCACCTCCTACTTTCACTCGTATGTACGCGAGTGGGCTTTTACGTGTACGACCGTATTTACCCCGCCATGTAGGCAGCCATACTCCGCTTTCGGGGGTGTGCATGCTGGGTATGTTCTTGTTTCCATAACCCACCGAACGCTGACACGGATTACAGGACCTTTGATGTGTGTATTCGATCTTCTTGCGTATACACACGAAGGGGGTTCAGGCACTAGCAGGTCTGCATATAGTTGACCTGGGAGATCGGAAAAATCTCCACCTTTTACCCACCAGGCGCTGTTACCGCGATTCGAACCCGGGACCCTCAAATTGAAAGTCCAACGCTTTAAACACTCGGCTACTGCGCCCGTCAAACATGGAAGATTACTTGAATCCAAAACATACGAGAACAGGAAAGGGCACAGGATATGGAAAACCTGCATCGTGTGATCAGAGTGAACATGACGACGATGCTATTATGGAGATCCAGTGAGGTTCCCGACAACATCACTAACTGAACTGAAAGTAAGAGATAAGAGATGAGTTTCACTATCAATGTCCAAGCAGCTCAGGTCTGTTTGGGTCTTGGTTCAAAAAAGGATGCGTTGCTCGCGGAGCCGAGTGAACCTCATTTCATAACACGTCCCGGCGTCAGTAATGCCTGAATACAAAACACAGACGCCGGCAGTTCAGTTCAATGACTCAAGGAGGCGTCACCGCGTTCGGACAAATCCATATACGCTACGCCACATCTGGTAAGCAGATGCCTGACCAGCACAGCGTAACAAAACACGCCTGGTCAGGCCTTGAGGAAAAAAATAACATAAAGTGAAAGACAAATAGGATACATTACCGGCAGTGTTGGTCAAATAATACACTCCGAAAAACGCATCCGCTAAATGGACACTTGGATATATATGTGTGTGTGTGTTCGCAGTCTCCCTGTTTGAGCCCGGTACATGCAAGGCACGATCAGCTAGCTTTAGGAAGATGCTGGCCACAGGCCGAAACATCCCTCAATCATACTGTGCCGCTGACGGGGTTCGAACCGAAGACGTCGTCACTCCGTGATGCTAACCACTTCGCCACGGTGACAATGATATAACATTGATATCAGCAGTTTCCACCAGGGAACAATCGCTGAGGTGAAAAGTTTAGCGTCACAGAGTGACCTGACGACTGGGTGGACGTGAGTTTGAACCCCGTCAGACACTCTGTGTGTGTGTGTGTGTGTGTGTGTGTGTGTGTGTGTGTGTGTGTGTGATGATTCATATCCGTGTGTATATCTGTATATATATTCTCTCACTCTCTCTCTCTCTCTCTCTGTGTGTGTGTGTGCGTGCGTGCGTGCGTGCGTTCATTCGTTCGTTTGTTCGTTCTTTAGTTTAACGTCTTTTCACTGAAAGTGATATTTGACGAGGGTAGGGAAAAAATCGAAGGGGGAAAAGAAATTACTGTGTACACATACGACTGTGAAAGAGTGTGTGCGTGCGTGCGCGTGTGTGTGTGCGCGCGCGTGCGTGTGTGTGCACATAGAAAATGATTGATTTAAGGTTTGTTTAATTTTTTTAAGCAAAACAATATAACTTCTTTCTAATGAAAAACTAACAACTGTAACAGCGAATCAACTGGACTATCTAACAAGGATTTGAAAAAGTCATACATTAGCAATGGACTTCTGAAGACTGTCAACATTAAAGATGATTTCAGTTCAGGGATGTGAGACTTGAACATATGGCAAGTTAGCATATGATCGGCTGTTATGTGAGCACCACAGATGCAAAAAACATTACCGACATACTTGGTCTTAAAACAATTCATTTTCCATCTGCAGATTAGAGAAATGATTTGGTAATGTTTTCCATGAAACCATACATTTTCTGAAAATCTTTATGTAACTCCGAGTTACCGGTGTTTTTTGCTTCAAGCGGAAATTTTGACCATTGGACTTTTTCTACCATGGTGTAACATTCCTGTAGTGAAAACGAGATATTTAAATGTGACTCCTTCATGAATTTTGTAGCTCCCTTTTTTAGCCAAAATGTCAACTTTTTCATTATAGTAAAAACCGCAATGAGAAGGAATCCAGCATAACAGCCTCTTAGTAAGAGTTCGTGAATCAAATGGTTGATTTCAATAATGAGTTTTATACCTAACCGTTTCTTTCAAAAGTTCAATAGCGTGAAGAACTGATTTAGAATCAACACAAAATAGAATCTGAAATATAGTTTTCGGAAAGGATGTAATAAAATTTAACGCCATTAGAATTGCTATGAGTTCAGCTGTGAAGATGGACTTATTCTCTCCCAGATGAAATGAGTGGTCTTTGTGTGTGTGTGTGTGTGTGTGTGTGTGCGTGTGTGTGTGTGCGCGCGTGCGTGTATGCGTGCGTGTGTGTGTCTGTGGACAAACTGGATAACTAGACAATGCCCAAAACCTTCACCCATTGATTAATAATCTCTCTCTCTCTCTCTCTCTCTCTCCCCCCCCCCCCTCTCTCTCTCTCGTCAATATTACGAACAGTCCACACACAACGACCGTACAAACAAGCAAGATCACGTGTGGTGGACACAAATAATTGTCCATCTCCTCCCTCTCTCTGTCACACAAACAAACACACGCGCGCACACGAGCACAACACACACACACACACACACACACACACACACACACACACACACACACACACCCGTGCGCATATGAATACACACAGAGAAAGAAACACACACGCACACAGACAGAGGGGACAACAATCACTATGACAACTGATTCCTCTGTTTGGTCTCCGTCCTTAAAACCATGAACACTATACAATAACAATATGATTTTTTAAACGACAAAAACAAACAAAAAATCAAATCAATACATTCTCGAAATGGCTTGAATTTTGAGCAGTTTACCCTCTGCTTTCTAGCAAGTTACATATAACAAATTGCCGTAAATGTCATTCGAAACTTTCTGTACTGCATCTCTTCTAAATTCCAAGGACAGGAATGTTGTAAAAAGAAAAGTTCCAGAGAGAGAGAGAGAGACAGCGAGAGAGACAGAGAGAGAGAGAGAGAGAGAGAGAGAGACAGAGACAGAGAGAGAGAGACAAAGACAAAGACAGAGACAGGCAGACAGACAGAGACACACAGAGAGAGACAGACAGAGAAAGAGTTTGTTAAATAGACTGACAAAGAGACAGTAATATGTCATATTCCGCATGGTCCTCCAGATCAGTAACATCCTTCACCTCCCCTCCCTCCCCTCCCCCCCCACCCCCCCAGAAAACTCTGATCCAGGTCTCGTGCACGTGTCGCTTCCTTCTTCGCGACAGGAAATGAGGGGGAGATAATGACCCCATGACCCCAGGAGGGGGGGGAGGGCGGGGGTCAAAGTAGGAACCGTAGTACTTGACTCCTCCTCCACCCTCTCCCCCATCCCTCACTCCCCTGACCAAAGCTTCAGTTGACGTGCACCGGTTAACTCACTCAGTACGGCCAGTCCTCTCTTCTCCTCTACACAGACCCCTCGGATGTCCAGTGGGTGTCTGAATGACCCAACCTTTGGCTTCCGTCGTCAGAATTGTGGTATTCTTTGTCAACATTCACCTCTTCAGTATAAGAGCCTTCCTCTTGCAATATTTTGATGGTGGTAATTGGGGTGAAACGCTGTTAACGTCGTCTCTTTCGCCGTTCGTATGAGAGAATTAAAGCTCTGCGCAAATTGGGGCGAGCGAGTCTTTTTTTTTTTTTTTGCTCCGCGTCAACCGCTTTCTGGTCTGGTGGAGGGGGAGGGGGGGGGGGGGGGGGCAGGTGTCGGCGGCTGAACCGTGGTTCGGGCCGGTGCGCTCAAGGTTCTCTCGCTTCCTGGGCGGGTGCGTTGCCTCTGGGCCACCGCTCCACATTAACACAGCGATTCAATTCGTGGGTCATCCTTTTTCTTCCCAATTTTTCAATGTTTTCTTTTTTGTTTGCTGTATTTTATAAAATGAACAATATTTCGTGAGGAAAAAAATAAATAAACATAAAAAAAATGTTCTCAACTGGGCGAAGGCTGTCCTGAGAGCAGATAAGATGAAATGTGATGGGACATTCAATTAAAACAAACACTGAGATATAAGGAGAGAGAGAGGGGGTGGGGGGGGGGGGGGGAGAAGCGCAAAGCAGGGCAGAGGAACGATACAAGAAAAAGCGACAGAAGCGATTCACTTGTAAAAAGCACATTAACAAAGAACAAAGACGGGCAAGAGAGAAAAACAGATTTCAAAAACAAATAAGAAACAAGACAGAAGATGACGACGACGAAGAAGAAGACCAAGAAGAAGTAAAATACGATGACAAAGAAGATGGAGGAGGAGAGGGAGGAGAAAGGAGGAGAGGTAGGAGGAGGAGAGGTAGGAGGAGGAGGGAGGAGAGGGAGGAGGAGGAGCGAGGAGGAGGGGGAGTGGGAGAGAGGAGGAGAGGGAGGAGGAGGTAGGTTGGGGAGGGAGGAGGAGAGGGGGAGGAGAGGGGGAGGAGGGGGAGAGGAAGGAGGAGAGGGAGGAGGAGGGAGGAGAAGAAGCAGGAGGAGGAGGAGGAGAGGGAGGAGGAGGAGGAAGGAGAGGAAGGAGGAGGAGGAGAGGGAGGAGGAGGAGGAAGGAGAGGAAGGAGGAGGAGGAGAGGGAGGAGGAGGAAGGAGGAGGAGGAGAGGAAGGAGGAGAGGAAGGAGGAGGAGGAGAGGGAGGAGGAGGAGGAAGGAGAGGAAGGAGGAGGAGGAGAGGGAGGAGGAGGAGGAAGGAGAGGAAGGAGGAGGAGGAGAGGGAGGAGGAGGAGGAAGGAGAGGAAGGAGGAGGAAGGAGGAGGAGGAGAGGGAGGAGGAGAGGAGAGGGAGGACGAGGGGGAGAAGAAGGGGGAGGATCTTTGACACTCCATGCAAGAGTGAACTGGTACCTGAATTCGGTTGGAGAATGTTAAAACGGTTAAAGAGAGAGAGAGAGAGAGAGAGAGAGAGAGAGAGAGAGAGAGAGAGAGAGAGAGAGAGGCTTCGGCCCCGCCTTCTTTTGGCGAGCCCCAGACACAGTGGAGAATCTACAATGTGACCATTTTCTTTTTGTCGTCATCGTCTGTTCTGCAAATTAATGATATTGTTTGGATGTCGATAGTTCTCTTAAATGTTCTTTTCTTGAGAATCAGGTTGGGTCACATGTCGTTCCAGTAGGAATCATTTCCCATTGCCCGTATGTATTTGAACTGCGCATGCGTTAGTTTGTGTGTGCGCGCGCGAATGTGTGCGTGTGTGTGTGTGTGTGTGTGTGTGTGTGTGTGCGTGTGTGTGTGTGTGTGTGAGATAGATTCAACACGCAGAATTGTTTTTCGTGTTGCTTAACGACACCTGAAACAAACTGTTGACAATAGACTGGGCTTTGGATACGCTCAGACAGATGGATCAAGTTTTCATGCGTGGTCAACTATGTTAGCTATGCTATTTTTTTTTTATTCCTGTACCATCGGCAACGATTTTTCCCACTCAGCTACTGTCCCCTGACTGCCTTTGTTTGAGCAAACAAACTAGTTGGTGCACGGAAATCAGCATGCCTCTGTGTATGTGTGGCTACAGCTCTGCACGACTTTACTCGCAGAACAGAGATCATGTTCAGGATGGTTGATTTTGTGTGGTGTTCTGTCGTTGTGGTGATTGTCAGTCACTCCTATCGATTTTATTTCGCGAGCGCACACGCACTCGAGTACACTGAAATAAATACACGTACAAGCACACACACGCGCGCGCGCGCGCACATGCGCATGCACACACACACCAACACATTGGTTAGCTCATGTGCAAATGGAGTTGCAGCATTTCTGTGCTTCCTAAGTTTTACTGAATGTGGTAGACCTCTGCAACTGAAGACAGGGGGTGCGGCTTTTGCTGTTCTGGCTGTATCCAATGTTGGGTTACTGAGATTGTGCGTTGACACTGACATACTTTCTTTCTCTCTCTCTCTCCCTCTCTCTCACTCTCTTTGTCTTTATCTGTGTGTGTGTGTGTGTGTGTGTGTGTGTGTGTGCGTGCGTGCGTGCGTGCGTGTGTGTGTGTGTGTGTGTGTGTGCGTATGTGTACGTGCGGGTGCGTGTGCGTGTGTGTGTGTGTGTGTGTGTTTGCCTCCAGCTTTCTTCTCTCTCCCCCATTTTTCCCCTTTCACGGGCGAGATGGAAAAAAAAAGTATTGTTTGCTTAATCTATTACCCTTAGAAATAAAAAATATCACACACACATACACACACACGCGCGCGCGCGCACGCACGCACGTCAGCCTCACAGGATAATAACAAGGACACCCTTACCACCCCTCGCCCCGACCCTCCCCACTGCAACACGTTTGTAACACAACTTGAATTATCGAGGGATCAGATGGACCTCCGATCTGGTGAATGTTTCATGACATTCTACCAGCCACTGAATGCCGAGTCACTCCACTGACACCCAATGAAAATGCATCACGAGAGATCATCATACACAGAACAAGTGTCAGCACTGACCTTAACATGGATATAATTTTAAAACAAAACCAAAAAAACAAACAAAAACAAAAAAACTGGGTTCTGTAGGAATGTGTTTGATAAGAAAATCAGCCATGGGTAGTCTCATTTCCTGGTGTTTGTCTTGGGACTGACCAGCAAAGCAAAGCAAGGCAAGGCAAGGCGCTTATTTCGTGTGCCCCCTGTGGGCATTGAAACATTACATACGTTCACCTTTTACGCGTATCCTATAGATATAAAAAGAGTGATGACAAAAACAAGGAGTTGGCTCATTCGTTCAATCACTTAATATACACACTGACAAGCACTATTTCACTCATAATACAAACAAAAAACCAAAATCGTATCAATAATGAAAAGAGCTACGTATAGCAGAAACCAAGGACTTAAATTTTAACAGTATTCTTTGGTGCGGTTTTTTTGTTTTTTTTCCGAAAACAATAGGTAGAATTTAAGGGAGTTCGGGCAGATTCTATAATGTCTAGACGTGGTGAAAAGGGCTTTGTCTGGCTACACAACACGTGGTGAAAAGGGCTTTGTTTGGCTACACCACACGTGGTGAAAAGGGCTTTGTTTGGCTACACAACACGTGGTGAAAAGGACTTTGTTTGGCTACACAACACGTGATGAAAAGGACTTTGTTTGGCTACACAACACGTGGTGAAAAGGGCTTTGTTTGGCTACACAACACCTGGTGAAAAGGACTTTGTTTGGCTACACAACACGTGGTAAAAAGGACTTTGTTTGGCTACACAACACGTGATGAAAAGGACTTTGTTTGGCTACACAACACGTGGTAAAAAGGACTTTGTTTGGCTACACAACATGTGATGAAAAGGACTTTGTTTGGCTACACAACACGTGGTGAAAAGGGCTTTGTTTGGCTACACAACACGTGGTGAAAAGGACTTTGTTTGGCTACACAACACGTGGTGTAAATAACTTTGTTTGGCTACACAACACGTGGTGTAAATAACTTTGTTTGGCTACACAACACGTGGTGAAAAGGGCTTTGTTTGGCTACACAACACGTGGTGAAAAGGACTTTGTTTGGCTACACAACACGTGATGAAAAGGACTTTGTTTGGCTACACAACACGTGGTGAAAAGGACTTTGTTTGGCTACACAACACGTGGTGAAAAGGACTTTGTTTGGCTACACAACACGTGGTGAAAAGGACTTTGTTTGGCTACACAACACGTGGTGAAAAGGACTTTGTTTGGCTACACAACACGTGGTGAAAAGGACCGCCAACGTGTCAGGATTCACAGCCTTTTCCGACCAAAGGAGCAGTGATTTCATATCCATTGCGTTAAAAAAACAGTTTGTGTTTGTTACTGCGTTCGGAAAAAATCCATATACGCTACACCACATCTGCCAGGCAGATGCCTGACCAGCAGCAAAACCTAACACGCTTTGTCAGGCCTTGAGTGTATGTGTATATATATATTTGTGTTACCTATCAGAGTGGATTTCTTCAGAATCTTGCCAGAGGACAACACTCTCGTTGCCAAGGGTTCTTTTTCAGTGCGCCAAATGTGTGCTGCACACGATACCTCGGTTTATCGTCTCATCCGAACGACAAGACGCTCAGTTTAATTTTCAAGTCAAACTCGGGAGAAAGGTCGAGAGCGGAATTCGAACCCAGACCTCACGGGCTGTAGAGGCAGTTGAGCGTCTTAAGCATTCTGCCACCTCCCCCCTCCTGTGTTGAGAACAGACGAGGGCTGCCTGCCCGTTGCACCCTTCATGAACCCAGTACTGATGTCAAGTTTATGCAACCAGCCGGAAATACGACACGACCCTGTAATTACACAACAAACCAATTCAGGAACTATCCAACGATATTCAATAAACGAAGCCATCAAATATTCATCAGTCCAACCACCGACCACTCAACCACCTTACCAATCGATTAACAAAGCAGAGACGGAGGGGGTGAGCGTGAGAGAACGAGAGAGAGAGAGAGAGAGGGGGGGGGGGGAAAGAAGCAGAGAGACTGAGACAGACGAACAGTCAGAGAGACAGAGACCGACAGACAAAGAGAGAGAGAGATTGACAGATCGACCGACTGACAGGCAGTGTGAGAGATATAGATGTAAAGACAAAGAATGAGACAGACAGACAGACAGACAGACAGAGACAGAGAGAGACGGACGGACGGACGGACACACACACACACACACACACACACACACACACACACACACACACACACATACACACACACACACACTCCCGTTCCCCCTCCCACCTCCACCCCACACACGTGGGTGAGAGAAAGAAAGAGAGAGGGGGAGGGAAGAGACAGACAGACTGTGACAGACAAGACAGATATAAGGTTGAAAGAGAGAAAAAAGAGACAGACAGACAGACAGACAGAGAGAAATACAGACAGGCTGAGAAACAGATGTAAAGACTGACAAAAGTGAGAGACACAGACAGATAGACGGACAGATACACACACACACATACCCCTCTCACCCCTCGCTCCCACACACGTGGGGGGGGGGGGGGGGGAGGGGGGGGTATACACAGATCACCCAGAGAAAGAACCCATTCCGACAAACAACAACAACACCAGCATATCTATCTTCTTTTCTCTTTTTTTTTGTTGTTGCTATCCCACCGGCCCCCTCCCTCACCCCTCACCTCCAGAACACAGCCCACAGCACCCAGCTAATGGCATGGGCAGGTCTGTCTGGAACAGTCCACGGTCGTTCCCCTCGCTCTCTGGCGGTCATCCATCCATCCATCCATCCGCTCCGTCCGTCAGTTTGTACGTCGCTTGTCAGCACGCCCCCTACGCCTGCAGTACGACCACGGAAATTATCGCTCTGTCTGTTGCTTGGAAATGAAACGCCGCCCAATGCCAGATAACATTTCCACCCGTCAACCTTCCCCCTTCCCCCTGAGCACCCCCCCGCCCCCCATCCCCCGACCCCCTCCCCAAGTGCCAAGAGTTGCCACTGAGGGGGAAAGAAAGAAAGGGTTTTCGTTGGTGGTTCTCCATCTCCCATCAGAAAAGCGACATGCAGCAACAGCAACAACATCAACAATGAGCACACGTCCACAATTATAAATAAAGCAGCAGCAACACCACCACCACCACCACCACCAGTGAATGCAGGTATGCACGTATGCAGTTACAATATGCAGTAGTAGCAACAACAACAACAACAACAAACACATGAACACAGCAGCAGCAGTGGCAACAACAACAAATACACGAACACATTTACAATATGCAGCTACAGCAAAAACACCAATGAACTCACGAACACAATTACAATATACAGTAGTAAAACAACAACAACAACACTAACACATTTACATTATGCAGCAGCAACAATAACAATAAACACATGAAAACATTTCCCAGCAATAGCATATTTACAATACGCAGCTACAGCAACAACAAATACACGAACACATTTACAATATGCAGCAGCAGCAACAACAAAAACAACGTACATACTAATACAATTACAATCAACGGAGAAGCAGCAACAACAATGAACACACGAACAATTGCAATGAGCGAAGTGGCAACAACAACACCGGCGAACTCACGAACACATTTACAATACGCAGCAGTAACAACAACAACAAACACACGAACAATTACAATCCATGCAGCAGCAGAAATAATAGCACACAAACACAGTTGTAACACGCAGCAACAACAACAAAAAAGCAAACGAACGCATTTATAATACGCAGCAGCAACTCTTTTTTTTTCCCTTCATTTTTTTTCTTTTTTTCTTTTTTTTGCTGCCCCATCATCTGCACCGTTTCAGTTGCATTTCTCCCACACCGCTCATTTAGATTCCTCCAAACACGGCCACACCCGGGTTCGTCCGTCACAGTTCCAGCGTCGGCAGTCCGCAGGGAACCATCGATGTTAGGTCGCCAGGAGGCCACACACCAGAGGAGACCCTGCACTGCTGCTGAGTCACTTCGGTGGTGTTCAGTGGTGCCTGTTCTGATTTAATGTACACCACCTACTAAGCCCCCTACTAACGACAATAATGGTTTAGTCGCGGAGCCAGACTGAGTGAGCGTCCCTACCAGAGTGGAGACCGCCACCACGTCCTTCAAACAACAGCCCCCCATGAATCTGCCGACACTGAAGACATTGACAGGACTCACCCCAAGCACGGAAGTGGAGGGGTATCGAAACTGAGGTCACCATGAGAGCAGGGCATGAAAGGCCACAGACTTTGAGACTGTTTTGTTTATACTGATGATAATGGAGGAGGAGGAGGATGACGATGATGATGACAATGTTCCTAAGGAGGTCCATTTTTGGTTTGGGACTGCGTGACAAGGCTGTACTCTACGCTTCCTGTCATAATGATATCCCGGCGTTAACCAGGCCCGAGAGATACAGACACTTGCAGTGTTGGTCAGGTAATTAGAGCAACACACCCAAAAACGCATCCTTGAAGTGGATGACACTCGACTGTGTGGTCCCAGTCTTCCCATTATTTTAAGCCCACAGCACACTCAACTCTAGGTAGGAGCCGGCCACGGGCCGAAAAACCTACCTCCGCTGGGATTCGAACCTGCGTCCTCCCAGCCGTCAGTCCGCAACGCTAAACACTTCGCCACGGCGGCTGGTCAGCAGCAACATTTAACAACTACCACACGAACACATTTACAATCAACAAATCTCAAGTCGTGGCCCAGAAGCGACACAGTCCACTAACGAAATGAGCGGATCTGCGGTCTGTCTCGTGGTTTGATTTAACTTTCTGCCACCCAGCCCCCTCGCTTCTCTCTCACCAAGCCGTTTGGTCACAGAAACCCCAACGCTGCAGTCAGACCTTGAGTCAGCAACAGAGCAAGACATCATGTCACAGTCCAGCTCTTTTCTTCTGTTCGGTTTAATCAAGGAGCTGCTGCCCTCTTCTTTTCGCTCTTCAATTTGTCCGTTGATTAACTAACTCATTGTCTGTATATTCGGAACAGTAAAGGCCGGGTGACCTGGGTGCGGCCCGCCCCCCTCAAAGTGTAAAGAGTTAAGGGCCAAAACACTTGACTGAGGGGGGCTTCTTCTCTGAAAACCTTGTACTGTCCAACTCTCCCTAGAGTTTCTTATCACCAGTAGGGGTCGGGCAGAGTGCTGCTTTTCACATCTTCATCCCACCCCCTCGCCAACGCCATACCGCCCCAACTACTGCAAAACCCGCCTGATCAGTTACTACCTGATTATTCATCACGTGCGTAAACGAGATGCACTACAAAGGCTTAAGGGGAGACTATTGTCAATATTTGTGGACTTCCGGTCTTCTACGCACACCCGAAAGAAGTACAAACGTACCTACCCATTGCATCCGGTACATGATGTACCGATCAGTGCACCAAGTACCTGAACGGCAAATGTCTGTGACCAATTGTTCAGTGTGCTATCTCTGACGGTAACTGACTCTCAAATCCAATGGTTTTGCGCGCTAGCTCTGACGGTAACTGACTCTCAAATCCAATGGTTTTGCGCGCTAGCTCTGACGGTAACTGACTCTCAAATCCAATGGTTTTGCGCGCTAGCCCTGACGGTAACTGACTCTCAATCCAATGGTTTTGCGCGCTAGCCCTGACGGTAACTGACTCTCAATCCAATGGTTTTGCGCGCTAGCCCTGACGGTAACTGACTCTCAATCCAATGGTTTTGCGCGCTAGCCCTGACGGTAACTGACTCTCAATCCAATGGTTTTGCGCGCTAGCTCTGGCGGCAACAGACTCTCAATCCAATGGTTTTGCGCGCTAGCTCTGGCGGCAACAGACTCTCAATCCAATGGTTTTGCGCGCTAGCCCTGACGGTAACTGACTCTCAAATCCAATGGTTTTGCGCGCTAGCCCTGACGGTAACTGACTCTCAAATCCAATGGTTTTGCGCGCTAGCCCTGACGGTAACTGACTCTCAATCCAATGGTTTTGCGCGCTAGCTCTGGCGGCAACAGACTCTCAATCCAATGGTTTTGCGCGCTAGCCCTGACGGTAACTGACTCTCAAATCCAATGGTTTTGCGCGCTAGCCCTGACGGTAACTGACTCTCAATCCAATGGTTTTGCGCGCTAGCCCTGACGGTAACTGACTCTCAATCCAATGGTTTTGCGCGCTAGCTCTGGCGGCAACAGACTCTCGAATTCCAAGCAAAAGACAGCTGCGGACAAAGTACGTTTTCAGAAAGAACAAAAAAGCGATCTGTGTATGAGGCACGAGAAAGCTGCTAAGTTGGCAGTGTAGATTTTCCCCACCGTTGTCAGCAGCTGGCTTCTTCATTCCTGCATTTGTTTCGCTTTGTCTCGTTATCTGTTTGTTTGCTGATTTTGTTCTGGTTTTTTCTTGTTTGGCATTTCTATGTATTAGCCCCAAGACCCTGCTGTAGGGATAATCTGTCAGTATGTTTCGTAATGTTCCATCGTTGTGAAAAAGTACACACACCGTTGTTGTATATGGCCTAGAAAAAAACAACCGAATTATGTACACATACACCCTCCCTCCCCCGTCCCCCCACACACCCACCGAGGGAGCAATAATAATAATAATAATAATGGTATTTATATAGCGCTGGATCTTGTGCAGAGACAAATCAAAGCGCTTTCGCACCAGTCATTCACACGCATGCATAACTCTAATTCTGCAGAAACTAAAGACAAGAGGCAGGCAAGGGAGGCTATTTTGGGAAGAGGTGGGTTTTAAGGCCAGACTTGAAAGAGCTGAGTGTGGAGACTTGACGAAGCGAAAATGGAAGTTCATTCCAATCGCAAAGTCCAGAAACAGAGAAAGAACGGCGGCCAATAGTCGAGTGTTTGAATCTGGAATCTGGAGCAGAGGGAGAGAGAGAGACAAGAGAGAGAGGGAAATAGCCGACCTCCCAACTGACATGCAAAAAGGATTTGCTATCCACTCCCGAACTGTGCTGCCAGCGGCCAGAAGCAGGACAGAACTGCGAGAGATTCGAAGAGCAATCACGAACATCATTTTCATGTTCAAACTCCCGTCGCTCTTTATTGTGAATTCAAGAGAGAGAGAGAGAGAGAGAGAGGGGGGGAGAGAGAGAGAGAAAAAGAGAGTGAGAGAGAGTGAGTGTGTGTGTGTGTGTGTGTGTGTGTGGTTGTGTGTGTGTGTGTGTGTGTGTGTGTGTGTGTGTGTGTGTGTGTGTGTGTGTGTGTGTGATAGAAAGAGAGAGAGAGTAGTATAAGAAAAGAAGATGGAGATGCGAAGGAGAAGGAGCAGGAGGAGGAAGAGAGAGAGAGAAACAGAGAGAGGGGGAGAGGGAGAGGGAGAGAGAGAGGGGGGAGAGGGGGGAGAGGGAGAAGAGGATGATGAAGTAAAACGACAATCATCATCACTGTCATAGCGATAGCGACAGGGAACACACTGTTGATCTATGGAAATCACAACATGGAAGGGAAAGAGCTCTGTATATATATATATATATATATATATATATATATATATATATATATAACAACAACAAAAAACCAACGCAGAAGACCCAGAATGAAAATAAAGCCCGTTTCCATGAAAAAGAAAAAAAAAAAGAAAAAGCACATCGCAGTGTGTGGAATCAAACCCCGGCTCTCTCAGGACCACACGGAGCTGGGGCTGATCCAGTTGGAAAGAACGCACTCGCTTAAGACGAAATTATGAATATTCATAATTACACAAATCTGTGGGGCTGTGGCGTTTCCACGCTCACCAAACTGAACCCCTCTGCCTCTATACAAACAACTTTTCTCAAACTCTCATTTCCCCCTCTCCCTGTGAGTCCCTGTCATCCAACGCCCGTGGCCTTTGTCAGTCTTTACGTTGTTGTTATTTGGGATTTCTGTATTTCACTGTCGTCTTGAGGTACATAATGTTTCAATAAACATGTTTTCCTTCACAGCGCCCGTGTGGACAAAGCGAGAGGCGGGAGGGGAAAGAGAGAGAGAGAGAAAAGAGAGAGAGAAAGAGAGAGAGAAAGGAGAGACAGAGACAGACAGTCATAGACAGACACAGAGAGAGGCAGACACACATGAAGATAGAGAAAATGTATGTGTGCCTGCGTACGTGCGTATAGTGTGTGTGTGTGTGTGTGTGTGTGTGTGTGTGTGTGTGTGTGTGTGTGTGCGTGCGCGCTTGTGTTGTGTGTGTGTGTGTGTGTGTGTGCGTGCGTGCGCGCTTGTGTTGTGTGTGTGTGTGTGTGTGTGTGTGCGTGTGCGCGCGGGCGTGTGTGTGTGTGTGTGCGCGCGTGCGCCGCGCGTGTGTGTCAGAGGAGAGAGACGGGGTCCAAGGACAAAAACAAAACCATGATCTGCGCTGTTCCAACCTCCGCACAAGGCAGGACACAGAGAACTCAGTAACCCAGGAAGAGCCAATAACCAAACCAAAGAGAAAACTATTGAAAGGTAGGCAGAAGAGATGGAAGAGGAGGAAAAAATGGTGGTCGGAGGAAATGAGAACTATGGCAATCACCGTCATCCTAACAACTGGAAACAATTGCACGGTCCGCTCATGAAATATCCATAGCAATCACCATTATCATATTTTCAAAAAAAAAAGGAAACAATGCAATGTACTGTCCTTTCATGAAATAATATCATTTCAACAACTGGAGACAATGCACTGTCCGTTGATGAAATAACAACCATCACCATCCTCATTACAACTGGAAAAACACAGCACTGTGCGTTCATGAAATAACAATTACAGTCACCATCCAAATTACAACTGGAACAAGAGAGGCAAGGCCTTCAAGACTCACTTGTGATAAATTAAGTCCCCTTGCATTAATTACAGATTAATTTCCCTTTTTTACTATCTGCACCAAAACGTTCGCAAAATAAATAAAAATTCCATGCTTAGCAAAAGAAGTTCCTGTTTGAACAAAAAATGATAATAATGACTCCTCTTGTTGTTGTGTCAGAATAAGAGGTCAAAGTGCCAAGTTTAGAGAATACAAAAAATATAAATATAACAGTAAATGCAGTTTCCATATAATTAGGCTTCTTTTTTTATTTTTTGTGCCCATCCCAGAGGTGCAATATTGTTTTAAACAAGATGACTGGAAAGAACTGAATTTTTCCTATTTTTATGCCAAGTTTGATGTCAACTGACAAAGTATTTGCAGAGAAAATGTCAATGTTAAAGTTTACCACGGACACACAGACACACAACCGAACACCGGGTTAAAACATAGACTCACTTTGTTTACACAAGTCAGTCAAAAACACAGCACTGTCCGTTCATGAAATAACAATTACAACCACCATCCTCATTACGGCTGGAAAAACAGTGCACTGTCCGTTCATGAAATAACAATTACAACCACCATCCTCATTAAAACTGGAAAAACACAGCACTGTCCGTTCATGAAATAACAATTACAACCACCATCCTCATTACGGCTGGAAAAACAGTACACTGTCCGTTCATGAAATAACAATTACAACCACCACCCTCAT
>NC_134879.1:43891157-43928657 GCF_041734735.1 Babylonia areolata | reverse complement strand
GAAGAGAGAGACAAAGGCAGAGAGAGAGAGAGACAGAGATAGAAACAGACAGGCAGACAGAGGGAGACAGAGAGAGGGAGGGAGGGAGACAGAGAGGGGGAGAGAGAGACAGAGGCAGAGAGAGAGGCAGAGAGAGAGAGAAACAGACAGACAGACAAACAATCAAACAGACACAGAGACAACAATAACGCGTTCTGCCGATTCTAGCCATTATCTCAAGATAAAAATACACAATTGTATTGATCACTCGCTATTGGCAAAAGGTGCAGAAGCAAAGTAAACAGATACCAGTTATTTGACCGATTAATTGAATAATAAAATCATGTACAGTTCAACATAATTAAAATAAAACATAAAACGAAACGAACTGAAAGAAACAGCGCTGCTGCACATTCCGACATAATTTCCCAATATCAAGCGGCGAAACCGGAGCGCACGAATTCAAAACCAGCTACACGCATTGCATTATGAATGTCTGCTTTCACAGAAATAGACTTTTCCCATTTTGGGGGGGAAGTCGTTCCGGGCTCTCCTGGCGTGAAATTGAACCGAATGGAATCCAATTTTGAAATAATGGATGTTCCCAGAGGATGATTTGAATATTTCATTTTCGGGCTGTAAGAATATCTGCATGCACCTGTAGTCCTCTTCCCTCTCCTCTCCCTCTCTCTGTCTGTGTACTATGTATGTGTGTGTGTGTGCGTGTGCGTGCGCGTTTGCGCATGTATGTGGGCAAGTGTGTGCGTATGTACACGCGTGGCAGTGCGCGCGCGAGCATTTGGTGCATGTGTATTTACACTTTTCCTTAAGTGTACTTACATCTATTTCTTCTTCTTCATTTGTGGGCTGCAACTCCAGTGTTCACTCGTATGTACACGAGTGGGTTTTTACGTGTATGACCATTTTTACCCCGCCATGTCGGCAGCCATACTCCGCTTTCGGGGGTGTGCATGCTGGGTGTGTTCTTGTTTCCATAACCCACCGAACGCTGACATGGACTACAGGATCTTTAACGTGCGTATTTGATCTTCTGCTTGCGTATACACACGAAGGGGGTTCAGGCACTAAGCAGGTCTGCACATATGTTGACCTGGGAGATCGTAAAAATCTCCACCCTTTACCCACCAGGCGCCGTCACCGAGTTTCGAACCCGGGACCCTCAGATTGGAAGTCCAACGCTTTGCGCCTGTCACATCTGTTTCAAACATTCACCTTTGATTACACACTGCTTCTACCTGGTTTTTCTCCAACTCGCCACTCAACCCCCCTCCTTTCCTACATTTCAAACGATAACATTCAAGACAGACAGACAGACAGACACACAGACAGACAGACAAACAGACACACACACACACACACACACACACACACCGTAGAGAGAAAGAGAGAGAGAGTGAGAGAGAGAGAAAGTATGTCAAGAGAGAAGAAGAGAGAAGAAGATGAATCACAGGATGAAACAAACAGGCACCAAACGAAGTACATATTATTCTCATCTTCGATGTTTGACCTGAAGCAGAAGAAAAAACCCAATAACAACAGCAGCAACAAAAAGGAAACCTTACCAACCCCACTGGCGCCTTCATCACAAGACAGCAACACCACCAGTAACAACTACAAGAAGAACGACGACAACGACAACACACACGCCGAGCATTTGCAGCGAGAAAATGCCCCCCGTGCAAGTGGATTACCACCACCACTCTTCACAACTGGTAACACAGGGGACAGACACGATATGGAATTAACGTGCAGTGTGCGGGGAGTAATGTTCCATTTTCTGCTTCAGAGATAACCCTTACTTTCCCATATCCTCTACACACGCACAGACAGACAGACAGACACAAACACACACACATGGAAGCACACGCGCGCGCGCGCAAGCTCTCCCTCTCTCTCTCTATCTCACACACACACAAATACACACATACACACACAAAACAACACACACATGCAAACAAACAAAAACACAAACCCCCATACACAAACACCAAAAACCCACGCAAGCACACACATACATCTACACAAACCCCCACACATAAATCCACACACACACACTCACACACACACACACACACTAATACACACAAGAGAATCACACACACACACACACACACACACACACACACACAACAAACGAGTAACAACTACAAGAAGAACGACAACAACGACAACACACACGCCGAGCATTTGCAGCGAGAAAATGCCCCCCGTGCAAGTGGATTACCACCACCACTCTTCATACCCTCTGTCCTGCTGTGCAACTGGCAACACAGGGGACAGACACGATATGGAATTAACGTGCAGTGTGCGGGGAGTAATGTTCCATTTTCTGCTTCAGAGATACCCCTTACTTTCCCATATCCTCGACACACGCACAGACAGACAGACAGACAGACACAAACACACACACATGGAAGCACACACGCGCGCGCGCAAGCTCTCTCTCTCTCTCTCTCTCTCTCTCACACACACACACACACACACAAACGCACACTCAAATACACACATACACACACAAAACAACACACACATACAAACAAACAAACAAAAACACAAACCCCCATACACAAACACCAAAAACCCACGCAAGCACATACATACATATGCACAAACCCCCACACATAAATACACACACACACACACACACCACACACACACACAAATACACACAAGAGAAACACACACACACACACACGAATACACACAAGAGAATCACACACACTACAAACGAATACACACACACACACACACACACACACACACACACACACACACAATTTACTCACACACGCACGCACACAGATGTAGCAGCTTGCAATCTAGTTTTTTCCGACATCCCGTGACATCAGTGCCACTGACGCTCTAAACTCTCCCCTCCCCTCCCACCATTCCCCGTCCTACCCCATTTTCCGTCCATGCCACTTTGTCACAACAGTATAGTTTGGTGCATGTGATGTGTGTGTGTGTGTGTGTGTGTGTGTGTGTGTGTGTGTGTTAGACATATATAGATGTAAACATATATATTTCAGTTGTGTGTGTGTGTGTGTGTGTGTGTGTGTGTGTGTGTGTGTGCGCGCGCGCGCAAGCGCGTGCGCATGTTACGCTTCAACAAACCCATTTTCTCTGGAAATGAATACTTTGTCGTCACCAAGTTTAAAACTTCCCCTTTTCCCTGTTGTTACACAAGACAGCCCACGGACCCAATGGACGTACGTTTCTGTCAAAGGCCCAGGGCTGGGTTACAAGAGACGATCTCTGCAGCGCCAAGTCTGATAAGAAAGCTTCCAACTCCACGGTCAGTACCATCGGAACATGACGTTGGGTTACACTGCTGGTCAGGCACTGATCTGCCTCGCAGATGTGGTGTAGCGTATATGGATTCGTCCGAACGGAGTGACGCCATCCTGAGAAACTGAACTGAACTGAACTGAAGCGAACGACCCGGCCAAGGCCATTCCTTCCTGTACCGGTCCTTCAGAGTCCCCCGTTCTCTGTGCTGAGAAAACACGGCCAGTTGGAGTGAAACACAACCCGTTTCTCTACTGCTCCGATGGGAACATGTCAGGCCAGTTCAATGACTTGTCTGTCAATACTTCATGTCTTGAGGGGGCAGCACTCTGCGCTCATACATACTAATGTAGCACCCAGGGCAACTCGCTCGGGAAGTTGGTATCAATCACGAACGTGGGTCAAGTTAAGTTGGTGGAATATTACCGATGCCCGTTTTCAGTAGAAAGTAGCTCACATACATAGTCCAAATTATGATGGCAGAATAATTATAACTCCGGATACTAAAGTAAAAAAAACAAAAAAAAACAGGAGCAGGTAAATACAGTACAGTACAGTACAATGCAAGTACAAAGTACAACACTGCACATTATTGTTTAATGCTGCTTATAGTCCAGCCGACCGCACGGGGCCATATCAGGACTGTTGAATCGTGCAAAAATGCTCAAATGCGTCAACAAAATAAATGTCACATCTGAAAAAAAAAATGAAAAAAAAAAGCAACAACGAAAAAACAACACACACACACAAAGAAACCATCACTAAGACAAACCCACAAAACACAGTTCATGACACATTATCCTGACCACATAGCTCCTCAGGGCAAATAAGACTCGGCCATGCTGAGGACGTCAGCTCTTCCGCTTTATTCATCACCCACAAATTACAAGAAGTAAATCGAGCTGAACATCAAAGCAAACAGAAACGGAGTGGAATCAACTGGTTGGCAAAAACAACAGAGTTATGAGACAGACAGACGGTCACACAGCAGCAGTCAGAGAGCAAAGAGAGACTCCTTTTTTATCTGTCGTCGTCATCTATTTTTAATAATAATAACAATAATGGATACTTATATAGCACACTATCCAGAAATCTGCTCTAGGTGCTTTACAAAAACGCTTTCGTTAACATAAAACATTATGTCTATGTTACATACACACACCAAATGTGACTACACACACACACACACACACGCACACACTGCATACATACATTTTAACATACATGTGTATCTAACAGCTACCCTAACACATACGCACACATAGGCAGGCACAAACTTACATAAACACACGCACACACAATACACATTCATATACATACATGTAGTTATGTACACATACATATGTATACACACATAGTCAAGCACAGCTGACGAAAAGGAAATGGACCTGCCACAATTGAACTTATTGCTGAGGGAAAAGGTGAGTTTTGAGACGAGATTTAAAAGATGCGAGGGAATCAGAATGACGGAGGTTATCAGGGAGCTTGTTCCACGTCTTTGGCGATTGAAAAGAAAACGATCTGTGTCCATAGGTCTTACTTCTACTTCCCCCCCCCCCTTCATTGTCGCCGTCTGCTTCTTCCTCTTCGCTCGTGGGCTGCCGCTCCCAGGTTCACTCCAACGCACGAGTGGGCTTTTACGTGTATGACCGTTTTTAACCCCCGCCATGAAGGCAGCCATACTCCGCTTTCGGGCAGACAGAGACAACAGACATGGTGGGGTGAGGTGGCTTTGGGTGGCAGATCGGGGACATTATGGGCGGGGGTGTGGGGTTGGGGGGGGATAAAGGAATCTACCTTCAATTTCCCTTTTATATTATGGTGTGTTCAAGAGTCAGTGTTTGTCCTTTTTGTTTGTATCGTTTCATTTTTCATGTTTTATACAAACCTTGGGCAGACTCTCAAGGCCTGAACAGCGCTTTAGGTTTATGCGAAGGTCGGGCATCTTCTGCTCTTTTTCTTTTCAAAGCAGATGTGGTGTAGCGTGTAGCTTTGACTCCTCCTTGAAACTGAAACTGAATCCATGCAGTTCCATAACGTTTTCAGTCCTCAAACGACAAGGGAAAAATCCAGGAATTGGTGTGTTTGTTTCAAGGCTACTGAGTCAACCAACGATTGATTGAAACCACGACACGCCGTGCTTTAGTGTAGTGTAGTGTAGTGTAGTGTAGTGTAGTGTAGTGTAGTGTAGTACAGGGTAGCGTTTTGTATCGTAATACTTATTGTCAAAAAGAGGTCTCTGTGTGAAAATCGGACTGGGAAATTAGGGCTGGGACAGTGGGATTGGGATGGGGATTGTGATTTGGACTAAGGGATTGGAGATTGGGATAGATATTGGTATTGGAGGATGGGACGGCTGTGGATTCGGGTTTGGGAACTGGGATTATGCCTGGGGAATTGGAATTGGGGGGTTGGGAGATTAGGAGATGGGGATTGGGGAGTTGGGATTGGGATGGGGGACTGGGAAATTGGAAATGGGAGTTTAGGGGATTGTGAGATTGGGAACGGAGGATTTGAAGATTTGGGGATAAGGAGACTGAGGATGGGATGGAGATTTGGGGAAATAGGGATTATGAGATTGGGACCTCGGTTTATCGTCTCATCCGGATGGCTAGACGCTCAGTTTGATTTTCCAGTCAAACTTGGGAGAAAGGGCTGACGGGCACAATAGCCAAGTGGTTAAAGCGTTCGACTGTCAATCTGAGGGTCCCGGGTTCGAATCACGGTGACGGTGCCTGGTGGGTTAAGGGTGGAGATTTTTACAATCTCCCAGGTCAACATATGTGCAGACCTGCTAGTGCATGAACCCCCTTCGTGTGTATATGCAAGCAGAAGATCTAATACGCACGTTAAAGATTCCGTAATCCATGTCAGCGTTCGGTGGGTTATGGAAACAAGAACATACCCAGCATGCACACCCCCGAAAACGGAGTATGGCTGCCTACATGGCGGGGTAAAAACGGTCATACACGTAAAAGCCCACTCGTGTGCATACGAGTGAACGTGGGAGTTGCAGCCCACGAACGCAGAAGAAGAAGAAGAAGGGAGAAATGGCGAGAGCGGGAATGGAACCCACACCCATACAGACACGGTACTGGCAGATCAGCGTCTGAACCATTCTGCCGCCTTCCTCCTCAGACTCAATGCCTGACAAACGATTTCATCGTGACAGAACACAAAACAAACAAGAGAGGAGAGGCCTTCAAGACTCACTTGTGATACACTGAAAAAAAAAAAATCCAAGCTTTTTTATGTATTGTGTATAATTTCAAAATGTAATGTTTAAGATGAGAATGATCAGTTTAAAGCAAATTAAGTCCCCTAGCATTAATTACAGAGTAATTTCCCATTTTTACTATCTGCACCAAAACGTTTGCAAAATAAATAAAACTTCCATGCTTAGCAAAAGAAGTTCCTGTTTGAACAAAAAATGATAATAATGACTGCTCTTGTTGTTGGGTCAGAATATCAGATCAAAGTGCCAAGTTTAGAGAATACAAAAAATATAAATATAACAGTAAATGCGGTTTGCATATAATTAGGCTTCATTTTTTTCATGCCCATCCCAGAGGTGCAATATTGTTTTAAACAAGATGACTGGAAAGAACTGAATTTTTCCTATTTTTATGCCTAATTTGGTGTCAACTGACAAAGTATTTGCAGAGAAAATGTCAATGTTAAAGTTTACCACGGACACACAGACACACACACACACACACACACAGACAACCGAACACCGGGTTAAAACATAGACTCACTTTGTTTACACAAGTGAGTCAAAAAATTCTTTTCCTTGCAGAATGCACAGGAAACACACAAAACGATTGACTGGGCAGGCAGGCGGCTGTTGTCGTCGAATCAAATCTTGACAGTACCGTCGACCGGAGGACTGATGGACAGACTGATTCCTGGCAGAGTAGTAACGAAATGTAATGGAATGACCCACAAAAAAAGAAAAAGAAAAAAAAGATTCCACTACATAAACGGAATAAAAGAAACAAGATGTTCGCACACATACAGAGAAGAGAAACCGACAGAGAGGGAGGGGGGGACGGAGAGACGGACAGACACACAGGGGGCGCGGAATCGACAAAGGAAGTTTACAGTCATCGACTCGGCACTGTCTTCTCCATTCCATTAGCTTAATGTTTCTATTAAGAAAGAAAACCAGTTCCGTGGCTTCAGTGGTCACCACGGACTGACTAATAGAATTAGATATCGGACTGGAAGAAGGGGAAAAAAAGGACAGGTGAGACAGGTCAAAAAGAGGGACTGCTGACACGGAAGACAGGAAAAAGAAAGTCTGTATAAAAATATATATCTGGTGGTTCTCATTCTAACGAGGAGCCGCCTGAATCAAATCATTTCAATGCAAATCACTTCAAATGGAATCATTATGATTCACCTCAGTAAATATCTGTTAAAATCAAAAGCATTGCAATCTTCTGTTTTGCCAGTACGACAGCGAAAACATACATATATTTATAATGATAGATACACAGATAGATATATAAGCAGATATATATAGAGAAAGAGATATATATATACCAACAATACTTATAACAGCGGTTAGAAATGAAAAAAATATATTTGCAGTGGCCAGATCATTTCGATCAGGTGCTTTGCTATTACAAAAAAAAAAGAAAGAAAAATGAATAAAATAGAAAAAAAAACCATCCTAGCCTTTAGGGAGGATGGAGAGAAGACATGTATATATCGGGAGAAAAAGGAGAGACAGAGACACACACACACACGAAAGCAGCATATAGCTACACATACAGCATCAGAATCACTTAGAAATGCTTTCACAGCCAAAAACAACCGAACAAACACCTCTTCACTATGAAAGCGCCAATCTATTAAAACCCCACAGAAAGACGGAATAAATACAGACCGAAAAAGTTCCAGGACAAACTCGGCTGAATGGGTTGATCGGGGGGCGAGGAGGTGGATGAGGAAGAAGGAGACGACAGGAGAGAGAGAGAGAGAGAGAGAGAGAGAGAGAGAAAGAAAAGAAAAAATACCACGTAAAAAAACAACTACTTCCAATTAAAGAACTCTCGGCATCCCCACGGGGGAGGGAAGGGGACATAACAATTCCACATTATATCATGAAAGAAAGCAGGCAGAGATATAAACAAACAAACAAAGCAAAAAAGAAAAGAAAAGTATTATCAAGAATAACTGACTCCTACAGCGAATGACTTGACCTTTAAGAGCAGCGAGTGGATCGTTGACTTTCAATCTAACCATGTACACAGCACTGCCTTGTGACGTTTTGATCAAAACTAGAGTTTTTCGCGTCCTCCTCCTCCTCCTTGTTTGAAGTGTATGAAATAAAAACCTAAAGCGCATCGAAGCCGAGGCCCCTCGTGAGAACAATTATGTGAACATTATAAAATAAAACCTCAACTGCTTCTAATACGAGGCCGTTCGTTAACAGATTTTGTAAGCATCATGAATTAAAACCTTAACTGATTCTAATTCGAGGCCTTTCGTGCCAAATATCCTGTTACTTATCAAAAAACAAAGCGTCAGTTCTGTTAACCTCACAGAATAAAACCGAAACTGCTTTTATTTCGAGGCCCTTCGTGTCAAAAAATTCCCAATGCAACCGCCTCTTCGGCCATTGTTATTCGTGCGTCGTGTCAAAAGTCTCGAGTATCTCGTTGTCACAGCGGGTGTTGGAGAGATATGGTGACAGTCGGCACGATCTTCTCTCGCTCCCTCTCTCTCCCTCTTTGTTTGATATAATGTGTTTTTCCTGTCTTTTTGTGATTTTCTTTATTTCATTTTCACATTTTTCTTTTTCCTCTTTCACGGGTTGGATGAAAAACAAAACAAAACATTGTATACTTACGAAAGTACCCTCGTACATTCATAAACTCTCTCTCTCTTTTCATCCATTCTCTCTCTCTCTCTCTCTCTCTCCCCCTCTCCATCCCCAGCCTCTCTCTCTCTCTGTCTGTTTCTCTCTGTCTCTGTGTTATCCGTTGTTTGGTGGAGAGAAAGTAAAATGTTTTTCACCTGATCATCTGTTAACCTCGTTTATAAAGATTTTTTTCGGTCATGTCTTGTGTGGCCTTTTCTCTTATGAATTTTTCTGCCGTGTGTAAGTCTTCCAGGTTTATGTTTTCCTACACCTTCTTGGAATTGCCCTTTGTCAGACGGACAAAAGCTGTCACTCAGTCTCTCCGACTCCGGGAAGAGCTGTACCGTCAGTGCGACCCTAAAAGGGCAGGGGAGCGGAGGGAAGAGCTGTACCGTCAGTGCGACCCTAAAAGGGCAGGGGAGCGGAGGGAAGAGCTGTTCCGTCAGTGCGACCCTAAAAGGGCAGGGAAGCGGAGGGAAGAGCTGTTCCGTCAGTGCGACCCTAAAAGGGCAGGGGAGCGGAGGGAAGAGCTGTACCGTCAGTGCGACCCTAAAAGGGCAGGGAAGCGGAGGGAAGAGCTGTACCGTCAGTGCGACCCTAAAAGGGCAAGGGAGCGGAGGGAAGAGCTGTTCCGTCAGTGCGACCCTAAAAGGGCAGGGGAGCGGAGGGAAGAGCTGTACCGTCAGTGCGACCCTAAAAGGGCAGGGAAGCGGAGGGAAGAGAAGGGAACGGTGGGGTCTTTTGTCATTTGAATCAACACACTAGTGAACACCACCAGTAGTCTGATGCATTGGAGGCACTCCTCTGGAGAGTGGATTCACAACGACAGGATATTACGGATGCTGACGCTTGGCTTTGGCAATTAAAGGTGTGGGGGAGTCGGATGGGCTGCACGAGAGCATCCCCTCAGAGATGGTACAGGAGACTGGACAGCAAACAGACAGACAGACAGACAGACCGGCAGACAGGCAGAGAGTGTCAACGCCTTGAGATTTGTGCCACCCTCGTAAAGTTGACGACCCTGACAGCGAAAGTATCCTCCAGCCGTGTTATCTTGCTTCTGATTGGCTGCTCACCCTCACATGACCCGGCGCGTCAGCTGTAGCGGTCAGAACATTAGTCAGTCCAACATTAACAATGCATTAGTGTCTGTGGTCAGAAGATGAAAGCCACGTTTAACCGCAGCTAATCGTTTAGCAAAGACAGACAGGAGGAGGGACATCCTCTGTCAGTTGGTCTGATGGCAAGCCTGTCGCAGCGGTCCCCGACGGACGTTGATAGAGACGCAGCGCCATGTCCAAACGCCCCCACCCCTCCCCCACTCTTCACAGCCCCTTCTCCCCAAATCCGGAAACAGCCACTCGGTAAAGCCCAGTCATTATGAGTGCCATGCCAATCACTGATATGTATATATTTTCTATATGTATATATGATATGTATATATGTTCTATTTTTAGATCAGTGCATGCCAACATGCGCAGATATCTAGGCGGTCTTTAAAGCGACCAGCCAGTGACTGGCATGCAGACACTGATTCTGGCTGTCCACCCACACAACATGCAATCTGCAGTGGCCATTATGACCTCTTTCTGAAAAGCCATCCTAGTGTTCAGATGTAAAAGACAATCATCGGACAGAACCTTTTTGTCTCTGCAAATCAAGCATGAAGCATTATTGCTGTGTCAGCTCGCCCAAGCAACAAAGAACAAAAACTTCTCTTTCTTTTTCCATCTGTTGTTTCTTAGTTGTGAACTGTTAATGGATGCCAGGTGACTCGCCGAACAGATGAATGGAAAAACGAAAGAGCGTGTGAACTAAGGGCGGTAATTTGTAGAGACGTGTCCGTGAGTTGTATATGTAGTGGGTCCCAGCTTCACGTCAGAATTACATTCGAGGAACGCAGTTCTGTTCTGGTAAACAGTGAATGCAAAAGACCAGGCCAAGACATGTACTTGCGCTCCCATTCACACATTCACATTCCTCTTCACCCCGGCCACACGTTCATATCAGAAAGTACAGGACCCACCCCTCGAACAACGCTACGTTCACCGAAAAACCTGACCATAAGGGCGTCTGTCTACATTCAGTAATACACGCACGCGCGCGCACAGATACCCGCCCAAACCCATGTACGCACACACGCACGTATGCGCATTCACACAGACACACACACGCGCGCGCGCGCGCGGCGAACAATGCCAATTATAGTACCACAGCACGCGTAAACAATATTTCAAGAACTGAGTATTCTGATTTCAAGAATGTTATTTCTGTACTGATGATGGTATTATGACTTTGCCTTTCAGAAGCAATAGTAGCAATGTGATGCTAGACAGTTTAACATTCACTGTCACTGAATGTTGCAGTTTTAATGTTGACCACCAGAATGTTCCTTCTTTTACTTTATTAAGAGTATACCAGTACTATTAATGAAAGCTGTTTTTGTCCTATATTTTTTTCTTATTTCGTTTTGAACAAATATAGTCAAGCAAAACTATGCAGTAAGTACCATTCGAGTTTAACGTGAACACCAAACTCGGGTGAAATGGCCCACGGGGTAACCTCAGGCACCACCAGAACGACACCACGTTAAGATGGGCAGCGAAAATGCCAGCTTTTCAGGCGAGTTGTCTGTGGTTTGAACTTCACGTTTTGATTGCGGGCTCTTTGCGCTCTGTGGCAGCCGAGGAAGCAAGGTGGAACAGTTCTGGTTTCTGGTCCGTGTCATGATGCAGCGACCTTTTGTTGCCCGCACCCCCTCCTCTTCTCCCTCCTCACCCCTCTTCCCCCACATCCAACCTATGTACAATGCCCCCTCACCCCCCCCACCCCCACCCTCGCATACCCTCCCTTTTCTCAACCATCATCACAGGTACGCAGGGCACGATGTCAGTTCTGCATCCAAGAGTTTCAGTTCCAGTTTCTCAAGGAGGCATCACTGCTTTCGGACAAATCCATAACATACGCTGCACCACATCTGCTAGGCAGATAGATGCCTGACCAGCAGCATGACCCAACACGCTAGTATTCAGGCCTTGAGTGCATGCACATACATTCGTGCCTCCATCCAGAGTGGATTTCCTCGACAGAATTTTGCCAAAGAACAACACTCCTGATGCCACGAGTTCTTTCTTTCAATGCGCTAAGTGCGTGCTGCACACGGGACCTTGGTCTATCGTCTCATCCGAGTGACTCGATGCTCAATTTCAATTTTACAGTCAAACTTGGGAAAAAGGGCGAGAGCGGGATTCGAATCCAGACCCTCACGGACACTTTACCAGCAGATAAGCGTCTTAACCATCCTGCCACCTTGCTCTGTACCTGAAAGAGGAGGACGATGCGCCCTTGGTCCCATTCCTTACAACACGCAAGAGACTTTGTCAAGTCCGCCGAGCCCAACGAATGGCGGGAGACTTCATCAGGATTTCGCCCCGTCACCCTCTGTCCGTCTGACAAAGGGCAATGCCAAGAAGGTGTGGGAAAACATAAACCTGGCAGGCTGACACATGGCAGAAAAATTCATAAGAGAAAAGGCCACACAAGACAGGACCGAAAAAAATCTTTATAAACGAGGTTAACAGATGATCAGGTGAAAACATTTTACTTTCTCTCCACCAAACAACGGATAACACAGAGACAGAGAGAAACAGAGAGAGAGAGAGAGAGAGAGAGAGAGAGAGAGAGAGAGAGAGAGAGAGAAGGAGGCTGGGGATGGAGGGAGAGAGAGAGAGAAAGAGAATGGACTTTCGTAAGCATACAATGTTTTGTTTTGATTTTCATCCAACCCGTGAAAGAGGAAATGGAAAAATGTGAAAATAAAATAAAGAAAATCACAAAAAGACAGGTAAAAACACATTATATCAAACAAAGAGGGAGAGAGAATGAGAGGGAGAGGGAGGGAACGAGAGAAGAGAGAAAGAGTGAGAGAAGAAAGAAAGAGAGTGCCAGAGAAAGAGTAACAAGATTTTTCCAGGCCACCATCTCTCAAAAACAGGTCAAAGTAAAAAAAAAAAAAAAAATAAAAAAAATCAAGTTGTAAGTTAAAAAAAATCATACTGATAACACAATCATACTTTCATACGGATATCAAATATCAAAGAACATTCACTTTTGCGACTTAGTTGCCATTTGCCTTTGATGGAGTTCATGAAATATGCATGATTAAGTTACAGACAAATACCACCATAATATATCAATTTATGGCCGATTACTTAGAGAGAGAGAGAGAGAGAGAGGGGGGGGGGGGGAATTGAAGATTCAAGACTCAAAAACTTTATTACTCAAAGATAAAGATTTTAGGCATCGCCCAATCTTCCAATCTGTCCTTGTGACAATAACAACAACATTAACAATAACGACACAACAATAATAATTTTTAACACTGCTACATCTACACACATTCACATCGACCCACCCCCACCTCCACATACATACACATGCACACACTCTCTCCACCCCATCCCCCCTCTCTCTCTCTCACACACACACACACACACACACACACACACACACACACACACACACACACACACACACACACACACACATACAAAAACATGACCGATGTGAGAAACAAATAGCGAACATGAAGAGAACAGAGAAACAACTTTATCATTGTACATATACAGAAGTGATTAATTTGCTGATGCAGATGTTACAGGTAATAACATCCAATCAACAGGCAAACAACAATAAAATACAAAGGTAGAAAAAAAAACCCAACTCACTGCATGTAAAGGTACAGATACAAATTTCACAAAAAGCATGATTTTCTGTCTTTTTCAGCTGGTAGAACTTGCTTTGTTGGCCTATTGCTTGTGGAGCAGAAGTTTTCGAATGCGTGATTTGAAGGACCGCAATGAGAGACAGACAGAGAGAGACAGAGACAGAGAGAGACAGAGACAGAGAGAGACAGAGACAAGCAGACAGACAGACAGAGAGAAATTGCCCTATCAGGTCGTGAAAAGTCCCGGATTCTATTCACCATAGACCGGATTTTTCTTCTCCACCATCCATTAGACTTTGTGTCATTGTCTGCCAGCTGGTCCTAGAAAACAACGAAAACGTGTGCCATATGTGCTTTTCAATATATGTTGTTGTTGATTTTTTTAATTGAAAAAAATACTGACCTTAAGTCAACAATAGTTTTCCCTCGCGGAATCCTTTCGCAAGATCTACATTGCCAGCCCGATTTTCACAACAACAAAAATTGTTGTCATACAAAAAAATAAAATACAACAGAAATAAAATAAATCAAAACAAAATAGAACATAAAACAGCAGCCAGATCCGAGATCTTTTGAGACTGGCGGACGCCATACTAGTAGTAGTAGAGGTGGTGGTGGTGGTGGGGTAGTAAGTAGTGGTAGTAGTAGTAGTAGTAGTAATATTGGGTCTATTTTCGGTCAAAAACAACTCCAAGCGGTGTACACGGAGTCACTTGCACACCAGGCTGTATGCCTGGGAAGAGCAGACTGACAGCTGCCTTCCTGCATTCAATCAGGCCTCACGATCACGCGCACGTATGTGCATGAGAGTGGAATTTTCTTCTTCAGAATTGTACCACGGAAGATCCTTGTATTGCTGTGGGTTCTTGCTGCACAGGGGGCCACGGTTCATCGTCTCATCCGCCTGGATGAGAGCTGTGTGTGTGTGTGTGTGTGTGTGTGTGTGTGTGTGTGTGTGTGTGTGTGTGTGTGTGTGTGTGTGTGTGTGTGTGTGTGTGTGTGAAGGAGTGCGAGTGCGATTGAGAGAGATAAAGAGAGAGAGAGAGAGAGAGTGTGTGTGTGTGTGTGCGTGTGTGTGTGTGTGTGTGTGTGTGAAGGAGTGCGAGTGTGTGCATGCGAGTTTGTGAGTGAGTTAGTGAGTGTGTTCATGTGTGTGCGTGCGTGTTTGTGAGTGTGCGTTTCTTTCTGGGGAGGGAGTATCCTTGGAGGGGGAGGGGGATGACAATTACAAAGAGTGACGAAAACACGGAAGGTGGCTGGCCATTGTGCGTTCAAATCGGTATCTAACAATCCTTGCTTTTTCACAAAGTGCAAGACATATCATCATCATCAACATCAGCAACACACACACACACACACACACACACACACACACACACACACACACACACACTATATATATATATATATATATATATATATATATATATATAAACTCTCGTTGACCTGCCTTGCATTTTGTGAAAAAAGGATAGATTTGTGGACAGAAACATAGAGAGATAGACAGGTAGATTCAATGCTAATGGAAATGTACGCGTGTGAGCGTGAGTATGTACTATGTGCCCGACCCCGGAGGGTTCGGCAAGGGGACAGTCCATAACCTTAATTAGGCTAAAAGCAGTTAGTCAATGGGTCGTTAATCCTGGTTCCTTCCTGGGGGGGGGGGGGGCACCTCTAAAACACCGCCTGCCACAGGAGAATGCAATAGTTCTTACGCAGTTTCATCAACGTAGGCTTTTTTTCCCCCCCATCTTCTTTCTTCTTTTCTTTCTTATATTCTTTAGTGAGGCAGGAAAACGGGAAGACATCGACGACCGTGCTTCCGTGTGTGTAATCCGGTTCCATCTGTTTCGCTTGTCTGTGGAAAATGGAGAGACTCACCGGACAAAGGGTTCTCTTGGAGGGAGGGTGAGAGAGAGAGAAACAGAGAGAGAGAGAGGAGAAAGAGAGAGGAGAAAGAGAGAGGAGGGAGGGTGAGAGAGAGGAACACAAAGAGAGAGGAAGGAGAGGAGTGAGGGTGAGAGAAACAGAGAGAGAGAGGAGGGAGGGAGGGTGAGAGAGAGAAACTGAAAGAGAGAGAGAGAAGATGGAGAGAGAGAGAGAAGATGGAGGGTGAGAGAGAAACAGAGTGAGAGAGGTGGGAGGGAGGGAGAGAGAGACGCAGACACAGATGATTTATTCATTAAGGCCATAGCCCCATATGAATGAGGGGCGATAACAAGATATGCATACATTACCGTAACTGGCAATAAGCGTTCAACTGCTTATACAATTAAACTATAGAAATTAGGACAATACCATTTCTCTTAACTTAAAAGCTTTATATAAGTACAATGCGAGATTTCTTATGACACTGTCGTTAGATGATGCCATCAACAGACAAAATTTAAACAAACAAGGATGTTCATAATATTTCTTTAAAACAAATTTTACACGAATATTATGCAATACAGGACACTTCAGAACAAAATGAACTTCATCTTCCGTTGACTCTTTGCACAAAGGGCACAAGTTATCTAAATGATTAACATTTTTATAGCGATACCTGTGCAAATTGATTTCAGAAATACCAAATCTAAATCGTGTTAATATGAATCGTAAATGTTTGTCAATATTAAGCAAAAGATAATTTTTAACTAAATGTGTAGAAGTATAAGCTCTATAGAAACAAAATCGATCACTGGATTGGACATGACTTTCCCAGTTTTGCCATCTACAGTCTATTAAACGTTGACGAAAAGATTTCAAAAACATATTCTCATTACCGACTCCTTGATATTCCCATACATATCCAAATCCCAATTCACACAGACAAGTTCGTATATTTGAAGCCCAGTTTCTTTTTCCTCTAACATCTAAATCATACAGCATATTATAGGATTTCCGTGGTAGTCTATCTTCGTTCATTTTTAATAGTTTCAACCAGTATCGAACACATCTCACAGCAGAATTTATATTTATTGGATATCTATTCGTCTCACCGTATACTAAATCGTTTGGTGTTCTCATTTCAACTCCTAGAAACCTTTTAAGTCCAAATAAGTGAACAGATTCACATTGTAAAGTAGCATTCTTATCTAAGCCCCATAATTCTGAGCCATATTGTACTATGGGTTGTATCTGGGTATCAAAAATCTTAATAAAGATATCCGGAGGGAGAGAGAGAAACAGAGAGAGAGGAGGGAGGGTGAGAGAGAGAGGAGGGAGGGTGAGAGAGAGGAGGGACGGTGAGTGAGAGAGGAGGGAGGGTGGGATAGAGAAACAGAGAGAGGAGGGAGGGTGAGAGAGAGAGGAGGGAGGGTGAGAGAGAGAAACAGAGAGAGAGGAGGGAGGGTGAGAGAGAGAAACAGAGAGAGAGAGGAGGGAGGGTGAGAGAGAGAAACAGAGAGAGAGGAGGCAGAGTGAGAGAAAGAAACAGAGAGAGAGAGAGGAGGGAGGGTGAGAGAAACAGAGAGAGAGGAGGGAGAGAGAGAGAGGAGGGAGAGGAGGGAGGGTGAGAGAGAGAAACAGAGAGAGAGGGGGGAGGGTGAGAGAGAGAAACAGAGAGAGAGGAGGGAGGGTGAGAGAGAGAAACAGAGAGAGAGAGAGGAGGGAGAGGAGGGAGGGTGAGAGAAAGAGAAACAGAGAGATAGGAGAGAGACAGACACAGAGAGAGACAGAGAGAATATGTTTGCGTGCACGAGAGTGATTTGACGTGTGCGAACATGCGCGCTGTGTACGTGCTTGCGTGCTTGCATGTGTGTATATGTGTGTGCGTGTGTGCGCACAGGTATGAGTATGTTTGCATGCGTGGGGATTTTCGACACTCAAAATAGTGATGATGGGCAACGTCGGCTGCATGGCCATTCCATTACTTACGAACATCACTGCTGCAGAAAGGGGTGAGCGTGGGTAAAAGAAAATGCCTTTCCTGACACTGGCTCTTTTTTTTCGGTTTTCTCTATTCCAAAGTACAAGTAAAGCATAGAGCATAATATCAAGAATATTACTACTACTACCACTACTACTACCACTATTGATAATGATAATAATATCTTTTTTTTTTATTGTTATTATAACAGTATACTTATACAGCGCTGTCAAACCTCTCGAAGAGCTTAAAAATAATACTGTCAGACATAAAGCACACAACACACACACACACACACACACACACACGTGGAGGAAATAGATGTGGCTCCATAGAGTACAAATATGGAATGGATGTCTTCACACACATATAGAGAAAAGGGACGTTTTTAGATTTATTTATAAGGACGTCACGGAAGGACTCTGGCGGACTGAAAAAGACTGTGAATTATTCCCTGGTCACCACCGAAAACGGAGTGTGGCTGCCTATATGGCGGGGTAAAAACGGTCATGCGCGTAAAAGCCCACTCGTGTGGAAAGAGGAAGGAGAAGAATTCCCTGGTTTATTCAGCCGAAAAACGGTAACCCTCCCGTCGTGTTTCTCCCTCTGTTGAATACGGAAACGCAGAAGATTCTTATATCAGCACCGAAATCTTGATGGGACATGCTAGCTTAAAAGCTAAGAAGTATACTGAGGTGCAGTTCCAGAAATTCAACATGGCAGCTGAGACATGAGACCTTGTACTTAATTCTCTGCTAGACAGGAAGCCAGTGTGATTCTTTGAAAAGATGTGCACAATTCTGACACTTCCGAGCCCTTGAAAATCAGTTTGTCGGTATTCTCCTTCTCGTTCTTCGTTCGTGGACTGCAAATCTCACGTTCACTCGTATGTACACGAGTGGGCTTTTACGTGTATGACCGTTTTTACCCTGCCATATAGGCAGCCATACTCTGTTTTCGGGGTTAGTTTGTCGGTATAAATGTGAGCTTGGGAGAGGTTTGAAGTGCTTCCGTGGATAGGCAGCAAGAAAGGCATTGCAAAAGTCGCACCTTGATCAAATACATGTAAACACTTTGGTAGCTTCTGCTGCCATGTAACTGCGCATGGAGATGACGCATCAAAGCTATGTGACCTCGTTATGTTTTCGTGACATTTTGAAAAATGGTGAGATTTTGATCGAAGTGAAAAGCCAAGGTCATGCACCACGATCAGAAAATGGGACGGTGGTGTTTTCACGGAAAAGGCCGTGGGGGTGGGGGGGGTGGGGGTGGGCGTGGGGGGGGGGGGAAGAGAAAAACCTACAGATGGAGGGACAAATCGAAGTGTTTATGTCTTTATGATGGAGGGATGAATTGCAGTGTTTATGTTGTTTTTTTTATAACAGTGCAAAGCAGAAAAAGGACATGACACATACAGCAAGGCACAGCTGTTCATGCATCAGTGTTGACAACGTTTCCGCGCTGCGCTGTGTTGTGTTTTATATGCTGCACGTGAATACAGAATACCCTTTTCTCAAGAGAAACTCATATGTGGTGTAAAACACAAACAATACACGAGAATCACAGTCATTAAACGTGTCAACATAAAAGACAGAATCACGTGTGTACAAGCCCCTCTTCACATAAATCCCCAGTTTACTTCCAGGACTTTATCAAGCCTTTAATATCCATGGGGTTGGTCATGGGATCACATCCCAGAAATTCTGGGGAGAAAAAAAACGAAATAAAATTTCAAAAATTCGAATCTAACTCAAGTTTGACACATCATGGTCTTAAGATGTATCGATCAAAAATTCAGTGCCATTACAACGATGTTCGCTACATTATCCCTCCCCCTCCCCTCTCTCTCCGTCACACACACACACACACACACACACACACACACACACACACACACACACACACACACACACAAAGTAATTTCAAAAATTCTTTTGTTTAATTGTCAAATCGTTTAATGTTTTACTGAGAGTAATGGTGACGTCTTCATATTTTGTTATCGCTCTATTCACATGGGGCTATAGCCTTAAATGAATAAATAATCTCCCCCCCCCCCTCCCTCTCTTTCGCTCTCTCTCTCAAGATGAGATAAGAGGAGGAAAGGGATGTGAGGATAGGGGAATGGGGGGAAGAGGGGTAGGATGATGCGTGAGCGAGAGATATGCATGATGTGTATATGTGCCAATGGCCAAAGTACATTAAACCATTCCGAATCCAAATCCGAATCTCTCTCTCTCTCTCACACACACACACACACACACACACACACACACACACACACACACACACACACACGCACGCACACCAAAAAATCCAAATATAACTCATCAACGAACAACAATTCGGCTAACATCACTGACAGATCAACTCATAGTTGGATGGGGGTTTTTCCCGTCAGTGTGAAAAGAATCCCTTGACATGAAGCTGGAACAGACTCATGTTTCAGAACTGCATGACCGATGAGCTTTGTCCGTGATTGAGGGCAGACGTGAACCACGACACTAGAGAGAGAGAGAGAGAGAGAGAGAGTGTGTGTGTGTGTGTGTGTCCGCAAATGTCATCTGCAAGGTGTGACTGACAGGTCAGGAAAAAAGAGGTACAGGACGTTAAGAAAGCCCCAGCGCGACACACACACACACACACAGTGAGAGAGAGGGAGGCACAGAGAGAGAGAGAAAGAGAGAGAGAGAGAGGAGAGAGAAGAGAGTATAAATGAATAGGATGGTGACTGTAATATAGAAACAAACGAAAACAGAGAGAGAGAGAGAGAGAGAGAGAGAGAGAGAGAGAGGAAAAGAAACGAAACGAAACGAAATGAATAGGATGGTGACTGTAATGCAGAAACAAACGAAAACAGAGAGAGAGAGAGAGAGAGGGGGGGGGGGGAAGAAACGAAATGAAATGAACGTTATTTCACTCGGATGGTGACTGAGACAGAGTGTCATGCAGAAACAAACGAAAACAGAGAGAGAGAGACCGACTGACAGACAGACAGACAGACAGACACGAAGACAGAGAAGGGACATGAAGGATGACTGTCAGCCAAGACGGACTGAAAATAGCTGTCATTATCATTATCATCATTATCACAATCGTCACGCCAGGAAAACGGACAGGCTGACAGGAAGCGGAAAGAGAGCGGGGCCAAGGGAGGTAAGAAGTAACAGAGGAAGGGGGGGGGGGGGGGACAGTGAATGAGAGAGACAGGGGTGCGGGGAAGGGGCGCAATATACAATCCTGACCTTGAGACAATCTACGTTACGTCAAATTAATGAAGAGATCAAGAACAAAGAATGTGAAATGTTGCAATTTCGACATCAAAGGGAGAGATGTAATGATAGTCAGACAATGAGACAGGCAGACACTGCCAACGCAAATTCACACGACTGTCCGTTCGGATTAAAACAGCTCGACAAAAACTGGGGGATTTTCAAATAACCAACAAAATATCTAATTTTTTGCAAAATTTATGGTAAGATAAATATTTTTCTCTACTGTAGGTTGTCTGTCTTGTGTAGCATTCAAATACCCATCTCATCTGATCCAGGTTGTTGGATTTTCTATACAAATAAAAACAGATAAGGGAGGGGGACGGGAGGGGTGTGAAGATCCCCTTGTCTACAGCCTCTTTCTAAACCGTTTTAACCCCCCCCCCCCCCCCCCCCCGCACCTCCAAAACCAACTTTCAGTCCTTTCAATCGTCGATACTGTTGACCTGATACTGAGACTGGGGAAATAAAAAAGGCCGCGCATTTCATCACGATGTTAATTTGAACATTTCAGTGCTGAACATAATTAGGTCCAGAAACGTGCCAAACATGGAAATAATGTCAGCGTCAACGGTGAACGCTCGCTACGTGATGCACGTGAAAGTTCTGCAACATGTGGCAGAAACATCCTTCACCAACTTTGGACGTTGCGTGACCCGGTGTTTCACAAACTTGCGATGCCGTCACTGAAAACACCTCGCCTTTCCCCCATGGGAATATGTCACCACATGAAAACTGAAAGGGTCAGGTCAGCGCTGAACGCACACATCACTGATCAACGTCACCCAGGAATCGGGGAGCAACGGGAAAAACGAAAGACGCTGCCTGCAAGCTTGACAGACACAAACGGACAGTGCACAGCAGTTAACGTCACGCAAAGCGCCCTCGACATGCAGACACAAACGGACAGTGCACAGCAGTTAACGTCACGCAAAGCGCCCTCGACATGCAGACACAAACGGACAGTGCACAGCAGTTAACGTCACGCAAAGCGCCCTCGACATGCAGACACAAACGGACAGTGCACAGCAGTTAACGTCACGCAAAGCGCCCTCGACATACAGACACAAACGGACAGTGCACAGCAGTTAACGTCACGCAAAGCGCCCTCGACATACAGACACAAACGGACAGTGCACAGCAGTTAACGTCACGCAAAGCGCCCTCGACATGCAGACACAAACGGACAGTGCACAGCAGTTAACGTCACGCAAAGCGCCCTCGACATACAGACACAAACGGGCAGTGCGCAGCAGTTAACGCCACGCAAAGCGCCCTCGACATGCAGACACAAACGGACAGTGCACAGCAGTTAACGTCACGCAAAGCGCCCTCGACATACAGACACAAACGGACAGTGCACAGCAGTTAACGTCACGCAAAGCGCCCTCGACATGCAGACACAAACGGACAGTGCACAGCAGTTAACGTCACGCAAAGCGCCCTCGACATGCAGACACCAACGGGCAGTGCGCAGCAGTTAACGCCACGCAAAGCGCCCTCGACATACAGACACAAACGGACAGTGCACAGCAGCTAACGCCACGCAAAGCGCCCTCGACATGCAGACACAAACGGACAGTGCACAGCAGTTAACGTCACGCAAAGCGCCCTCGACATGCAGACACAAACGGACAGTGCACAGCAGTTAACGTCACGCAAAGCGCCCTCGACATGCAGACACAAACGGACAGTGCACAGCAGTTAACGTCACGCAAAGCGCCCTCGACATGCTAGGGACCCAATGTCACGTGACAGCCTCCAGAAGAAAATGACAGGTCTACTTATCTATTAATTTCAGTTTGGAGATAATAAAGTATTCTGCATTCTATAGCGTTTTGGCAGTCCGAAGACGACAACTCTTGCTCAGGCTGGCTTTTCTTTTGCCTTTACCATCACAAAAACATTCCTTTTTAACGTGGTGAACACCACAAACATTCCTTTTTGACATGTATATATATGTATGTGTGTGTGTGTGTGTGTGTGTGTGTGTGTGTGTGTGTGTGTGTGTGTGTGTGTGTGTGTGTGTGTGATAGAGACAGAGAGACAGTGAAATTACCTATACTGCCCAGGATTAGTATTAATATTTCACAGTGAGATTACCTATACTGCCCAGGATTACTTATTACATTTCATGGTGAGATTGCCTATACTGGCTAGGTTTAGTAAAAAAAAACATTTCATAGTGAGATTGCCTATACTGAACAGGTTTAGTATATAACATTTCATAGTGAGATTTCCCATGTTTATTCTTCCTGAGCTTTATTATTTTTTTCTGACGGGATGGTGTGGTGGAAGAGTGCGTGTGCTCTTGGCATCACAAACATTATTCCTTTTTGACATAATGAACATCACAAATATTCCTTTTTGACATGGTGAACATCACAAACATTCCTTTTTGACATTGTGAACATTACAAACATTCCTTTTTTTACATGGTGAACACCACAAACATTCCTTTTTGACATGGTGAACACCACAAACATTCCTTTTTGACATGGTGAACATCACAAAAATTCCTTTTTTTTACATGGTGAACATCACAGAACATTCCTTTTTGGCATGGTGAACATCACAGAACATTCCTTTTTGACGTGGTGAACATCACAGAACATTCTTCTTTGACGTGGTGTACATTACAAACATTTCTTTTTGACATGGTGAACACCGCAAACATTCCTTTTTGACGTGGTGAACATCACAGAACATTATTTTTTGACGTGGTGTACATTACAAACATTCCTTTTTGACATGGTGAACATTACAAACATTCCTTTTTGACGTGGTGAACATTACAAACATTCCTTTTTGACATGGTGAACATTACAAACATTCAAACATTCCTTTTTGACATGGTGAACATTACAAACATTCCTTTTTGATATGATGAACATTACAAACATTCCTTTTTCACGTGGTGAACATCACAAACATTCCTTTTTCACGTGGTGAACACCACAAATATTCCTTTTTGACATGGTGAACACCACAGAACATTCCTTTTTGACGTGGTGAACATCACAAACATTCCTTTTTGACGTGGTGAACATCACAGAACATTCTTTTTTTGACGTGGTGAACATCACAAACATTCCTTTTTGACGTGGTGAACACCACAAACATTCCTTTTTGAAGTGGTGAACACCACAAACATTTCCTTTTGACGTGGTGAACACCACAAACATTTCTTTTTGACATGGTGAACACCACAAATATTCCTTTTTGACGTGGTGAACATCACAAACATTCCTTTTTGACGTGGTGAACATCACAAACATTCCTTTTTGACGTGGTGAACACCACAAACATTCCTTTTTGAAGTGGTGAACACCACAAACATTTCTTTTTGACATGGTGAACACCACAAATATTCCTTTTTGACGTGGTGAACATCACAAACATTCCTTTTTGACGTGGCGAACATCACAAACATTCCTTTTTGACGTGGTGAACATCACAAACATTCCTTTTTAACGTGGTGAACACCACAAACATTCCTTTTTGACGTGGTGAACACCACAAACATTTCTTTTTGACATGGTGAACACCACAAATATTCCTTTTTGACGTGGTGAACACCACAAATATTCCTTTTTGACGTGGTGAACACCACAAACAGAACGCAGGACCAAGCACCTGACACTTCTTTTTCCTTCTTCCTTTTTCAGCTTTACTCGGCACATGCTTAGCTTAGCACAAACCAATTTCGGTTTCTGATGAAAATCTTTCTTAGAGTTGGGCTGGGATATTCAGTTGTTCCATATGTTTCAAGTGGTGTCTTCCTACACACAGCTTCATGTGAGATCAATTTACCCCCCCACCCCCCAGCCCCTCCCCCTCCGCCCCCCCCCCCCCCCCCCCCCGCCCGCCCCCCCCCCCCCCCCCCCCCCCGCCCCCCCCCCCCCCACCCCTTCCTTCTACTTACGAAACTTACCAGTTTTATGCTCGGTATTTAAACAAATGCACAGGTTTTGACAAACTTTCAAAAAAGATTTTAAAAAACTATTTTTCAAATAAAAAAAATCGTCCTTTTGACATTGAGTGGAGTGGTGACCTAGAGGTAACGCGTCCGCCTAGGAAGCGAGAGAATTTGAGCGCGCTGGTTCGAATCACGGCTCAGCCGCCGATATTTTCTCCTCCTCCACTACACCTTCAGTGGTCTTCTGGACGCTAGTCATTCGGATGACACGAAAAACTGAGGTCCCATGTGCAGCATGCACTTGGCACACGTAAAAAAACCCACGGCAACAAAAGGTTGTTCTTGGCAAAATTCTGTGAAAAAAAATCCACTTCGACAGGAAAAACAAATAAAACTGCACGCAGGAAAAAATACAAAAACATGAGTGGCTATGTAGTGTAGCAGCCCGAATTTCACACAGAAAAATCTGTTGTGATAAAAAGAAATGCAAATACAAAATACAAATTCAGTATCTTCCCCTCTTTCTCCTAATACCAGTTTTTTATATTTGTCCTTTACAAAACTGCCATCGTCGACTGCTCTCAGTCCCATCTCTTTTTCCTCTCCTCTTTACTGATCAGTTTATTTCAGCAAACACTGTTCTTTTCTATTTGCTTCCTCTTCGTAGAGTTGGCCATTGTTTAAAATCATAGCAAACAAGAAAGTAAAAAAAAAATTACCTCTGGTTACAAATGGAGCTTACAGTTACCTAAGATATCCACCCTGTCCCCTGTTTTAATGTTTGTCTCCTCACTTAAGTTCAGTTGTGCAAATCATGCACAGCTACGTTCCTGTATCATGCAGGTTTTGCCTGACCCAGACACAAGGCACGTCATTTCCAAACCAGTTAATGCTTCTCATATTGCGGATGTCAATAGTGTAAGAACAATTTTGTCAGCTCTCTCTCTCTCCCTACCTACATGCAGTGAATTTATTTTATTTCTACCTTTGTGCTTTGTTCTTACTTGTTCGCCTGTAAATTGGATGTTATTACCTGTAACATCTGCATCAGCAAATTAATCACTTTTGTATATGTGCAATGGTAAAGTTGTGCTTCTCTATTTTCTTTATGTCTGCTATATGTTTCTCACCTCGGTCATGTCTCTGTATGTGCATAAGTATGTGTGTGTGTGTGTGTGTGTGTGTGTGTGTGTGTGTGTGTGTGTGTGTGTGTGTGTGTGTGTGTGTGTGTGTGTGTGTGTGTTGGGTGGAGAGAGTGTGTGCATGTGTATGGATATGAATGTATGAATGCGTTCGTTTTATTACTTTTTACGATGTTAATGATGATGGTGGTGATCATTCTTCGTTGTAGTAGCAGTGGATGTAGCAGTGTTAACAAAATTATTAATTTTTTGTCGTTATCGTTAATGTTGTTATTGTTATTGTTGTCACAAGGACAGATTGGAAGACTGGGCGATGCCTAAAATCTTTATCCTTGAGTAATAAAGTTTTTGATTCTTGAATCTCTCTCTCTCTCTCTCTCTCTCTCACACACACACACACACACACACACACACATACAGACACGGCACGCGCGCGCGCACGCACGAACACACAGGTGCGCTCTAAAGCAGGACAATGCAGTCATCTGAACACAAAAAATACATAGCAATACCATTGTAATACACACACGGATCGATGAGTATATCACCACTAACTCACCTTGACAGTGCCTTGTCCATTGTGTCGGGAAGCAAGGGGTTGGAGAAGGGGAGAGGGGGGGAGCGGAGAGGGAGGATGTGTGGGTGGTGGTGGCTGCCAATCCGTTTGTCTATCGGGCCAGCTGTTGCCGCCAGTGTTTTGGGACAACCTTCCTCGGTTCCTCTCTTCCCTCGTTCCTGGTCTGCCTGTGCTCCCTGCACAACAGGAGAGAGTGCGAGAGAGAGACAGAGAGAGAGAACTGCCAACAACTGTCGAACTCGCACACTTCAGGATTATGATGCAACAACTTCGGGATGGGAAAGGGCGGCAATATTCCCCACTCTTAAACACTGTGACGACCACTGCGGTTTAGACATCAGTGTCATGCACTACCTTGTGACATATCCGTCTCCAGCCAGGCTGTTTTACAACTTTTTGCCGCGAATACTGTTTTCTCTCTCTCTCTTTAGATCCAAGGAAACACACACACACACATTTAAAAACTTTCACGTGTCAATGTTTTGTGCTTGAACCAAGAAACATAACACGCAAAGAACACTGTCCACGCCGGCAAAACAACGAGGACAACAAACAAGTCAATCACTCGCGCGACAATGATGACCTGGAGGGATCCACACTGTAAACACCCAACACCCAACCTCCAAGTGAATTGTCGGCTGTCACAAGCACAAGCCACCCCCCATCCGCACACACGCGCTTCTCTCGAGCCATCCGTCGCCAGTCCCGTCGTGAACGCTCCGGGTTATCGATCAAGTGCACGCCAGTAGACACTGCACGCATGTGGTGTCGGTGACAGACTGAGAAGTAACCTCCCTCCCTCCACGCTTTTTGAGACCCAGGGCACACACACACACACACACACACACACACATCCCCTCTTCCCTTATAACACTCCCCCTCCCTCACTTCTTTCTTTACACGCATGCACACACACATATATATATATATATATATATATATATAGAGAGAGAGAGAGAGAGAGAGACAGACAGACAGACAGACAGACAGAGACAGAGAGAGAAGAAAGACAACTGTCATCATGACAATAAACAAATCACAGGCAATGGAATAAAAAGACATTATTTGAGCGAATTATTTATCACAGCAACAGCAGATGAGGCAAATGATTTTTTGTACACATTCTTCTTTGAAAGAGGGATTTTACATCGTCTACCAGAAGGGAGTTTCTGAAAGACGAGTTAAGTGGATGAGTGGAATCATTAAAAATTTAGAGTGCTTTTCTGCTAAGATTGGATTGGTATAGGGTGTTCAGTTGTTGCTGGGGCTTGGTTATGATTTTGCTGGCCAGGTTTACAACTCGTCCTAATTTGTCTTTAACTTCACAGTCAGATTATCAAACCAGGTCACAATTCTGAAAACCATGACACTTTCTATCAGACTTCTGTACACCAACTTTGTGGACTAACATTAAAACTTCTTAATTTTCGCAGTAAAAAGAGTCTCTGGTGCGCTTTCTTGGCAGTGGCATCAACATGTTCACTGAATGTGAGACTGTGATGAACTTTTGTCCCTAGATATTTAAAACTGTCCACTATTTCCACTTGTTTCTGATCTATTATGACCTGATTTTGTGTGTGTGTGTGTGTGTGTGTGTGTGTGTGTGTGTGTGTGAGTGTGTGTGTGTCCCTTTCACTGCCTAAAATAAGTGTTTTTTTTTGTTTTCTCCACGTTTAGTTGGAGAAAGTTATCCTTTAAGAAAGAGTTTATGACACTCATTTCTAAAATAATAATAATAATAAAAGATTTTTTTTTTTAAACTGAAATTGAAAACTCGTCTTTTAAAAGACCTACTAAAGCCATGTCGTCAGCACCTGATGTCATTAATGTAGAGGGAGAAAAGCAAAGGGGGATAAAACACAACCCTGAGGAACTCCAGTATTCATAGTTATATTTTCAGACATTATGGGCCAGCTTGAACTGACATTCAAACACGCTGTGGCCGATCGCATAAAAACCGTCGTATCCATAAAATAAGGTCAGCTGTTACATCTAGGTCTATAAGTTTCCTCACTAAAATATGATGTTGAATAGTATTAAAAGCAGCGGACAGCTCCATAATAAGTACCCTAACAGATGTTCCAGAATTGTCCAAATGACAAGCAAGCCTTGACACTTTCTTTCTTTTCTGCAAGCTATGGTGTACTGTCTGTGGTATTTTGCTCTGGCGATTAGGTAGTGAGATGTAAACACTGGGATGGGCACTAACTGCCCATTCTGCAGTGTTATTTGCCTATAATTATGGCCTTTTTTTTTATATACATTCTTTGTTTGGCTTTGAAGTATTGTTTTGGGTTGCGTTTTTTTTTTTTTTTCTTTTTTACGATTTTTTTGTAATCTGGGGATTGTAAAATAAGCGGAATGGCTGGCGTTCTCAGCATGGACCAGTCTTATTTGCCATAAGGAGCTATATGGTTGGGACACTGTGTCATGAACTGTGTTTTGTGGGTTTGTCTTAGTGTTTTTTTTGTAAATGTGACAGTTTTGTGTTGACGCTATTGAACATTTGTATGGTTTGACAGTCTAGATATGGCCCTGTGCTGTCGGCTGGACTATTAGCAACAAGAACAAGAACCAGTTGACTAACTGTTTTAACCTTGAGGGCCAAACTTGGGCAGGGTGTATTTCGATATGCCCTAACACCGGCACGCGCAGTGCGCGAGAGGCACGTGGCATGCTGGGTAAACTAAGTCGAAACTTCGGCGTCAGCCCCTTGTTCTCACTCTCGTTTGGTCGTCAAATGGTCCTGTCCCGTTTTCTGCGGAAACTGTTGACGCGAAAGGTGGCCCAGTCGCAACGCGTCCGCCAAGGATGTGAAAGAATCTTAGCGCATGGGATCGAATCACACCACTCGCCAGAATTTTCTTCCACTCCACTAGGCCTTGAATAGTGGCCTGGACGCTAGTCATGAGGATGAGACGATAAACCGAGGTCCCGTGTGCAGCATGCACTTAGCGCACTTGAGAGAACCAACGGCAACAAAAGGGTTGTCCCTGTCCAAATTCTGTATAAATTTCCTCTTTGACAGGAAAACAAATACACTTGCAGATAGGGAAAAGAAAAGAAAAAAGTGGCGCGACATGGTGGCGAGCACCAAGAATTTCACAATACAATGCCCCTTCCCTCACACACACATACCTCTGTGCGTGCATACATGTAAGCATGGCTTATGTGTGTGAGACCGAGAAAATTATTTTGGTTCTCTGACTTGTGAGGCTACTTGTCATATCCCAAGCTACGCTTGCGTACGTGCACGGGTTCACTGAATTAGCCCCTTTCATTATCTCAACTACATTCTTTTTGTCATTTTTTCCCTTCACTCATCTTTTGACTTTGTTCAGTGTTGTTGTTGTTGTTCCTCATCTCTTTCCTTCTTGTTATGACTTTGTTCATATTGTTGTTTTCTCATCTTTCATCCCTGTAGCATTTGGTAAGCTGTCAAGGCCCGAGCAGTGCGTTAGGTCTAGTTTTTAAAGCAGGTATGAAGCGCATATAATCAATCATTCCGCACATTTTCATCGACGCCTCCTTGAAACAATCAGTTCACAATACCATCGCCGGAAATGGATGACTCTGTTTCCATGTCCATATCCAGACTTCTTTCCCTCCACTCCTGCTTGACTGGCGGAGTTGTTGGATATTGCCGTTTCCATTCACTCTTAAAACACGATACCATGTGCACAGCCTTTGCTCTTTCTTCGGTTTTACTTTCTGTCGCGTGATATATCTTTCTTTTCTTTTTTCGAATCGTGGTTCCAGGCCCAGATATACAGATCACAAAAAAAATAAAATAAAGACCACTTCATAAAAGCAGACAGACTTTCATAAAATGTTAAAAGGAGAGATTACTTAACTCATGCAGGTTGCCTGTGGTCCTCCACTGGCATCTCATTAAAAACATCAACGATTGTTTCAAGTACACGTGTACTATAAACAGTTCGAAAAATCGATGTTTCTGCCATAAATTGACATTTATTCAATAACTATAGCTGTGGTTTTTCCTCGTTAAAAAAAAAAGTGCACGTGCAAGAAAGCACCTTTTGTTAAGCAGGATTGGTACTCACTGCACTGGCTGTTCTTTGCCGAAAATTCAACATTCCACGTCCCCCATCCATCCCTCCACCCACAAAAAAGAGTACCACTGCACACATTCCCAAGCCGTCCCTGACTTTTTTTTTATGAACCCTATATAAATATTGCTTGTTAATCAGGTCAAATCGTGTTCCTTCTTTACAAACTGGTAACCATGTGACCCAGTTCTACCTGCGGCATGTGCGAAGTAAAGCCCTAACAGGACAATCCGATCTGGAAAGGGATGGGCCCCACATTAACAGTTCTGTGCGGCGCCCCAGTGACACTTCCGAGTTGAAAGGGGGAGGGAGACAGGCCTATATATTGCCTGTCGCCTGGCTGTGCAATGGCTTGTTGCCACCTCTCCCTGTCGGTGATGCAAGGGTATTGGAGAAACAACAGCGACAGTACACCAGGTGTTACCTTAAGGCGACAGGTGGCCGTGCCTTACATTGCCATGCATGTACCGAGAAGAGTGTTGCTTTATACCGTTCTTGTTGTCAGGTTGTTGGTTTTGTCCCTCGCTCAAAGTGTGAATTCAAATTTGACGTCGTTTCATTCTCCGTGTAAATCAAGCATTTTTCATGAAATAGATTCACGTATCTAAAGTTCAATTTATCTGAAGTTCGATTTTAAGCAAGCAAGCGCACACACACACACGCGCGCGCGCGCGCGTCACCACCCCCTCGACACACACACACACACACACAGACGCACGTTCATTACACACACACACACACACACACACAAGCCCATGCACACGCACGCACAAATACATACACACACACGCACGCGCGCGTGCACGTTGATTACACACACACACACACACACACACGCGCGCACGCATGCATGCATACACACAACACACACACCCCACACACCACACACACACACACACACACACACACACACACACCACAAAGTCAGACGCGGAAGTGTCCTCTCAAACGGAATAATGTGATGCTGGAGGAAGAGGCACCGCTCTCGGACACACAGCCTGTAAAGACGGTTTGCCAGCACAGCCACGACGGACTGTTTTTCTTTAAAAGGCCGTGTGCCCAGTCACCGTTATTTGAACAGAACACGCGAGGCTTGCTCTACGAGTGATTTGAATATCCTTTCCTTTCTTTGCTCGCAATTTGAAAAACAACTCAAAACCCCTAACTTTTGCTCGTTACACCGTCTCCTTCGTCTGGGTGAAAATATATTTTTGTTTGCTGGTTTGGGCGGTTTCAACTTTCGGTTGTTGTTTTCTTTTTTCCTCCTCCCTTTCTTTTATTTCTTTTCTTCCTTTGAATTTGTGCATGCGAGCTCGGTTAGAATGTGTTCTGGGACTCAAGATGGGTTGGTTTGTTTTTACTGCGAACGAATGGATTTGCGAAAGAAAGAAAAAAAAAACCTGTTGTACGTGGACTGCAAAAGATTTCAGTTCATTGACTCGAACATCATAGCAGATTTTTGTTTGGAAGTTAAAGCTTCAAGGAATCTCATGGCAGCACTGCAGTGACCAGCTGATTTAGGTCCGACACAAGAAACCTCAGAGGTACAACGTTCAGGTAAAGATTGTCATGTGAACTGGATTGGCAACCCGGAAGTTTCATTTGCTGTTGGAATCTGTGCCGGCTGAATTTTGCTACCAGAATACACAGTATTGGTTATGTTAACCTGTGAGTTTCATTCGATGTTTGAATGTATGCCATTAAAAGTTTGCTACCATATTAAGTTGTATATGCGACGTCCATGTTCAAAATGTATTTCTTCCCGTCTGGTATATATTAAAAAAAAAAAATCAATGCAACTGTCCTGCACTTTGTATGCATTCATTAGTTGTCACGTGCATCACGAATGTTAACCTTCGTTGACAAGGACGACAGAATTGAATTTCTAAAAAAAAATGTTTAATGCACTAAAGAGTAAAGGCAGATCAATGGGTGTCCCTCTCCCCTCCACAACTGGATTCCCAACCCTCCCCCTGCTTTCTCCACACCCACAGTAATGTACTTCACGTCCGTGTCATTTTTGTTCCTGTCGCACCCGTTCACTGGTTCTGACCAACCGTCCCTTTAAAGGTGAGGGCGATCTGTGTGTGCGATGAGAAACAAGAGAGGCAAAGCCTTCGAGACTCAAGCGGGAAACCAACTTAATCCACTGAAAGAATTACGCAAAAATTAAAATGACAGGGAAAAAACACAACAAGTAGAAATACACACACTAGTGTGACTTTGATCTTTCACTCCTAAATTTACATATTTGTGCTCTGAATGAAACAAATTACTATAACATGTTCAATGAAAATTGGAAGAAACCCTTTCAGTATCATGCTTCTAGTTTTCTCAACATGAAATGTGACCTTGAACTAGTTTTCTCAACAGGCCATGTTGTGACCTCTGACCAATCACTGTTACCCACTTTGATGATGGTTGTATACACAATCTGTATTACACATGGAACGTTTTTCCTGTCAGTATCACACGCCATCTTTTTTTACCTTGATCTCTAAAGTCTGATCTTGAATTTTGTTACGGAACATGCTGTACCCATGACCAGACATAATACAGAGACTTTTTTTTTTTTAAGTAAGATGCGGTCTGTGTCAAGATTTTTCTTTTTGCCAAATAATGACCATCACCTTTGGCCTGTCACCCTACTTACCAGTCAGTCATCATTATGAAGCAAATAACTTCAGAGGCCTTATTTACACCTACCATCCAACCAAGTTTGGTTCCTATGCCACTCATAGTTGCCAAGAAATTGCCAACGTTAATTAAAGTTTACCACGGACATACACACACAGACTTCGGGCCATTACATACAGCCTATTTACGCACGTGAGTCATACAAAAAAAAAAAAAAGCCTGGGATACTGGAGGAAACAATATCCAGGCCATCCGCTGTTGTCATGAATTTTGTGGAGAAATCCGACCAGCAGTGCTGACAACCGCTCTACTGGTTCGCTGATTTTCGATGAACGTGGCCCAAGTCATGAACATGAGCTGTGTTTTGTCCGAGTGTTTGTTGTTGTTTTTTTTTCCTCCGATTGATTGGGAACAGATGCGGGTAAGACGGGATTAGTGCAACCTGTCATGCAGAATAATGGTTTACATGTTTCTGATATGGTGTGTGTGTGTGTGTGTGTGTGTGTGTGTGTGTGTGTGTTCGCTCGCGCGCGCCTGTGTGCGTTTCCGTGCACATGGGTGTGTGCATGTGCATGTGCGAGTAAGACAAAGAGACAGACACAGAGAGAGAGAGGCGAGAGGCGGGTGTATGGAAGATGACATTTTCCTATGAAAAGATAGAGCTTGAGAATTCCAGCACCCAAGTAATTCTACATCTCCATATTAGCCTTTACATCCCTGCTTCCTTGTGGTGTAAAATCAAACAATTTAAAAAAAAAAAGAAGAGAAAAAAACTTACGCGAAACATGCAAGCGCTCGCGTGCAAGCTCACCGATAGCAACAACCCCTACCCCCACCCCGCCACACACATACAAACTTTCGAGATAAACTTCTGACTTTTTTTTCAAATGTCATTGGGACAACACACACACGACCTTCTCCAGAGTGACCAGGCCATCTAATTTTCCAGAATTTCGCTGTACTTGCGGGTTGCGTGCGTCGATGTAACTTTCATTCTCAACTAAAGAAATTCCCATATGAACTATATAAAAAAAAATTAAAAAAATCATTAAACGACAGCAATTAATCAGTGTAATTATGTCACACAAAAGTGCTAAGTTTTGTGACTACGAAATGGATTTTTAAAAATAATTTTTAAAAACAGTAACTCGACTGAAATATTTTGGCTACTTTACATTTTTATACACTTCCTGGAAGTGCAATGATTATAAATTTGAATGTTTTAAGAACTGATTTTTCTGTTCTTAAGCCAAGTTTGGTGTCAACAGGCTAAATATTAGCCTACCAGAGAAAAAAAATCGTTAAGTTTACCCGGACAGAGAGAGAGGAGGGAAGGGGGGAGGGTGAGAGAGACAGGGGTGGAAGGGGGGAGAGAGAGAGAGGGTAGAGAGAGAGAGAGGGTAGAGAGAGGGGAGAGAGAGAGGGGGGAGAGAGAGAGGGTAGAGAGAGAGAGAGGGGGGAGAGAGAGAGAGGGTAGAGAGAGAGGGGGGTAGAGAGAGAGAGGGTAGAGAGAGAGAGAGGGTAGAGAGAGAGGGGGTAGAGAGAGAGAGAGGGTAGAGAGAGAGAGAGAGGGTAGAGAGAGAGAGAGAGGGTAGAGAGAGAGGGGAGAGAGGGAGAGAGAGAGAGAGAGGGGAGAGAGAGAGAGAGAGAGAGAGAGACAGACAGACAGACAGATAGACGGACAGAACGAAGGAACGAACGGTTTTATTCAAATAAATGTCAAAGCCCCTTACTGAATGGGTGTGACATTAGTACAAATACTGGAATTATAACTGATATCACAATTATACTATAAACATATACATCAGCAGAAGAAAAGATTATTATGTCATGATATTCAGTCTTTTCAAAGATTTCTAAATATAAATAGCGAGTCCATAAAGAGGAGACTCATTTCTGGACGACAACACATTTAATCTAAAACTGCAAGAATTATTATAACACTTAGGTTCAATTAATTTGGAGAGAGGGGGGGTGGTAGAGAAGGGTAAAGGATGGGGAAGAGAGGAAACTTTGTCAACAGTCCAACACTCCACGCAATACTACACAAACAGTGGGTGAGAGGAGCATTTCTGAAACAACACTCCACGCAGTATGACACAAAAACTGGGGGGGGGGGGGGAGGGGGTTATTTCTGTAAGGACAACACTCCACGCATTACGACAACGACGACAACCAAAAAAAAACAAAACAAAACAAGAAAATGGGATGGAAAGTATTTCTGTTCTCACCTGATTTTTGATTAATTTCCAACACAACCTGGTCTGACACAAACTTGGCTCGAAGAAAATCATTATTTTCTGTTAGGACAGTCAGTGGGCTAACACACACACACACACACGCGCGCACGCGCGCACACAATTATTCGCTGGAAACAACACCATCAGTACCAGCTTGACTTTCCAGTTGAAGGCCTGTCCCTTTTTTGTGCCGAGAGAGAGAGAGAGAGACAGAGTGAACAAAACTGAACATTGAAAAGTGAGCGTTGGGCCCGGTGACACGAGATGCACCTGGTTTTCGTTTTTCACGTGCATTTAATTTTTTTGGGGGGCGGGGAGAGGGGTCACACATCATCATGGCGTTGTCGTTGAGTGTTGGAGTGTGGAGGAGCACAAGCGGCTCTTAGAGCACCGGGTCACTTCAGTCATACCATTTCGTGTTTTACACGGTTGACAATTATGTGTTCTTTGAAGGGGTTCGAACCAGATGGTTCAAACATATGTATGTACTTACATGTTTGACAGAGACAGACAGAGAGAGAGAGAGAGAGAGAGTACGACCAAACGAACGAACGAATCTTTTTTTATTGAGGGCGGCGGGGTGTGTGTGTGTGGGGGGGGGGGGGGGGTATGAGCACAGATAGCTTCTTTTCAACCCGCCCACATGAAAAGAGGAAAATATAACAAACAAGCAATACAATGGCGTAACATTACATGGATAAATTTCAAATTATGCCAGAAAAAGATGAACAACATAAGTACATGCATGAATTTTACTTTGATCAGAAGGAGAAAGAAGAAAGAAAAGATAAACAAATCACAGAGAGAGAGAGAGAGACTAGGGAAGCGAAACGGGACAGAGTCCAACTCTGGAGAGGCCATTGATGGTGACAACACAATCAAACAGTGGGCGGAACGGGAACAATTTGATTTGATTTGAGTGGAGTGATGGCCTAGAGGTAACGCGTCCGCCTAGGAAGCGAGAGAATCTGAGCGCGCTGGTTCGAATCACGGCAAAATGAGGGTTGTCACTGACAACATTTTGTAGAAAAACCCACTTTGATAGGAAAACAAACACACCTTCAGATAGAAAAAATAAAAATATATGGGTGGCGTTGTACTTTGGCGATGCGCTCTCCGCGGGGAATGTAGCTCGAACTTCAAATAGAGAAATGTGATCTGACAACAAAAAGTAATACAATACAATACAATACAATACAATACAGTGCAATACAATACAATGCAATGCAATGCAATAGAATACAATGCAATACAATACAATGCAATACAATACAATGCAATGCAATACAATACAATGCAATACAATGGCAGAGAGGCAGATTATGGGGAACAGTCAGCGAACTCTGAACGCTGAATGACTTTAATGACTCGGCCAAGAGCCATTATCACGACAAATGTATGATATTTGATTTGAAGGAAAACTAGGTTCTTCCAATAAATTCTTCTTTTTTTTTAAAAAAAAACACACAAAGATTATTTCATTCAAAAGTGCCACATTTAATTTACATAATCAACCCCCATTCAGACATGCGCGCACACATACATGACCCATTCACACATACACAACACAACGCAACAACGCAACTCTCTCTCTCTCTCTCTCTCTCATACACAAACACTGTGTGTGTGTGTGTGTGTGTGTGTGTGTGGATAGATAGATAGATAGATAGATAATGTTAGAAAGACGATTGTTACCGTTAACAAAATAGAGGTAAGTCGGTTCTTTACTCATTGTCACTATTCAGGACACAAACGTAAAAACCGTTCTACAGTTGTGTAGCACGAATTTGCAGCGGACACATATCACCCGACTGTAGTACTGCTTATCGGTGAAGCCAATGTCGATTAATTGATAATTGCTCTCAAGTGGTATCTGTCTGTCTGTATATCTGTCCGTCTGTCTGTCTTTC
>NC_134879.1:43763657-43878657 GCF_041734735.1 Babylonia areolata | reverse complement strand
TTTATTTCGTTCCTTTCTTCGTTTCGTATAAATATCTATCTTTCTTCCGTTCCTTATAAATGTCTTTCTCTCTGGCCCAGTTTACTGGAAGGACTCATCACGTCTCCGGCTAAACTGGACTCGTACCTTGACCACGCCCTGACACCCTGGGTGCGGGCAGTGAGGGGCCACCCGGCCCTGGGCGGGTGGGACATCATCAACGAGTTGGAGGGTGTCATCATTCCGGGTAGAAGCAGCGCGGAGCCTTGCTACGACACCCGTTTTCTACGAGGGTCCACCGCTGGGTTTGCTGGGAGTCTGTACCGGGCTGAGGACTTGTTAAGGTTTGGGGGGAGGGTGGGTGGTGAGGGGTGGGTGCGGGGGGTTGTGTGTGTGTGTGTGTGTGTGTGTGTGTGTGTGTGTGTGTGTGTGTGTGTGTGTGTGTGTGTGTGTGCCACGATGTGTGTGTGTGTGTGTGTGTGTGTGTGTGTGTGTGTGTGCCAAAGGGAATGAATGAGCCTGATTTCTATTGGGCGCGTAAACAATGTCCACACTTGGGTTGTGTGTTCACAGTGCCACCAACACACAAAACACTGACAAGCACACAAAAAGTCAAAACCGGCCAATAAGAAACAACTTGATCAATTAATGCCTGCAACAGTGGGACACACACACACACACACACACACACACACACACACACACACACACACACACACACACAATGAGACAGAGACAGACACACAGAGAGAGAAAGATAGAGAGAGTCAGAGACAGAGACAGAGAGCAACTGTGTACACAGGCGAGCTGGGAAGAGACGAATCGATATGGCCAACTTAATGATAGGCGAATCGGTACGCCCAACTTAGTGATAGGCGAATCGGTACGCCCAACTTAGTGATAGGCGAATCGGTACGCCCAACTTAATGATAGGCGAATCGGTACGCCCAACTTAATGATAGGCGAATCGGTACGCCCAACTTAATGATAGGCGAATCGGTACGCCCAACTTAATGATAGGCGAATCGGTACGCCCAACGTAGTGATAGGCGAATCGGTATGCTCAACTTAGTGATAGACGAATCGGCATGCCCAACTTAGTGATAGGCGAATCGGTATGCCCAACTTAGTGATAGGCGAATTGGTATGTCCAACGTATTGATAGGCGAATCGGTATGTCCAACTTGGTATTAGACGAATCGGTATGCTCAACTTAGGCAGAATCGGTACACCCAGTTTAGTGATAGGCGAATGGGGAACAGGCTAATCTGGATGACCTCGCTTTCACCAGGTTCATCAACTGGCAAGCAGACGCCATCCGCAGGGCGGACCCCCAAGCTCTGGTCACTGCCGGGTCCTGGAGACAATGGTCACAGTCAGATGCCTTCGGGGGCAGGAACCTCTACACTGACCACTGCCTCGTCACGGCAGGACGCAGAGCTCGGGTTTGTTAGTTAGTTAAGTGTGATTGTTGTTGATGCAACGCTCATCATGAATGTTATCGTGTGTTGCAGCACCTTCAGGTCTTTTTTTGTATGAAGAACGGTCCTCACACCCAAAAGTGACACTGTATGCCTGGTGTTTTGTTTTGTATGCTAAACAACTGTACGAACGCGCGCGCGCGTGTATGTGTGTGTTAATATAGAATTGTTAAAATTCAATATCAATGTGTTTTGAGCCCACCAACTTACTGCTGATGATCTTTTTGTTGTTCAATGAAAACACAAATTTGAAAAAAAATATGTAGTTATGGCTGTATCAGCAGCAGGGTAGTAGCAGCAGTAGTTGTAGCAGAAACAATAGGTGGTAGTGGTAGACGTTGGTAGTAATAGTAGTATAAGGGGCAGCAGCAGTAGCGATAGCAGCAAAAACAGGTTCTACCCCCCACCTCTCTCTCGCTCCCTCTCTCTTTCTCTCCCTCTGTCTATCTACCACCATTTCTCTCTCTCTCTCTCTCTTGGTATATCATCATGAATTTTAATATCTTTGATTATAATCATATTTTCGCCTGAATGTTGAAATCTAAGGCTTTCACCATGTGCATGGGGTTGGAGGGAAGGAGACTGGGGTAGGGGTGGGGATAGAGAGTTCTTCAGTTTGTTGCTTTGTAGTAGTCTTTTTTCATAGGTTTCTCATGTGACTTTCAGTGAAATTTGTCGTTGATATCTTTCTTGTTAATAGTTTTGTGTTCTTGTGTTCTTTGATGAAACCCTTCCCCCCCACATCCCTCTTTTTTTTCCCCTTTCTTTTATACCTCAGGGCTGGGTGGAAATAAAAACATACGTTTTGCTTATCTCATTACCCTGGTAAAATCAAATTTCGTTTACTTTCGTTTCGTTTCTCAGATATTCTCTCTCTCTCTCTCTCTCTCTCTCTCTCTCTCTCTCTCTCTGTGTCTTTCACTCTCTCTCTCACTCTGTCTCTCTCTTCCTCTCTCTCTCCCCCTCTCTCTCTTTCTCTCCCTCTCTGTCTACCACTCTCTCTCTCTCCCCCCCTCTCTATCTATCTAGCTATCACCCTCTCTCCTTCTCTCTCCCTTTCTCCTCTCTCTCTCTCCCTCTCACCCCTCTCTCTCTTTCTCTCTTGTTTATCTGTTGGTTTGTAGCCATTGTTGTTGCTGTTTTGCAACTCAGGGCAAAAAAAGTGATCCAACTAATGGCACGCACGTTTTTCAGGGGACTCTGACATTCTACTCCACTCACGTGTACTCTGTGCTGGAGCTATTCTTCTGGCCTGACGCTGCCTTTCTGGTGAGTAGTCACACACACACACACACACACACACACTCTCTCTCTCTCTCTCTCTCTCTCTCTCTCACACATGTCTAAAAACACTTATAGTGAATGGACGTTAAACTGAAGATAAAACACGCACACACACACACACACACACACACACACACACACACACACACACACACACACACACACACACACACACACACACACACACACACACACACACACACACACACACACACACACACACACGTTCAAGAGCCTTCTTCCAACTTCAATGAAGGCAAGGACCACTTATTGTACTGGAATTGCATGTGCTTTTTTTTTTTTTTTTTTTTTTTTTTAGAAGGAGAGAGAAAGGGGGGGGGGGCGCTAGTTTTAAGGGGTTGGCGGGGGAGTTGGGGTGTGTTGGGGGCTGGGAGGTCTGAAGAGGGACTTTTGGAAAAACGAAAAATTATGAAGGAGATTTGACGGATGGGTGTGGGGGGTGAGTCCGTTTCTGCTGGAGTAAGGGAGACAATAAGAGTGGACAGTCAATGTCGCAGCACAAAACCGTATTTAATTCCCTTCTATTCCTTTTTCTGGGTTTTTCTTGAGCTGTCCGCCAAGGGTGCCACCAGACTGACACTTGGGTAAGTGCCGAGCTCGCGATCAGACTGTTGTGAGTTCGAATCCCAGCCACGGAGCATGAAAGTTGTAGCTGCCTGTTTTGCGTTCCACCACACTCTGTCTTGGACAGTCGTATAGTTCCATGATAGGTACCGCGGCATCAGTGTATAGACCTTACATACAACATGTGAAAAGTAGACAATATGAGACATATACAGCAGCCACTACTTAAGCCCAAGGACAATAGCAATGATAATGATATATATAAGGGGAAGGGGGGGGGGTTACAGTCTACATACAAAACGTCTCATTTCAGTCGTCAGCGGTAGAGGGTTACGTATATAATATGATACAACAACAACAATGATAATCACCATCATCATTTTTATCATCGTCACCACCACCACCACCATCATCATCATCACAAGAAGAACACGAGGAAAAACAACAACGACGAAGATGATGATGGTAATAATAATGGTAATGATAATAATAATAATCATTGATAATAATAATCAGTGATGATGATGATGATGATAATAATAATAATAATCTTTGTTCGTGGGCTGCAACTCCCACGTTCACTCATATGTACACGAGTGGGCTTTTACATGTATGGCCGTTTTTACCCCGCCATGTAGGCAGCCATACTCTGTTTTCGGGAGGGGGGAGGATGATAATAATAATGATACGGAGTAATGTAGAAAACGATACAACAAAACAGCAATAGTGATAACAACAACAACACCAACAATCACAACCATCATCATCATCATAAGATGATACTGACACGATCAACAATTGTGATAACAACAACAACACCAGCAATCACAACCGTCATCATCATCATCATCATCATAAGATGATGACACGATACGTAAGAAGTCAAATGATTGAACTGCCCCTACCTGCCGGTACCACAGCACGAGATGGAGGACTACAGACTAGACAAGCCACTGGTTCTAGCCGAATTCAGTCAGGTGGGGGGAGCTGGGTGGACCATCACTGACCAGTTCCTTTGGGCCTACCAGAAAGGGTACGTACGTACGTGCGTGTTCACTGACCCACGACGAGTGACAGTGACAGTTTCAGTTCCTCAAGGAGGCGTTTTTACTGACCCTCGCGTGTTTGAATTGTAGCCATCATAAGGTGTTCACCTTCAGTGGGCCAGGCTTGAGAAGTTAAGCGTGAGCAGACTTCACTAATTGAGCTAACTCCAGTTTCAGTTTCTCAAGGAGGCGTCACTGCGTTCGGACAAATCCATATAAACAACGCCACATCTGCCTGGAATATGGCATCTGAACTCAAAGTACTGTGAATTGCATACTGTTGTTATATGTCTGTGTCAACTTTTAGTATACTATTATGCCTGTCCTTTAACTGTGATTATTTTTCAGTTCAAGTGTATGGCTGTGATAGTGTACTCTAATTTACTTTTTAACGGTTTCTGTTGTTGTCTACTGCGATTATTGATTGCATGGATGATTTGCCCCCGGTTGACATCTTTATGGTTTATCTATAATCATACATGTTGAATGACTGTGATTTTTTCGTATTGTTTCTTTGTTTTACACCACATATGAATTTCTCTTGTTGAGATAATAAGGTATTATGTATTCTGTAGAAAGGCGACTCGAGCATGTTCGTCAGTGATGATAATCTTTGACAAGACTACACTTTAATTAAATTCTGTCTGTCATTTCAGCTACTCTGGTGCCTGGAGCTGGCAGGCCGTGGGCACGGGGTCTGGATCGGACTCCCTGGAGACCCAGGTGAGAGGCATCAACACCCTGAAGAACTGCGACAACCAGACAGAGGGTGGACGGGTACCCATTGACATCAGGACCCGCCACCCGGTTTCTGGCGACGTCTTCTGCATATGGCGTCTCCTATGCTGGGCGCTGGCTTGGTTCTGTTGAGGGATGTGTGTCAGTGAGTGTGTGTGTGTGTGTGTGTGTGTGTGTGTGTGTGTGTGTGTGTGTGTGTGTGTGTGTGTCAGTGAGTGTGTGTGTGTGTTGTGTGTGTGTGTGTGTGTGTGTGTTGTGTGTGATCATGCGTTAGTGTGTGAACGAAAAGCAGATTCATTGTGTGCTTGGTTGTATATGATGTGCAGCATGGTTGTATATGGTCTGAATTAAAACGAACATAACTTAGGGAAACGTTGTTGTTGTTTAAAAAAAAAATTATATGTCCACTGGATTTCTCTAACTATATTTCTTCCTTTCTTTGTTGTCATTTTAATGTTGTTTTAAATGAAGTGGTCGTATTTTGTCAAACTGAAATAAGCTGTCACCGTATCCAAGCGCCTTTCTGTGAACAACTGATGAGAGTGATAATGATCACACTGATGTTTACTGTCACGTCTGAAAGTATGATAAAGATAATGATAAAAGCAGTTCAAAGAAAATAATAGTTATGATAATGTGTATTCAGGCTATATATAGCGATTTCCCTGCGAGTCAAAGCACATTTAATAATACATGAATAAGACATAGGTGTGTAATATAATGTGATACGTAACACAAACAGCAATTGTTTGAGTGATTACCTTTGCATTGGCTTTAACTCACTCAGTACGGCCAGTCCTCTCTTCTCTACACAGACCCCTCGGATGTCCAGTGGGTGTCTGAATGACCCAACCTTTAGCTTCCGCCGTCAGAACTGTGGTATTCTTTGTCAACATTCACCTCTTCAGTATAAGAGCGTCCCGCTTGCAATATTTTGATGATGGTAATTGGGATGAAACGCTATTTAACGTCGTCTCTTTCGCCGTTCGTATGGAGTGAGTTAACTGGTTGTGTGTATCCCGCTTCAGTAAAGAGCGATGGTCTTTGGCCTGATGAACAATCACTGATCGAGTTTCGTTGATCGTGTTGTGTCTTATGTGAACTGAGTTCTTATCCCCCGTACCCCCCACCTTCACCTCCCCCCATCCCCTCCCCCAGCCGCACCCCTCCTAACCCTCCACCCCACCCCACCCAAAAAAAGAAGAGAAAAGAAAAAAAATATCTGTAGCACGTAGGTCAAGTTCTTCAGGACTGATTTTGTTGGCCCCCTTGTCTGATTTTATACATGATAGGGACACGCCTTCAGTTGGCAGGTTGTACAGAGTGCTTTTTCCTTTGTTGTCAAGACAGAATAAAACCAGCTACGGCGACAGTTTTCTTGACCTGCCCCAAACGACAGTGCAACGTTGGGAGAGACCTACAACTCAGTCCTGGACAATGATTATTCGGTGAATCCGGTTCTGGAACTAAAACACCGATGGTATGATTCCTTCAGAGATTTAAATTATTATTCGAGTTATTTTCTTTGCGTTCGGTATGTAGGCCTCTGGACGGAGGCCGGCCTGATCAACTTGGTCTGGTTTGGGTTTAATGTAACAACGCCTTCGAGTGTGTTCTGTGGGTGTGCAATGGTTATGTGTCTCAGTGTGTCCATTTAGGTCCGTCAGTATTAGCGGCTTATATGATGAAGTTGGTTCTGCCGAGGTGTGTCCTTGGCAGCCAACCACTCAGCTGAATGTATGAAAATGGCCGTCACATGCAGTAAAGAAGAGACATGTTAACCACTGGGGGAGATTTAGTCTCCAGCAAAAAAAACAACAAAAAAAAACAAAAACAAAAAAACAACAACCATAAGTAGCGAAAACTGCGGTGCTAGGTTGCGAAAACGCCAGTTCATGTGAAAAAATCGCGCTTCAGTTCCCTTTATCTCCATCTCTTCTTTCAGTCATTCAGCTGTAATATACTGCCTATGTGTTTGTGCGTGTTTGTAATGTCATCACGCCGGATAGTACCTGAGACTAACGGACAGACGCCACTTGATGATTTGCAGTATTAACGACAGATACATCAGCCAAAACAGCGAGAAAAATTACCCAAGACTGGTGGAGTGATGCCTTCCCAACAGAGTAAACCGGCAGCGGTCCCCACCTAGAAATGTGTAGTTTAAAATAATTTATTTAAAAAAACGTAATTAGAAAATAAAATATTTTTTAAAATGGCGGCAAGGATTGTTTCCGTGCAAGGAGGTGTTCAAGTCACCGAAGGCCGTTTAACTCACTCAGTACGGCCAGTCCTCTCTTCTCCTCTACACAGACCCGTCGGATGTCCAGTGGGTGTCTGAATGACCCAACCTTTAGCTTCCGTCGTCAGAATTGTGGTATTCTTTGTCAACATCCACCTCTTCAGTATAAGAGCCTTCCGCTTGCAATATTTTGATGATGGTAACTGGGGTGAAGCGCTGTTAACGTCGTCTCTTTCGCCGTTCGTATGGAGAGAGTTAAGTTCACAATGACTGCTCAGTGCTTCTCAATCCCAACCCACCTATTTATTTCGCGACCACAACTTTCCGGCGGCCTCAGTGGGGTCTGATTCATAATTTAATGCACAAGCCGCCGCGGCCTTCGACCACTCTGGCCCACGGTATTTGTGTTGTTAAATATATATGATTGTAGCCGCGGTGTGTAATATGTATTGAATCCACCATAACAATACATACTATGATTTTTGTGTGCAATATTTAATGTTGGTGAGTTTTAAGTTAACCTGGTACTCAACAAAGTTGTTTTTTTTCAAATAACAGATATGAATGCACCAAACGGATACCAAGCCTTCAAAGAATAGAAGAAACTGAACTAACCGATAGCGTCCTTATTCAAGTTCTGCTACCCATTTCAACTCATTTTCTAGTATTAATGTTGTCGGCTGTTCGGTTTACAAGTTTTACATTTGGATCACGAATAATGTTCACAAGACAGGGGAGTTAAATTTCAGGGCTCAAGGTTGTCATCAGAAATGCATGGCCCGGGAGAAATCTGCTAGGCCGGAGTTGTCTGATCTTCCAGATTGGGCAGTAAAAGGTGGATTTTTTATTTTCATTTTTATTTTATTTTATTTTAACCACTGGTAACAGTTCAATTCGGTGTATACCTACCTAATGACTGATTTAAACGGACTGATAAACATATAGCTTCGCGGGTGATAACACACACACACTGAGACACGGCACGCACACGCCCGGGCACACGCACGGCACACCGCCGCGGCGCGCACTACGGCACACAAACACACAGACATAGACACAGACACACACACACACACACACACACACACACACACACGAATGCACACCGCGACGTGCAAGCACACACTCACACTGACACACACACACGCATAAACACACTAGACACATACAAACGGCACACGCCGTCAGTGTGCGCGCGCGCACACACACACGCCGGCACACACACACATACACACACACACACGACATGCACGCACGCACGCACGCACGCACAAACACACAAACAGACACTTTGACTGCTTTGATTGGATATGTTAAACTGTGACTGGATATTGTGCATTACCAGTGCTGGGACTGAGAATTTTGTTGCAGACCAAAAGGTAAGTTTGATAGAAATTTCCAAAAGTGTCGTTTGAAATCAGACCGAACAATATTTTGACGTGAGTTAAGTTCGCGAACGATGCTGCACAGTCACTGAAATCTCTCAGAAGGGTGTGTTTGTGTGTGACTGATGTGGTGTCTGTGTGTTCAAATGTGTGTGTGTGTGTGTGTGTGTGTGTGTGTGATCAAAACTCTGCCGGGCTACCAATACAACAGTCTGGTGCGATGTTCCAATACTATGCTATGTCTAATGGGTTCAAGACCTGCTCCTGTTTTAATTGCGCACATGTACCCAAACTTATCGTTCGCAATTAGACTTGCCCGTTCAGTTCGCATTTACCCTCATGCATCGATCCTGCTATTTAAACTGTTGAAATAAAGAGCAGACGAACTTTTCTTGGTGCAACCAGTCAATGAAAGCCTTAAAAAACAGAAGAGCTACAGTTGATGATTGAACAACCTGTTATCTGTATACCAACAAAAGCCGCGTTGAGCTGATCGCTTCAACTGGATCGTTCGCAAAAAGGCATACCTACCCTATACACAACAGTTTTAAAAAAAAAAACCCAAAAAACAACAGCTTCCTGTGATGTGACTCAGCCATACATCCTGTTTGGCAATTGACACCCTGCAACGTGAGAACAGTTATTTCATTCACATCATCTCTATCTCTAACAACAGTGGCCAATTCAGCATACACGGGCATGACAGCCTGAAACTGAGAGACTGATCGAGACCTAAAAGATCATGGACTGTTCCTCTTCCCTGGCCACTTACTGAAGCTACGTGGATTTTTTTTTTAATCCTTATGCGCGCGTGCGTGAGTCAGTGTGTGCGTGCGCGCGCGTGCATGCATGCTCATGTTTTTTTCTTTTATGAACTGGGGACAAAACTTTGTTGTTGTTGTTGTTTTTGGTTTGTTTGTTTTTTGTAATGCAGTTTGCATGAGGGAGATGGTTGCCAAGTGACAATAGAAATTCTAATTGTTGTTGTTGTTGTTTTAGTTGTGTGTGTGTGTGTGTGTGTTGTTGTTGTTGTCGTTGTCGTATGCAGTATTACAATTTTTTAAAATGTCTCCATCAAGAGTGGCCAATTAATGTATCCGGGAGTGACAGCATGAAACTGTGAAACAGAGAGATCGAGACCAAGACGTTCATGAACTCTTCCTCTTTCCTAACCACTTACTGAAACTCTGTGGTTAACAGTGCACGCGCATGTGTTTTTCTATTGTGAACTGACGGGGGACGAAAGTTCGTAATTAAAAAATAATTCCTTTTCCATGAGGGAGATGGCTGCTATGTCCCAATGGAAACTCTAGCATTTATCTATTTATTTATTCATTTTTTGTTTGTTTGTTTGGTTGGTTGGTTGGTTGTTGTTTTGTTGTTATTGGTTGTTGTTTTTTGTTTGTTTTTGTTGTTGTTTTCTTAGGGGGAGGGGGGTAATAGCGGGAGGGAGGGGGGGTCCTTTTTTTCTATTTCTTTCTTTCCTTTTTTTTTTTTTTGTTGTTTTTTTTTGCATGCAGGCTCGAATGCAGTATTACAATTTTTTTTTTTATTAATGATTTTGGTCAGAATACCAATAGCCCTGTGCGCGCGTTGTGTTCACGCCTTGGTGGCTGACGATTTGAAGGCATTGCCAAAGTGCCTGAGGGGTGAACCCCGGGACGCTCACTTCAGACTGACAGATGATTAGCTGTGTCTTGTGAGGTGTCTGTGATGGTGTCCCCACCAACAACAACTGCGGAAGACAGCTTAAGCTGTCTGGAACAAATTTGTCTCCTTGGAGATAGGCAGGTATACGTGTCGAGTGTAAAGTGATCTGCAGACAGAAGTCAGAAGAAGAGGTAAAATGACTGTTTGAAAATCGTCTCGTTCGTCTATTGATCGAAAATAAATGTCGCTTTTAACTGGCAAACGAGAGTAACTTCACAATGTAGCTGGAGAAGAAATGACCAGTCTGGTTAAACGTGTGGATGGACAAATGAGGGTTTAAAATGTTTGCCTCTCATTAGCTCTATGATTAAGGGAACTAACTCAAGAACTGAATAATGCATAGTTTGGACGCATTTAAATCAGAAAAAGAAAGAAAAGTGGGTGTGTTTGTAGGTGGTGTAAACGTTGGCTAAAAGGTCCTCCTGATAAAATATCACAACCAGCATCATGTGTTTAATTTTTCTTGAGCCCAGTGGTTGAGAAAAGGTGAGGAGTTGCAGCGAACAAATCTGTGTAGAAGAATTGTGTCGTTAATTGTCCACAATGGGGGAACAGTTCCACTGGGTATGGCTGGCTGGAGGTGTCAAAATTTTCAGTTGCCTGGTCTCTGATGCAAAGACCTTTTGGATGCGGTACAGTGAAGTTTGTTAATACACGATCGATTCCATTAGATTTGTATGTATGTGAAAGCATGTCCTATGTTCTGCCAAACCGCTGCTATTTTCACAGGACAGAGGTCGTGTGGTTGAGTGTTGAAGTGCCTTCCAACTGGTGTATTTGTTTCTGCCTTGCAATGTTCAGGTAATCGTTTATTTAAAGTTCAGTTGAGGATGTGTGCAGCCACAGTGAGCATTCTCAGCTTTAATCCATGCTTGCAACAATGATCACTCTGTGTCTTTGCATGTGTGTATGGACTTCGTTGGTAAAACGACACAGAATGGTTGATGTGTGTTCGACATGTGTTGATGTTAATGAGTTAAAGATCAAAAGGGAAACGCGAGGCACAGCTCACCACAAAAAGCTTATTTTGTATGCTACAGATCCGGAGTTTTCCCCATTTTTTTTTTAATTGGCAGTAATCATACAGTAAACACTGCAGGACGAATGCCAATAGATTTTGTATAAAATTGAAAATTTGACCAAAAAAATATTCACAGGAGAGAGAATTTGGTGTGTTTGTCAGCACATGCACAAGGAGACAGTAGAGAGAGAGCGCTTGAGAAAGAAACAAACTGCTGTTTGAAGGATTCATTTGTATGCCTGCTGAAATGAATGCAAACAGATTTGATCACTGTCATGAACCATGCACATCACCAAAAGTTAAATTTTGGAAAGCATGTGAACATGAAATCAGTGTAATACAAAAACATGGTCTGAATGGATAGTGCATTGCAATGGTCATTGTGTGTCATGTATGTTTGGTAGAGAGAGAAAGACTTACTTTTCATGAGCTACATTATTGCGACTTTTGTTTTCATTAGTTTTTACCTTAGATCATTGATTGTCCCTGAATGTTTCACTGGTTACTCTTTAGTTAAGTGTCATGTTCTCTGCAGACAACTTTAGACTGTGTCCTATGGGTCATGCCTCCAACACAGAGATGTATGCAAGAGACTTGATTTCTGCTGTTAATGACATAAAAAATTATAATCTATTAAAAAAATGTGAAAGCAATGCCAAGATTGTGCTTCTGGAAACAGGGGTGTGAAATTTGGGATCAAGCCAGTCGTGAATTTTGTCCAAAAAATGCTAAGAGGCAGGCACATGTGGCTGAACCAGCCATTCAATTTTACAACACAAGAACAGCTACAGAGAAAGCTATTCCAGGGTTGGGCTGTTTAGTCACTCCAAAATGTGACCATTAACAGATGCAAATCCATTATCTTGTGAGACAGACAAAGCCATTACTGGCCTTATGTTTCACCTAATTTGTTTCAGAATGTACATATGTGCAAGTGACCACGAATAGGAAGATCTGTTTCTTTTACGGTTTCTTATTTTAATCTTTAGAAATGTTAACCATGGGAGTGCAGATGGACATCATATATATGATGCTGATTTTAATCAAAAGCAATGAAAAAAAGCTACTGGAACCATCCTCCATAACAGGAATGGGTTGAACATCCAATGTTTTGACTTTTGTTTTTCGTCGTCGTTGTTGTTTTTAATGAGCTTTCTTCTTTTCAAGTTTGTTTTTAAATAATCAGTTTTCTTTTTCAAGGTAATCAGCTTTCTTCTTTTTCAAACAGCAGGTATTTGACAGACAGTGATAGTTTACAGTGAGCATACATGTTGAATGCCTGCATGTTGAAGTTAGTTTCACAGCCTGCATTACATTTGGTTTAAATTTCTGCTCCTGGAATTACCTGCACCTGTGTTGTAGAGCTCTGGAACTCATCAGATGGTGAAATTGTAATGACAACAAAAGTCTTGGGAATGGTCACACTGATGCCATTCAACAAAGGGCAGTGTTCACAACAGAAAACTCATGGTAATTTCATACAACTACATTTACTTCCCAGTCATTCTGATATTCCTCAGCAAATCTGCTGATACACCAAACACAACAAACAAAATGAAAAACAATGGATACATAATTAATGAATTTCACATTAAGTACCAAAAAAAATGGACTTGGTCATTCCGTTGCAAAGAAAACGTCTTGATCAGCTCAGAGCACAGCTCAACTGGTCAAACCAAGGAATATTCCAATTCACAGGGTGAAAACCCTTTCACTCGCCAGTTGATACAATTAGTTTTTCAACCAATACACCCGATTTGAATGAAATGATGGGTGGTGATGGTGACATTTCTGTGCAGTTTCTCCCCCCCACCCGCCCCATTGTAAAACATGGACATTTTTGTCTCTCTACGGCCACGCCTCTTGTATTTGTCACTTGGCAAAGTCAAGCCTTCATTCAAAATTGAATCCCACACAGAACCAACCACACGGAACTGACAAAAGACAATGGCTTTGAATTTGACCAGTTAGCTGTGCTGTCTGGTTTAATGAACTTGGTAATGCTCCAAACTATGAACATGAATCCAAAACATCAAGCACCTATGGAACACAATGTGTAATAAAACATCTAGCACTACACATTAACAAAATAGAAGTGGGGGGTGGAGAAAGAAGAAGGAAAAGAACAATTATGTTGATAGTTTGAAAAGACAACAGGTTGCACAAGGAAACATGGGCTATTTGTCTTGTGCTAAAACTTTGATTGATAACACACAAGGAACAGGGATATATCTGCATTCAAGACCAACAAACTCCATAACCTACTCGGCCAATTTTAACATAAATAAACTAAATAAAAATCTGAACACTGTATAAAAGTTGATGATATTGTAGTTACTCTCTTACAACAATGCACAAATTCTTGAAATTGTGAATGAGGGAAAATCGATATTGTAGTTATTCTCTTACAACAAAGTTTAATTAATGCACAAATTCTTGAAATTGTGAATGAGGGAAAATCAGCTGCATCTGATTTACGGAGATGATAGAAGTTTTGGCTGTGGAAAAGAAGCGAAAGCATGGAGAATGCATGATGGGAGGGAGGAATTTTACCAACAAAGAAGAGAGAGCACACAATGGCTTATAAGGATACATTTTTATGATTTCTTTCTTCTTTTGTTGACATATTCATTGTTTCAAAACTACAGACATTTTTACAAATGATGATTCAGTCCAAAGAGTCAGGCAAATGAAAATCTCCAGTGGTAAACTGAAATCTTACAATTTGCTTTGTATGGATTCTGCGTAGGCATGGGTGGGAGCGGGGAAGGGAGAGGACTCTGCAAATCAGCTGCTGCCTATCTTGCATGAACATTCCATAAAAACTATCTGGACGATACCAAGCTCTGGTCAAGATGCCAAGGTACCAGCTCACTGTCCAAACCAATTGCTTTGCACAGTAGCAAGAGAAACCAAATCCACACAGCATGGCAAGAAAGAAAAGAAAAGAAAAAAAAAGAGAAAAAAAAAAAGTCAGTCCAGTCCACAAAGCTACAGCGGAATCGGATGAGGGTGACGAGATGCTCACTCAGGTAAAAAACGCAACACTGGCAGGAAAGGAAGTGGATGATGGAAGAGGTGAGATTTCATTCCTCCCAGACAAAAGCGATGGGGCCTTTCACCTATATAAATGGTTTCATTCCATTTTCAAAGGTCACTCACTCACACTACCATTGCCCATGTTTTGTGCCTCGGATCCAGTCACACTTACAGCTGTCCAAGTCTTAGCTTTAGTCGCCTGCTGCTGTCCAAACACCACCCAGCGCATTCACCCTCTGCTGCAGCAGCAAACCTGACAGTAGTAATACTACCCACCCTTCTCTTCACTGTCTACCCCTAACATCCCTTCCTTCGGTCACCAATTAAGCATCCTCACCTTCCCCCTCCCCATCATCTTCCTCTCCATCCTCATCCTCATCCACTTCATCATCATTCTCATCCTCTTCGTCATCATCATCAGCCTCCCCATTGTCATCTCCATGCAAACGTTTGATCTCCTCCTCATCCTCATCGCCATACAGCTCGTCCAGCTGCTCGATGCAGGCGTAGTTCTGCAAGTGCTCGTCCGTCAGGTCGGCATTGCCAGGGCGGATGACCAGGGCACTTCTCCAGCCAGCTTTGAAGGCAGCGTCAGCTTCTGCAAAGTGTACAATGCACAAACATCATATGAATCTTCAGTTAAAGGAATGAATGAATACTATTCATGTATAAATCTTCATGAAAATGGATTTTGTTTGTTTGTTTTTTATGTGCAATTTTTTTTCTTTCTGACTGAGAAATTTTGCGTTTTGTTTCAGTTGGTGTTTTCCATAAGGAAAAGAAAATAACTTCCCAAAGGAAAATTACACCATAAACGTGATTTCTTTTACTATAAGATTGTGTAGTATCTTTAAATTGCAGGTATGAGATCAAGAGCTCTTCAAGGCAGTGGAAAATAAATGAGCTATGAATTGTGCCCATGGGGGACTGATACTGTGGAGTTGGGCATAAAAAGAAAATAAATAAATAAATTTAAAAAAATTTAAGGCTGTGTGGTACAACTGAAAAGCAGGCAAAATGCACCGTTCTGGCAAATGAGTGACCTTTCTTAGAGCATGGAAATACAAGGTTTTCTGCTGACCAACAAGTACTGGTATTTTACAGCTTTTTAACTTCTGTAAGAAAAAACCCCACTGACATCAAGAGAGCAACAGAATGAGAGAGGCATGCACTCACATCCAAAACATATGTTGGGTGGGAACCTCCAGATAAAAATACATTATTTGCCAAACAATTGGGTTTTTTTTTTTAAGGACATAAAGGTTAGGTATAACTTGACCTAATTGGTACACAAAGCAACAATCTGTGCCTATGATGAACACATCAGGAAATAAGCACAGAGGCCTGTGTAATGGAGGAAAGGGAATGGGTTACCTGCCTGACCACAGTACTCTGATGCACTTCCATCAATTTAAATTAAAAAAAACCACTTTATTAATCCACATGGAAATTAACTTGTGCAATCACAGGCTCATAAACACCAACACAAAATGCTCATTGTAAACACCAACACAAAAAGAACATATGCAAAAGACATTAAAACAAGTCCAATAAGACCCTCCCCACCTTTCTACCCTTTGTGCTTTCTAATGGCTAGACTTCATACTTGCTCTCTGATACAGCCATCCAAAATTAAACTATGAAATGACACATGGTTGATACTTTTGATGTGTAGTCATCAGCATGTCTTCTAATAAATGAGTCTACAGATCATTATTATTTGACAGTTGTACACATGAAGTCCACATCATTTGATTTTAAAAACATTTCCACTTACCCTCTGGTGTATCGGTGAGATACAGAATGTTTTTGGGGTCAATTTTGATTTCTGAAGCTATTTTCAAATAGCTGTCCTTCTCAGTCTTGGATCCCATAGCTGCTTCATCAAAGAAGTTGGCGAACACCTGTAAAACAAGCAACAAAAAGTATAATCATGAATATCATTCATGTATTACAATCAGTGTATGAAAAATATTGTAGAATATCCTAGTTAAACATTCTAGAACCACACACATCAGACTTTCACCTGTCTTACATGTTTTATACCTCACACTGAACAAACAGCAAATGTGCATGTTTTTAAGTTACCAGTTCATGTCACTGTGCATGCATGTGTCTGCATGAAATGTCTATCAGTTAATATCATCAGGTACCACCACTGATCCCCTACTATTATTCTATCCCCAGCATCTTAAGTTTTCATTTTCAATGTTAGTCATTGAACTGAAAAACAGCATATTTCATTTCATTAACTGACTGATTGTGGTGCCAAATTCCAACTTGACTAAGCAAGATTCCATCAGCCCCTTCTTGCAAAGATGTGGCAGTGAAACATTTGTAACTGGAACTTATGAAAGTAAAATTTTATGACACCAACTTACCCAGAGTGGAATATACCACAGTCTACCCCACCCCCACCACACACATATACACACACAACTTACATCTGTGATATCACCCTCTGGGGTGTTGGCAAACAGCATCTTTTCGATCTCCCCAGTTCCAGAAGAGTACACGTACAGGTTGAAGCCTTCCTCACTCAGCATGCGCAGCATGGGGGGCACGTCATCAAAAACGCTGAACCACACACAACCAAAGTAATGTAAGTGATGACAGAGAAATATTATAGTATGAGTGATGGCATACAGGAACTAGAATTATAAACCAACCAGTTTTCCATTTTCTGAATGATTAAAAATGTATCAAATTCTAACACATTCAAATACAGGAACCATAATTCTAAAACCAACCATTCTTTTAAGTTTTCTGTATTGTTCAAATATTTCAAATCTGAACACAATCAAATCAAATTGTCATACACTTTCAGTTTCCATGTTTGGATTTTAAATTTTCAAAAATCAGTCAACACTTAGACCACACTCTTTACCATGAAATAAGACCTCTGTGATTTTTTTTTTTTTTAATTAAAAAAAAAAAAAAAAAAAAAACCAACACAAGAAGAACTTAATTTTTTTTTTAATTAAAAATAAATAAATAAATAAACTAAGGGGATAAAAAAAACAAACCCCAAAAAACCCCGAGAATTCACATGTGATCCATACGTAATGATAATCCAAAACAGAAACCAAGGAATTCAGAAAAAAAGACAGTGCAAAGCAGTTAAAACTTTTTAAACTGTACAATGTTGTGACCAAAGTAAATGACTTGTTAGATAACCTTACACTAGTTCCAGTATACATGTTGATGTACCAACTCAAATAAGGGGAAAGCTGAAGGACACTTTTTATCTCTGGAAAGACTGGTCATTACTTGCTGTTTTAAATTACAACAGCAGCCCCCATACACCCCCCCCCCCCCCCCCCCCGGCCCCCATTGTAACATTAAACCTAAACAGACACATTAAGATATAAATAGGGTGTGGACTGGGTAGCCAAGCTTCCAAAGCACTGTTGGGAAATACTTAAACTGTGCTACAATGATGTCAGTCTGGGTTGGGTTTTTTCCTCAGTTTCAAAGTGGACAGGCAAATCATTTGCTCAAACACTGACTTGTGTTAAAATAAAGTGGTATTAAGTCACATGCTTGCCTTTCCCTAACTTATTTAACCCCACATCTAAGCACTGCCCTAGCATCAAAACTGTTTCATTGAAATTGTGTACACATTCCTACAAATGCATAAACTGCAAGCAAAGGGAACTAACTACCATATTTTTAGCTGTGTTTTCTTGTGTCAATTTGGTGGCAAACCAGTCAATTTCAGTATATTCTCTTCGTTTTTCTGCATCAATACAACAGGGGAATACGCCAAGGCTGTAAACTCCCTTGGATTGAATGGGTTACTTGGTCCTTCATTTTAGGTCCAGAAACCAGTTTGGATGATCAAGAATAGATGTCCATGCATTGTACAAGCTCAGGTTGTAATTAGTTGAAAAACCTTAACAAATGTAAACACCAGAACGTAAACACATAGCTGGTGATAAGATAACACAAACTGGCAGTGCTGACAGGACATCCATGCATTTTGTATCAATGTATGTCTTCGTGTTCGTGTGTCATTGTATAAAATCATCATTATATAACACAAGACTGTAAAGCATGCATTCTTAAATATTTGCACAAAGCCAAGAAAGAGCTACTCACTCTGCTTTGAATCTGTCGCACTCAAAGCCATGACGCAAGACATGGTTTCGGAACTGTCTGAACTCTGCACAGTCAGCCTTGCAGTCAACCCATCTCTGGACACAAGCCGCCACTGCCTTCTTCACAGCTTCTTGACCCTCAGCAGCATCAGGAATCGTCTCCGCACCCTCCTCTCCATCATCCTTCTCTTTCTGTGCCTGACAGCAATCATATCATATTGATTATATTATGTGTCATTCTGCTTTTACTCTTCTTTTAAAACACTAAAATAGTAAAAGTAAACATTAATCATACATATGCAGACAACTTCAAGCTTGTCCAGGAATTTGTTTTATGGTGGAGACATTTCCACAATGCTGGCAGATTTACTATGTGTGATACATCTCTTGCTCAATGAGACAAACGTCTATATTCATTAATATATTATTAAGTTCATTGCAACATACATGTCATATAGCCCATGACAAAAGAACACAAACACTGAAACAGCAACCGACCACAATATCAGATAATTAATTTTACTTCTTGCATTCAGTTACAACACTTTATATGATATATCAATCAGCTTTCTTAAACTTACCATTTCCCTGAGTGTAGCAAGGTCCTTTATTGTTTCTGGTTCCTCAAATGTATCTTTCAGGTGGTCTTCAATGTTCTCAGGAATCAATATATCCTGCACACGCGCATAACAAAATAATGGGCATGTTGTCACACAACTTAAATGTAACAAAATACTAAAACTATGATAATTCTACAACTTAAATTACTAAAATTAGTAAAAATGAAATAAAATACTTAAAAGATAATTCTCCCATAATCATAATGACACTAATCAGGAATTTTAAAAAATCATTGAAGTCAAGTGTGTGTATGTCACTCTGTGTGTGTGTGTGTGTGTGTGTGTGTGTGTGTGTGTGTGTGTGTGTGCGTTGCTCTTGTTTGTTTAGGGCAATGAAAGACTTGAACACTCAGAACAATGCTTCCTCTCTCCAGTCACTTCATGGACCAGAACATTATGTGACAGAATACTACACATGTTCTGTATATTTTGTGGCTACACATCAAAAAGACTGGACAAAACAGTGACAAATGACAGCCGATTCTGAATTTCAATTATCATTCATTAATGGTATACCCTTCTTTCAGTTTTAACATTTTATAATTTAAGATATCTACAGTTAGGAAATAATCACTCTTCAGTTACTGTGTTGAAGTCAATAAACGGCCATGCTTCCTCTCCCTAAAATGTAAGAATTACTGGTTACACTCTGATATACTATCAAGCAATGTTGTTTCACCTAACATGCTGTAATGAAGCATTAAACACCAGTCATATAATAAAAACTAAAAATACAAAAAAACAAAAACAAAAAAAATCAACACATATTGGAACTTAACAAAGGTACTTAATCACCAAAGTTTCCCAGTCTCTTGACTAATATCTGGCTTCAACTCTTGAGACTGGCTCTATTTTTGTCACAATTTTATTTCACATTCAAGAAAGCATCAATATCAATGCATATGGACTGCTCAGTGATCTTTATGTCTCCATTATACATTTCATCATTACTGTTAATGTTTTTATTTTTTAAAGGAGGGGAGTGGGGTTGATGGTGGTGATTAAAAAATAAAGAGGTTAGTCCTGGAACTATAGATAAGTGGCAGTGGCATATCAGACACTTGTGTTCAAAACAAAACAAAAAAGAGGGTTCTAAGAGTTCAGAAACAGAAAAAAATAAAGCACCACCACTCACAATGGATGTGTGTTGGAAGAGGGAAAGAGCAGTGGTGTGGGGGCGGGGACAGTGAGAGGGAGGTGGTACAAGTCTTGTCACGTGACGAGAACCAAGCCATTCGGCGGCTTTCTTCAAACCCGGGGCATGTGTGACATGGCGGAAGCCAGCTTAGTCATTCGATACAATAAACAAACGATCATAACCAACTCCATCTTCATTCAAACAGCAACATTTAAAAACGTATCAACAGTTTCTACAAAACAGTACAAAAATATGTGAACAGTTCTTTAGATAATACAAAATAAGTGTTCGGAAATGAAAACCGGCATTCAACCGGCACATATCATGAAAGCGTCAGTCACCATGCCACCGCTATCAGACGATGCGATTCAGAATGCATTTCCTGGCGTTGACTTGATGCTGGAACTGTATTTGCGATTACATATCAAATTTAAATAGAACTGATGTTTTCTGAACCATATACAGCACGTTGCAACGCATGCAAACTGACGCTTCTCGTTCTCCGTGAGAATGTGCCTTTGTTTGCCACATCCCGAATATTCAAACATCTCGACCGACATTTTTAACCAAGGCCACGCATAATCACAGACCTTCCTGCAGAGTTTATAAGATCATTACGAAAGAAAAACATAACATTTGATGATATTAGACGCGTACAATGTGCGAGATCTATTTCGTTTTGATAACAGACGCGGCCGTCTCTCGGACCAAATTCTCATCCTGGTGGAAAAAAAAAAAAAGCGAAAAAAAAAAGCTTCATCTCCTTACCTTCAGAAATGTGATAGGAGTCGTTGTTCCTTCAACATCAAAAACAATCGCTCTCACTTGCTCTAACAGTGATTCTACTGCTTCAGCAGCAGATCTCTTTTGCTGACCCATTTGTTGTAGTTGTTCTGTCGCCATTTTGCGGGATAGAATTCCTCAGACAAAGACCTCAGCAATGTTTCCTCCGCAGTCTATGCAGGTGCGTACACCATTGATTGAAAAAGCCGGAAGAGGGCGCTTTTTGAGCGTAGCCTCACTTTGAACCGAATGCTGTTCTGTCTAATATTTTATCCCCAAACGTCAATGCATAGCAAGAGGCAAAACAATTAGAAAATTCAGAAATATTTGATAACAAAGTCATGTACGCATAATAAATTAAATATCAAATCCGAATCTGTTTCATTTACGAAGCCAGTGCGCATCTATACCAAAGTAGGCTTCATTGTCAAAAGCAGAAAAGTGTGTGTCTGAATGGGGTATTAACTGCATCAAATAACAACCAATCAGAAACATCGTTGGATTTCCACAATGTTTTGCTGAGGGTATGCACTTCTGCGACATCCGGCATCCACGTTGAAGCACACTGCGTGGGTGACCGAAAGAAAAGGTTTGAAAACTGTACCCATAAACTTTTTATTTAATGTTTGATCTGCAATTTTCTTCTTTGCATGCTCATAGTGACTGAATTTCTATTCATTACCTTTACTTCATTTTAACTTATTGTTTAACATTTGCCCAGCTGCTTACGTGGACATTTCATGTTACAGGTAGACAGTGGTCTGCACTTCGAAGAAGTCACTGGATGAATTGTGTCACCTATATAGAACCTTTGAACTGTGTTTTCGGATCAGACCTTTGCTAGAGGCCAGGAAGTATAAAGCGCATTCACAAATTTGACTTGTACACAATCATTTGTGAAGGACAAACGGAAAAGAGTTTTCCAAGTGGATCACGAGTGATGGACTGAGACGAAGATTTAGACACTGTTGCTGCTCGTCCATATACATTGACAGAAGAAATCTGCATATTTTTTGAAAAAAAAATCACAGTAGTGTCTGAACTGAACGGATAGCATAACACTGGCATCATGGATCCATGGACCGTACTTGTTGGGTTAAGTGTTTGCTGTCTGTCAGCTCTTTTGATATATATCATAACCCTTGTATCCATGAGGGAGAAAACCTATGATGAAGTCATTGCAGAGCAGAAGAAACGACAAGAAGAGGAAAGAGAGAAAGTCAAGAATGATAAGAAAATAGAGAAAGAGCAAATGAAGAAGAAATACAAAAAGGGAAAGGGTGACAAGACAAAAGAGAAAGCAGCCCAGGAATCGGACAACAGCAGCACTTCAGAGCATAGTTCTAAAAAAAATGGGCAGAAGAAATCTAAAATGGTCAATTTAGAAATAGAGCCAGAGATTATCGAGTCTGCAGACGTGGGTTTGGGAAGCCAGAAAAGTAAACATTCAGTTGTCCGAAAGAGATCAATCTTACACAACAAAGATGAAGTTACTCCAGTAGTAGAAAAAGCTGCAGAGCTACATCATAAACCAATCAAACCACTGGATGATCTGGAGCTGAAAAAGCTCCATGATATGAAGACGCATGAAGTGTCGGCTGTGAAAAAGGGAAAAGGCCAGCACACTGATCAGAAGCAAGTTGACAAGGAAGAGCAGAAAACCCAGCACACTGATCTGAAACAAGTGAAAGAAATCAAAGTGCAAAAAACGCAGCAAACCGTCCAGAAAGCAGAAGTGAAGGAAACAAAAATCCAGAAAACCAAGACTACAGAGCAACGTGCAGCTGCAGAAGGAAAAGGAGTCAAGTCCAAGAGTGCAACAGGTATTTATAAATATTCACTTTATGTCTCTAATGTAAAAAAAAGAAGAAAAAAAAGAAAGTAAAATGTCAGTTGTGTATAATTTCTTGTAATCCAGATAAGTGTCAAATTTGTACGTGTGTAACTTTTGTATGTGGGTTTATTTCAGTTATTCAAAAGTGATTGAATAGTAATGAATAAAGTTGTGTGGGTTTTTTTGTTCTATTCCGAATCAGAAACTTTTTCAGCAAATGTTTTATTATTATTATTAATTTTTTTTTTTTTTTTAATGTTGATAATGGGAAATTTTTCCTCTTTGTGGAGTTGTAAAAAAAAAAAAAAAAAAACTGAAAAAAAACACAAAAAACCCCCCAACTAAATGACAGAACTGGTTCTAACTGTGTCTTGCATAAATGGGTGTACACATAAATCATCCGCAACATGATTCATATGTATATATGTTCCCAACATTCTCACAAAAGTCACATACATATTTTCACTTATGCAGAAACAAGGATGAATATTTGAAATTTGATAGGTTGAAATTTGAATTATGTTTTCAGTCATTAACGGGAGCTCTTTGAAAGGATCACACCTGATTGACACACTTCGCACAGTTGAACTCAGTGATTTTGAAATCCAGTCACTGATAGATGTTTTGCTGAACCGCCAAGGAGCCAGTGTTGATGCCCAGGTGTCTTGGAATAAGGTAAATAAATCTTTTGTGTCATATGTGTATGTACCAGACTACCAATACTTCTACAAATAGTAATAGTACTGCTACTACCACCACCACTACTGCTACTACTACTGCTAATGATAATGATCATATTTAAATAGTGATTGAAACCTCTTTAAATGCTTTAATGTATCACGTCTGATGCAGCTCACACACACACACAATCAGTGACCATGCACACACATAGAAGAAACAGATACTGTTCCATGTAATACAAATGATTCCTCATATCTAAAGACTGCTTGAGAAGGAACATATTTAGATTTGTTTCAGCTATTTGTGGACGATGGAATGGATGAGCATTCCCACATGAAACGTACTCAGGATTTGGACAACAGAATGGAATAGCATTTTCCAAAATTAAAAATTGATTACGTGCTGCTTATGTGATTAGGTGATTATCCAAGCAGAGTGTGCTATTCTTGGCCACACCACAGCCGAATGGTATGCTTGGCCAGCCTGTCATTTGTAGCCCATCTCACGCACACGCTGACAAAGTCATTGACCTGTTGTCTGTTTTGCGTGCTAGTGTGTCGGTAAAATGGCATCTGAAGCGAGTTCATCTCAAAATTAGTCAAAATATTGCGGAACAAACAAGGCATCGATGGCGGCGTTTTAGCTCTCCAAGTCCAAAATGTATAAATACTTATCAGAAGCTATTTTGTGCATTTACAGGCACTTGTTCTATTAACTTTGTTCCCATGGATATGATCAAACAATGTGATGATCTGGGGTGAAATATTAGCATTATTTTTTATACAATGGCAAAACTGAAAATAAGGCGAGATATTTATTTAATTTTTTTTATGTTATAGCCCAGCATGTTTGTAACCAGTTATGAAAGTTTCATTTTCTAACTCTGTATTTCGTATTGTGATTTTTTCCCCCCCAACCCTTACAAAATGGGGCATCTGTGGGGGAAAAGAAAGGGAGAGAACTTGTCCTAAGTGAGGCAAAGGATTTGAGTGAAGGACTGGGTTGGGGTGGAAAAGGCTATGAATTTCATTTTTGCAGTATTATTGCATGTATGCTGGTACATGTACAAGATACTGAAAGAGATGGATGAATATTGAATTGTAAGGCATGTGAGCTTGGGGGAATGCCTGTTATCTCCATTGATGATCGAGTGACTAATGTTTGGTTTTTTTGTTTTGTTTTTGGTTGGTTGGGTTTGTTTTGAATTATTTTTGGATTGATGATTCTTGTCTATCAGCATGTAGGTGCTGTGCTCAGATTGGATGAACTTGTAGGTATGGTTTCAAAGTTCAAGTTTTGAACAGTTTTCTGTGTTGCATATGGTCACAGAGATGGTGTGGAGAGACTTTTCAACTGAAAGTGGTTTTGTGGTTAAAGACTTTTTGTCCAAGAGAATGTGTGTGCCCCGTGTGTGTGTGTGTCTGTGTGCGTAGTATTGTTAAAGATTAATTTCCCTGTAATTCCTGGTCCAAAATGATACAATATATTGTGTGACATTTTTGTGCAGAAGAGCCAGAAAGGTGACCCAGTAACAATGATGAAGAAGCAGCTGGAGGAGAAAGAGAAAGCTCTCCTTGAAGGTAGTATACAATTTCACATTCTTTGGTCAGTCTTTGTCAGAATCATTTAGGTGTGTGTATCAAAACCGGTAATTGAGAATATTTTTGGTACATGCCATTTGATGTTGAAAGGGTCATGCCTGAATTTTCAGTTTATGATACTAGAAACCCAATATTTTTATGTTATAAAGTTTGTCAGTGTTTTTCACTTTTGGGTTGAAATTGAAATTCTGTTGTGAATAATCCTCTTTTCTTAGACTTAAAGGTGCGTCTTGGATTGAAATTATTGTATGTCTGTCAGTTTTAAAAGAACAAAACGTTAGTTACTGTACAATGCGCATGCTTAATATTTTAAGGGGAAAAAATGCAGGCGACAGAATTGTGTGCATGTGTGTGGAAAAAAAAAGTTCTAGCTTCTTGGTAGACAGTTCTGCAATGTTTATTCCATTGAAAGAATTTTCTGGCTCCTTGGTAGACTGTTCTGCAGAGTTTATGCCATTCTGTGTTGTTTGGGGAAGGACGATCGTTAGTGTTTCATTTTGCATTTTTGTTTTGGACAAGGTGGTTCAAGATAAAGTAGGGGAAAGGCTGTGAACTAAGACTGTAAAAACTAAAACATGTGTTTTTTTCATTTTGCAGAGCAGCAGAGATTAGCGTCATCTGCCAGCCAAGTGAAAGAGCTGCGTGCGTCGCTGACAGCCGAAAAGCAGAAGGTGTCGGTTGTGGAGAAACAGTACGAGGCCCAGGTTAAGCAGCAGAAAGCTGACAACGAAGCACTGCAGGCACGCTTGTCCAACATCCATGCCACCCACTTGGCTGAGACCGCAAACGTCAAGCTTCAGGTGGAGCAGCTGGAAAAGGAGAAATCAGCTGAGGCTACAGCGTGTGCAAAGTTGAAGCAGGTATGAATCTAGCAGGTGGAGTGAAAAATACCACACTCCAAGTTTATAGGCTGCACTGATGTATTGGGTTTTGATAACCTCCTTTGCGTCAGTTTTTCATGTTTATGATTATATATTGCTGGTAAAAACTAAGAACAGATACAGTGTCATTGAAGATGAAGTTGCTTTAACTAAATTAACACAAATAACAGTCACAGTGTTAACAATTCAAAATGATGCTTTGTTGTATGGGACGAGCAAAATGCGCACTTTGTGCCATTGATTTGCTGTATTAATAAGGTGTTACTGAATCCAACAAAAACCAAAAGGGGGGGAAGATTTGAATAATCAGTAATTTATCTTATGGTTGATGTTGTAAATTTCTGCTTCTGCGGGAGGACAGTTTTGCTGTGCTGTCCTATCATTGTTGGCAGAAGGACATTTTAGTTCTCAGTCACTGTCATATCAATTGCATTAGACAACTTGAGAGTAATTTTTGTTCTTGATTATTACATTTTACCCATTCTGTACCAGTCTTGTGCTTGCATTTGCACTATCAAATGAGCGCCTGCGCCTTATGCTCACCTATGATTTGGCTATTCTTTTGCATTTATGAAATATTCAAAACTGATTTGAATCCGTCTTTTCAGACATTTGTTGATCAGAAGTACTTTTTATCTTTTATTATACATGCTTTTAAAATAGAACATTGACAGGCGCAATAGCTGAGTGGTTAACTTAGCCGTATGAAGAGCACAGGAACAGGAGTCATGATGGCTCCCGTCAAAAGAGGGCGCTAGCCAGGGGGACAGAGGGGACGTTACCTACTTCCGGGAGGTTATCGGTTCTCCGCATAGGCAGATAGTAGTTTGCACAGGACAGGGATGTCAGACCCCTGCCGGAGTCTGCACTAGTTGGGTCACGGTAAGTATGTTATTTAAACGTAATTTTAGATAGAAAATTTCCTTTCAATCTTAGCATGCACACCCCCGAGTATGGCTGCCTACATAGCGGGGTAAAAATGGTCATACATGTAAAAGCCCACTCGTATTCATACGAGTGAACATGGGAGTTGCAGCCCATGAACGAAGAAGAAAATAGAACATTGACATGTGCTGTTACATTCAGATCTACTCTGTTCTCCTTCACAGATATTCTGAATTTTATGGCCTAAAGACTTTCAGAATATATATTCAGGAATTAAAGAGTGTCTTGTATCTGTGAACGTCATATAAAATGAGCCTCCATCACTCTCCTTCCAAAACTACCTCTGTCATACCCCCTTTTGGTGTATTTTTTCATTGATGAAATTTTCATTTGTTCCAGGAAAACAAAATTTTGCAAGAATCTCTGTCCAAAGCAGTGTAAGTATACTATCATTAAAACAAGCATGGGTAGCTTTAAAAAGCTGGTGAAGCCATAAAATGCTTTCTGTTTTGTTTGACATAACTAATTCAGGGATCGCGCTAGACTTTTTCAGAACGCGTGCAGCTTACGCAAAGTCGGCAAAAAAAACGCGTAAGTTAGAGTCAGAATTGCGTCAGACCTATGACACTAAATCAAAGGTTTACTCACCTATTTTCGCCGCTCACGTCGGCGCTGAAATTCACCGCATGCCCTGACAATCAGTTTGTTGCACTGGCTCAATGCTGGACCTTCCATTGCAATGCGCAACAGCGTGTCCACATGCGCATCTGTCAGTCTTGATCGGTCAGCAGTTTTGATCATATTTTGCCAGCTGAAACCTCTCTCACAAGGAACAGAGCTGTCAGGGACTGTCAATGCAATGTTCGCCAGCACAGCAAAATCAGGATTTGTTGCGTCATAATCCATGATGACAACTTTGCAGGCTTTCTCGAAACTGGTCACGCCCTGTTATGATGCCACTCTGTTCCAAAACTCGTCAGCTAAGCAGTGTTGTGTGCGCGCGTACTCTGTAAATTGGCTGTAGCTGTTAAGAGTCACGTAGGCATCTCGCAGTGCTCCGCATGCACAGACACTTTGTCTTGTACCGTCTGATTCAGTATCGCAAACCTAGCTGCCAAGTCAGTCCTAAAGTTGCATTGATACGGCTTGGAGTAAAAGTTGTTTTGCGTAAGTGTTACGCGTGAGCGCTGTGAAAATGCGTCAGCGAAAATCAAAATGCGTCAAATACGTGAAAAACATGCGTTAACGCGATCCCTGCTAATTGGAGGATTTGTGGTCTAGGCCATATGATATTATTCTGTTAGTGCAGTGCTGGAAACAGAACAATAGTGGGAAAAGTCATCATATTTTGAGCTGAACATAAGGTGCTCAAATTAACTTCAGTTCTTATGTTCTTGTGTGCATATTAGCTGTTCATTTTGAGTTGTGGATCTTCGCATATCACAGGAAGCACCCCTCATGCCTGTCATTGCTTGAACTTAGATAATAGCTCAGGCTGGAACCTACACAACCCCAGCAAAACAACATGATCATGAAGAGGAATCCCAAGAGATAACAGATTTTCAGTCTCCAGTAGGATATCAGTTTGATGTAGTGTTAAAAGTAGAAAACAAATAATAGCAATCACTTCATGTCAGTGGTGTAGTTTGTAGATTTGTACAGCTGGCATTATCATGTATTACAACAGATATGGAATTGTTAGTGTATAGTGCTTTGTTTCAAAGTGGACAATGCTATCAGTGGGGCAGTTTGTAATATACTTGGCATCATTATGAATTAAAATTTAGGTGTTACATTATTTTATTGCAAAGTGAACAATACTGTCAGTTGGTGTAGTTTACAGATACAGTTGGCATGATTATGAATTACAGTTGAGGTACTGCATCATTTTGTTGCAAAGTGGACAATCCATAGAGTGGTTTGCACAGTTGGCATGTTCATGTATTACATAACAATAGAGGTATTGTATTATTTTCTTGCAGAATGGACAGTTCATCAAAGGGAGATGTGACCAGCTTGAAACAGAAAGTGTCCATTATAGAAAAACAGCTGTCAGACAATACAGTTCAGCTGAACGCTGCTGAGAGAGCCCAGAAGTCCAGTGAGGAAAAAATCAAGAAATACGAGGAGCAGATAAAAAGTCTTGAATCTTCCAAGGTATGGAGTTTCTTGTGAAGGGTAGTCTTTGTATGTATGTTCTCCAGTTCTCTTCTGCTCTTTCTCTCCTCCTCACTTTCTCTCTCTTTTTTTCAAGTGGTGCTTTTTTTTTTTTTTTTTTTTTTCATTATTTGTAGTGGGGTTGTTGTTATTATTACTAAATAGAGGGAAATGAGATGCTTTTAATTCATGAGATTTTTAACAGGACTTTTATCTTTCCATATTTTGAGGCAGCTGTAAACTTGGAATCTTGTAATAACATTGTTCCTTTGTTGCTTTCTTCACCTTTAGATCGGGGGAATACACGCAGAAGTCTGATGTTAATTGATGAGATTTTTAACAGGAATGATATCTTCACATGTTTTTAGGCAGCTGTTAATTTGGAATCTTGTAATAAAACATTGTTCCTTTGCTCTTTTCTTTCCTGCAGAAGTCTGACGAGGGTGCGAAGAAGCAGGTGTCGGAGCTGCAGGAGGAGGTGAAGAAGGCGACGTCCCAGAACAGCCAGCTGAGCAGCGACCTGAAGAAGGCCACCAGTGCCCTCAGTACGGTGGAGGCCGAGTGCTCCATGTGGAAGGCCAAGTTGCAGGAGCTGGAGAAGCATCTGTCCTCCCTGGGAGACGTGGGGACCAAGTTGCAGGTACTTGTCGCACGGCATATTGACAGGTGCAATAGCCGAGTGGTTAAAGTGTTAGACTTTCAGTTTGAAGGTCCCAGGTTTGAATTTCGGTTACAGCGCCTGGTGGGTAAAGGGTGGAGATGTTTCTGATATCTCAACATATGTGCAGACCTGCTTGTGCCTGAACCTCCTTCGTGTGTATACGCACGCAGAATATCAAATACACACGTTAAAGATCCTGAATCCTTGTCAGCGTTATGTTATGGAAACAAAAACATACCCAGCATGCACACCCCTGAAAACAGAGTATGGCTGCATGCATGCCAGGGTAAAAATGTTCACATACATAAAAGCCCACTCATATACATACGAGTGAGCGTGGGAGTTGCAGCCCATGAACAAAGAAGAAGAAGAAAGACAGGGTTCATATCAAGTTGCAGGTAGATGTCACTTGGCATTACTTGACCTTGTGTTTATAGGGTTCGATCCAAGTTGCATGTGGTTGTTGCATGGTGTTACTTGACCTTGGCTTTACAGGGTTCATATCAAGTTGCAGATGGTTATCACTTGGGGTTATTTGACATTAGTTTTACAGGGTTCATATAGATAGTCTGGAAGAGTCTTGGACAAACATCCTTTGCCCGTCATGGTCCGGAAAAGTTATGGAATTTTCGTCCAGTACTGTCTAGCAAAGAGCTTCATGTATTTTCTAAACAAACAAACTATAAGTGATGAAAAATGAACAGTGGTACCAGAATATCTGTCCAACTCTTTCGTAAGTGGTGCAGCAGACAATTTTTTTTTAATTCAGTTTGGCTTTGTGTTTGGTATGGAATGTTTTCAGTCTGGTCAGTAAATAGTAAGGAATTTTGGTCACATCTGTGGGAATTCTGGATTTAAGAAAACTTAATTAAGTGGATATGCCTTGGCTACCCAACACACTGCCTTCTCAAGCTCCTTTTCATCCTTGTTACAATGTAAGGAGTGATCCCCACTTCCGTTTATAACATCCCACATTTGAGAAAATTCACTGGATATAAACAATAACATGAAAAAAAAAGGTTGAAAACAAAAGCTGTGAATGCCATGTTTTGTTGTTTTTTGCTTTGTGAATGTGTAAATATTTTAGATTACCTGACATGTTTTGATGGTTATGGAGTTCTGCACTATTCACCATCATTGTATTCTGCAGCAGTTAACCTTCACATATGGTTTCAGAATTGGAGCATTTGATGTTTTCAGTCTGGGAGTTGAAGGTTTGACTTTAATATTTTCTCTGTTGATTAGATTTATGCAGAATCACATCTTAAGGTCAGGAAAGATGAAGTCACTTATCAGTTTGTAATTGTTCTGCTTTTCTTCAGTATTATTTATCAGTTTTACAAAATGCATGGTGAAAAGATGTATAACTGCATTCAACATGTGAAAGGATACTTTCCAAGTTTGCTTCCAGTTATATTTGAAGGTTGATGTTTCAGGACTCTGAACGTAAAAAGGAGAAGTTGGAAGGCAGCATGAAGACTGTAGAGAAACAGCTGGCTGAGGCCGTCACAGCACAGAAGGAGACTGGTGCTAAGCTGCAGGTAAGTTGGGACTGAAAATGTCAGTCGGTCAGACAGTGATTAATCAATTTGTCAGCCAGTTCATGAAACTACTCATCCATTATTTAAACTGAAATAACAAGACAGTGTTCTGGGACCTGTTCATCAGTGTCATTACCAACATATTGAATTTATTAGCATGCTTTCCTCTCACCCCCCACACCCCTCCCCTCCTTATTTTAATATTACCGTAAAGTTTGGTCTATAAGCTGCGACTTTTTACCCCAGTTTCAACCTCTGCGGCTTATACAATAATGTGGCTTATTTGAGGATTTTAATGATCCTGGGGGTGTCACGTTCTCGTCTATTCTTAGCTGCCCTTCAGCTCACCAAAATCATGATTTCTGTCCATGAATTTTTGGATGAGCTTCAGGATAGTGTGCTAACTGTTCATGTTTTATAAATCAAATCCCCACACATTGAAGCCTTCAGATCAGCATTCAGTTCTACTCTGCTCAAGCGCACATCCTCATCATACCGAAAACACGACATGATGCCAATGATGCAGCCTTCAAATTGAAGGCGATCGACCTAGAAGACAACAATGCAAGCGGCGAACCAGCAGCGGCCTCCACTTTGCATTCATGTTCATGAAGTGAAAGCGAGGCTGAAGTCAGTGACAAGATGGTGGAGGAAGCTGTGCTGGTTCTCTTCAACTCGGACACTGAAGACGAAGAATTCAGTGGATTCAGTGAGCAGGATGACGTTGAATAAATGTGACTATCCCTAAATTATGGATCTTATTTTCATTGTGTTTATTTTTTTTATTTTTTGTGGCACTAGCAGTATTTTCGCTTGCTTTTCTTTGTGTTGTTCCCGCTTGTGTTTATTTCATAACCTACAGTATTGACAGCTTTTCTGTAGTATCAGTATGTGTTCCGGTACCAGAAATAAGTGCGGCTTATAAGCCAGTGCGGCTTATGTACGTATGAAGTTCAATTTTTTCCAAAATTTAGTGGGTGCGGCTTATATACCAGTGCGCTCAGTAGACCGAACTTTACGGTACTTCTTTTTTCTTTTCTTCTTTGATGAAGCTGTTGATTTGCTTTTGAAATATTTCAAAACTGCTCAAGGAGGTACTTCAAATAATATGTTAAACTTCAACAATTACTTGTGAAGATATGAGAGTTTTTTTAAATGCTTCAGTTTACGTTCAGGAGAAACAGTATGTTCAATAACAAATCTCCACTTGCATCCATCATAGTGTATCTTGCATATGTGTGTGTAGTGTGTGTTTTTTTGTTTTTTTATAATGTAACATGATATACTGGAAGAGACAGGAGTATTGCTTTTGATAGTTTTATAATCATTTGCTTTTCACCCCTAACTGAAACTGCACATCTGACAGCTTATAAATTTGATTTAGAAAGCAAAGTGATCCAGTTGAGGATGATGGAATTGGTGATAACAGAATGGAGGTATAATGTATGCCATTGTCCATCTATTGAGCTTATTACCCCATGTTCCAAATGTCTCTCTGTCAATGACCAGGAATCGGAAGACAAAAGGCAGGAGCTGGAAGGCAACCTGAAGAATGTGGAGAAACAGCTGTCTGATGCAGTCCATTCTCAGAAGGATATGAGCACAGAATTGCAGGTAAGTACATCACTGAGCAAGCTTAACTCACCCCGGACGAAGGGCCCCGATTGGGGGTTTGCTGTTTACAACCATTTCAGATGAAGGGCCCCGATTGGGGCCTAAAATAGTTTTGAATTTTTTGAGTGGCACCTAATTTCCATAATGACGTTATGAGCTAAGAATATCTTAACTGACCTTTCCACTCTCCACTGCGACCATTGAGGGATATTTCTGCGGTGACTGGTTCAAGTAAACAGTGCATGTCAACAATGGCGTCTGACCCACTTTGGCGAATTTATTTCTTATCTGTACAAATGGGTTGTCTGTAGAGAAAGTCAGGGGAGCTAACTGGCAGTACTGAGTTAAGTTGAATAATGAAAACTCATGAAGATGCTGATTTTTTTTTTTTTTTTTTTTCTGTTAATAAGAAAGGACTGTCAGAATTGAATCATAGGAGAAGTTGTAAATTTTCTTTTCTTTTTTTTTTTTTTACACTTTAAATTTTTTTAAATGCTATCCACAGCAACTTCGCCAGGCAAACTCCAGCCTCAGCCAAGAGCTGAAGATGGCCCAGGAAAAACAGACCCAGGCCAGTTCAGCAACGGCTTCTAACGGAGATGTTCATGCTGAGAAGGATGCCCAGAATGTCATCCAGGCTTCAGAGCATGAACGCATGTAAGTTGTGGTTCTGGCTAAGTTTATGGGCATTGTAGGGCACAAAAAACTGGTTACTGTGACGAGGGGGTGTTAATATGGAAATGTTTGGTTTTCTGTATTTATACTAGTGTGATGGTTGTCTTGCCAGTGGCTTAGTGTGTCACAGTGAGTGTCATACATCCATCACAGTGGTTAATAATCTTTTCTCATATTCCAGCAGACTGAATAAAGGTGATTGATGTGTAGCGTAATTATTCTCTTACACTGTAATCTCTTAATTGGCTGCTGAGAACTCAGTGGATTATAGGATTCTCATTGTAAAAGCTCTTTGTGGAGCCTTTCTTACCTGTTTGTGCTGTTGTTCTTGTTGTTGTTTGTTGTTGTTTTTTGTTTTTTTTTGGTTTGTTTTTTGTCAGCTGCATTGCTTTCCTTATGCAGAGCCTGATATTTCATTAAACCTTACAAACTAGAGCGGCCCATGCACCATCTACATATTATCAAACATTAGTTTTTGAAATAAGCTGCCATATTCTTTGATTCCGTTGCCAAATACTAGTTATTGAAATTAGCTGTCATACACTCAAGGCCAGGCTAGCACATTAAGTTATGCTGCTGTCAGGCATCTGCCAAACAGATGTGAAGCGTATATGGCTTTGTCCAAAAGCAGTGGCGCCTCCTTGAGAAACTGAAACTGTTCACCTAAAACTGTACAGTGACTATTTATTCAGGTAATGATATGGTGTGTAGGTGTGTACATCTTGTATTTTTATGCTTGTACATTACACATATGTGACATACTCTCACACACACACAGTGTAACATCAAAGTACAACAGGGACAACACCAGTGTTAAAAGAAAACACTTTTTTTTTCTGTGCATGGTATATGAAAGCAGAATCCAGCAGAAAGAGGTGACAAATGAGCGTCTGTTCTCAGTGTTTCAGAGAAGGTAGCTCAGCTGACCAAGATCCAGACAGCCCTGGATGCCCAGACAAAGAGGAATAATGTGAGTTGTTGTCAAAATAAATGATACCTAATAAGCATCAGTCTTAGGTAATATTGAAAATAAACCACCACTGACGCTACTGATCTGTTTTTAGAACCAACTGTATTTGCACAGTAAATAAAGGTCAGACTGGGTGTGTGCATAAATAAACTGCCACATTTGGAGTGACTAGCTGCAACACAAAATAATGTTACCTGTGGAAAAGTCAGTATCTCCAACAGGCGCTTGCTGGTGCCATGTAGCAATGTATTGAAAGGGAGAGAACAGCTAGACAGTAGCAAACCTGTGTTGCCATAGTGAGAGTGACTTGATTTGTTCTGACAGAAGGTTATAAGATTACCTGTTCACTGTATTCACCGAGCGCTAATATTTGCATGTTGTACAAGTTCGAATAGTGTAGCAGTGGCGTCCGCTTAATTTGTTTATAGTAAAACGATTGTTCATCAGGCTAGGAAGGTGTCTTACAAAGATCATCAGTTATTTGTGTTTTTCTTTTCCCTTGATAAAACTAATGAACTTTCAGTTAATGTTCATGGTTTGAAATCTGAATGCAGATTTTGATTGAATTCTGTATTTTGTGTTTTTGATTTATGCTTCTTTTTTGTTTTTTTTATTTTTTATTTTGTATGGGGTTCATGAAATTAATATCCTTTTGCTTCAGACCATTTATTCTGACTTAATGATATCACATTTTCCTGGAGATTTTTATTATTTGTTTATTTTTTTATTTTTTTTTTATTCTGTTTATTTGTTTGTTGTTTCATGCAGGACTTGCAACAGAAGAACTGGAAGGCTATGGAGGCATTAGAAAATTCTGAAAAGTTGGCTGCAAAGAAAATTGATAATGCTTTAAGAAGCTCTAGGGTAATCTTTCTTTTGTAATGTGTGTTGTGAGTCAAGCACATTTCTGAGTAGATTGCATTGTCTGTCAGCACTTGACCATTTTGATGGTTGAAGTCCTTTATTGGTTTGTAGTCCTCTACTGCTGTATTGTGATGTTGGGTTTTTTTCATGTCTCACTGTTTGTTCAGAAGTATTTCAATCAGAATGTGTTCAGAAGTATTTCTATCACTGTATGCTGAAAAGTGATTCAATTATTGTGTGTTCAGAAGCTTTTCAGTAGCTGTGATTTCAATCACTGTATGTTTAAAGTTATTCAATCACTGTGTTCAGAAGTATTTCAATTGCTGTGACTTCAATCACTATTTAAAGTAGTTCAATCACTGTGTGTGCAGAAGTTTTTCAATTGCTGTGATTTCAGTGACTGTATATTTAAAGTATTTCAGTCATGGCGCTTTAAAAAGTGATTCAATCATTGTGTTTTCAAAAGTATACCAGTCACAGTGTTCAAAAGTATTTCAGTCACAGTGTGTTCTTTTTTTTTTTTCCATTCACAATGTGTTCTTTTTTTTCAATCACTGTGTGTGAAAAAGTATTTCATTCCCTGTGTGTTCAAAATTATTTCCATCCCAGTGTGTCAGTTGAATTTCAACTACTGTGTGTCAATAGTATTTCAACTACTGTTTGCCAAAAAGTGTGTGTTCAAAAGTTTTTCAACCATTGTGTGTCAGTCATTTCAATAACTGTTCCAATGTATTTCAAAGTGAGTAAGGAGACCACAGTCTAATTCTTATGGAATCTGCACTTGCAGAAACATTGATGCCCCAACCAATGATATTTTTCTCTTTTTTTTTTTTGTGTTTTTTTTCTTGAATCATTTGTGTGAAACTTTTCTGTCTGTGTATGTATGTTGATTGAAAATGAAAGGTTATAATTTAAAAGGAAATTATGTTAGTGCACTTCATGGTTTGATTCACTGCTGACTTGTACTGTATTTATGGTTGTGGACAAATACTAAGTCAGTCATTGCTTGTCTGGTACATGAAACAAGTCTGAACCAACTAAGATTTAAGAAGAAAAAAGATATTTTAGAATTGTGGTAAGCATATTGTCGTGCACAGACACACAGACACGCACACACACACACACACACACACACACACACACACACATTGTCATGCACAGACACACACACACACACACACACACACACACTACACCACACCATACCACACCACACCACACCACACTACACCAAGTGGCACAATGAGACATTTATTTCAGATTTGCGTGGGGAAAAAACAGAATGAAGGTTTATGACCTGCTTAACTTTTTTTGGTTTTTCATTCTTCCTCTTATTCCCTGTGACTTTGTGTTCTAGATTTTAATAACTTACGTTTTTCAAACTAATATTGATATATTTATTTAATTATTATACTTTACTTATCTTTCAAATTACTTGTATTTATGTGGTTTTGTTTCTGTGTGTGTATTTTTCTGTGTTTTCTTTGATGTACTTTGATGTCTTCTTACTGATTGTGCAGTTTGAGATTTTATATGGTCTTACACATTTATTTGAACTGATTTTCATTCATTTGTTTACGCAGTTACTTATCTGAGATTTATTTTTTTTTTATTTCTTGTGTGCTGCTTTTAAAAAATGATAATAATGTGCCTCTGATGCTTTTAACACTTTCCAGTTTTGGCAAATTTATTTGAAAAATAGTAACACAATTTTTTATATAGATTCAAAGATTTTTATGTAAAATCCTTATAATGACAGTAACTTGCAGTGATATAGGATTCTGCCAGTGGTAAGCCCGACAAGTCAGCTGAAAGTTTGCAACTAATGTATTGTTGGGATCTGTATAGTTAATTTATTTTTCTTAAGTACATGATGTAGAAAGTTGCAGAATGTTGCAGATAAATATGAAAATTTTGTATGTCATCATAAGCAGAAGATACTGTCTGTTGATTAGCTCATGGAATCTGGGTCAATACTTTTGTTAGTGTTCTTCCCGTTTCAGAGAATTAGAATTCATTTTTGACTGTTATTTATTAGATGCTTAACAAAAGGCCTTTTTTAAACCCTTTTTTTTTGTGTGTGTTTTCTTCCCATTTCAGAGAATTAGAATTCATTTTACTGATATTTCATAAGATGCTTCAGCCAAGAATTATTTTTCACTTTTTTTGTTGTTGTAGCCATTGTCTCTCTTGATCTCATAACAAAACTGTATTTATTATTGTAAAAAGAATTACCTGTATGAATGTCTTTCACACAGACATGTATCAAACTTCACACACCCACTTACCCCCACCCACCATCCACCCATCCCCCACACACACACCCTTAGACACCCACTTTCAGCTCCCTTTCCCCTGTCTATATTATGATGCGAATTGATTGTTACAACCAGGAGGAGGTAAAGCGAGCTGTGTCGGAGACCGAGAAGAATGACCGTGAAGTTCTGAAACGTCTGTTCCCAGCACTCAGCCTCAGTGACAAAATGGTATGTTAACCTCTGCCTGGTCCTCTGCTTTTGTCTTTCCTTTCTCTGCTTTTGTTCTCATGTAGTAGTTTATTACTGCGTCTTTGCTATTAATAGCATCAAAGAGTAATGGCTGTTATCTTTCTGCATTTTTGTGTGTTATCGATAAATCAAACTTTTAAATCCTGTAATTAGGAATATATATTTGTATGTAAGTATTGTGCGCGTTATGAAGAAAATATATGTGTGTAACACGCATTGTTTTTATTTATTTGATTTTTTTTTTTTTTTTTTTTTTTTTTAATGTTTCAGGAATATAAATTGATAAAAAGAAAAAAAGTGATTTTATGTTTGGATTGTTCAGTATTATATTTAAAGGACTGCAGATTTCTCTGCATGGAATTCAGGCTGCTTTCCTCAGGAAGATGGCATTGATATACATCTGTGAGACCTTTTTTTTTCTTTTCTTTTTTCTTCTTTTTCTCTGTCTGCAAGTGTTTACATTTCGCAATAAAAAAGAGGGTGCTAGCCAGCGGGACAAAGGCGGATAGTAGTTTGCACAGGACAGGAATGTCAGAGTCTGCACTAGTTGGGTCACGGTAAGTATGTTATTTAAACGTAATTTTAGATAGAAAATTTCCTTTTTTCCACAGTTTTGTCTAGTTTTGCCAGAGACAACTTACTTGTCAAGTTGGGATGTTTTAAGTGCATGCTGCACACAGGACCTTGGTTTTCTGTCTCACCTGAGTGACTAGCTCTCAGACCATTACTCAGGGTCTAGTGGAGGGGGGGATTACAAAATCACATCATTCGTTTATTCATTTATAGTCTGTTCATCTGAGATGATGATATTAGACTGAAAAAAAATCACAGCCCGAGAGGAACTCAAACCCATAGACGCTTGCTTCCTAGTCTGGGCAGTAGCACTAACCCATCACTTTCCATTTTGGAATTTTCTAGTCTTGCCAAAGGAGATTTTTTTTTTTTTTTTAAGTGTATTGTTTTTGCGTTCCAGGAACACAAAGACTGGCTGGCAACCTTTGAAAAGCAGGCTGCTCAGGTGTTGCAGCAGAGTTCTGAGGTAGGATGGCTGTTTCTGTCCACTGATCTGTGTAGTGTCAGCCGTGAAATTGTGTTGGTCAGAATCAAACCTTGAAGACTTTGCAGCAAGCATAGAAATTTATGTCAGTTGTTATAGATACAAGTTTCCTGTCTTGTTTGAAAACGCCTTTCATTTGTGTATCAGTTTGCACCAGAGTGATGTGGATTCAGTGTGGAGTGAAGGATTGTATGAAATTGCTGTTGTTTAAAATGTTTACACCCTTTTTCCCCTGAGCTATTCCTTGCCCATTCACTGCATGCTCATACATGAAAATGAACCCAATTTTAGCATGAACACTTGCTGTTTGTTGCTGAGAAATTACAATTTTATGATTCAGTGAGCGCCTTAATGGTTTTGTGCCATTGTTCAGTGTACACATGATATTTTTATAAACTACTTTTGTGTGTGTGTCTGGACTGAAATTCCCCCATTCCCATCCAAGCAGTCCTCCCCAATGTCTGCCTCTCATTGTTGGTCTTAAGTTATACCTTCCATCACCACATTCTCTCTCTCTCTCTCTCTCTCTCTCTCTCTCTCTCTCTCTCACATGCACATGCACACACATGCACACACACACATGCACTCTTTCTGTCTCTCTCTCACCCTTCCTATTTCACACAATCACTTTTTCTTCTGCATTTCTCTATGCACCTTCCTCTGTTTTTCTTGTGTGTGTTTTTCCCCCCTTCCTTTCATGTTTACATAATTTCTTTGTTCTTTATTTACACTTTTCCTCAACACACTTACTGTGCAGTGCTCATTCTTTCTTTTTTTCAGAAGAAAGCGTGCGAGAAAATAAGTCATCTTGAGGATGAAAACAGTCGCTTGCAGGCAGATGTGGAAGTGTTTAAAAACAACATTGCTATTCTGGTGACTACCCTTCCCCTTCTTTCAGAAGCATACTGGAATGCTGCTAGCTAGCTGCAGGGCTCCCTCCCATCATTGCTGTTGTCCCTCCCTCATTGTACTAACTGCAGAAATGTTTGTCTCTTGAACAGCAAAAGGCATAGTAGGGAGTGTGGCCATGCATGCATGCTTTTTCCACAGTGTCTGTTGCTTGAACAGGGAAAGTGCCTGGAAAGTAGCATTAAAGATTTCTCTGTCTGAACAATTAAGCTGCTCTCCTCGGGTAGAACGTGTTGCCACATTGCAGAACAAGGCTTTTTTCTTGTTGTTTTTTTTGTGTGTGTATTTCTGTCTGCAAGGTTTTTTTTTTGTTTTTTTTTTTTTTTTGTATACTAAAGTGGATTTTAAGCAGAATTTCGCCTTTTTGTTGCTGTGGATTATTTTACATGCTCCAAGTGTATGCTGCACAGAGGACCTCTGTTTATCATCTCATCTGAAAGACTGGCATCCAGACCACAACTGAAGGCCTAGTTGAGGGGGAGTATAAAAGTTAATGTGATACACGAACCTGTGGACACTAGCTTCCTAGACATGGTGCATTTCAACTGGGCTCCGCAGGATTGCTTTTGCACTTCATAGCGGTTCCATGTATTTATGTATCCAAGAAAAGTTAGCTTTTATTATCATTATACTTACAGGTTTATTCCCAGAAAGCAGGTCCCACATCATAGCTGAACTCTTCCAGTTGCTTGTCTGTACAGTATCCAGTCAGTCTGGACGCGTTGCTTGGCTTGGAAGAGTGATAATCCATGTTAACTGTGTACTCTCACACATTCACACCCACACACACACCCACACACTCACTCTCTTTTTTTTTTTAATTTAGAGACTGAAATCTTGACAGTGAATGAACAGTCCCATGCCTGATGAGCATATTAATCAGAAACAATGTAAAATATATTGACTTTTTAAACTGGTTCAGCGTACATTTTCTTGATGACGGTTTAAAAATCAATTTGCTGGTAACTAAGATAATATTTTTAATGCTTTGATCAGCTTCCTGGTTTTAATTGCCTGTGGCAGAATTCACTGGGTATTGATTGCACAGAAATTTTGGGAAATGACTTGGATTCAGGATGACACTTTTAATTTCTACTTGTCGCTTTTTTTTTTCCTTTTTTTTTTTTTTTTTTTGGTGGTGATGATGTGATTGGCTGCTGCAGTTTTGATTGACACTGATTTTTGTATGTAGTGTTGTGAATGAACTGATATTAGTGGAACTATTTCGGTGTTGTTTTTAACTATTAACTGTTCTTTCATGATACAGGGATGCCTTTCATTTATGAATGATATTTACTTACTCTGGAAATTCTGTGCTGGACAGTATTTCTGATCCATCACTGTTTTGTTGGTGTTTTTTTTATTTCTTTTTCTTTTCTTCTTTTCTTTTCTTGCTTTTCTGCCATCCAGGACCATTCACAAAGGATTATGCAGGATTTATGATACATTTGCTGTTCTGTTTTATGTTGACAAGTTAGAAGTAGTGCTATCATGGCTTTTTAAAAAAAAAAATTTAAAATAGATAATGTAATTACACATACTTTACTGATAGACAGGTTTTCAAATGTCTTTGTTTTTAACCATTTTAATTTAACCATGTGTTTGGGTTGTTGTTTTTTTTGTTTGGTTTTTTTTTTTTTTTCATTCTTTAATTTATTTACTTTTTATACTCATTTAACAGTGTTTTTATATTGTTTTGTTTCTTTTTATTCCGCTGTAGTATAGTATCTGCTGTTGGCAGAGCTGTGAACAATGTAAAGAAAGATATAGATACTTTAATTTCTATAAACACAATGTTTTTGTGGTTTTTTTCTTCTTTCTGAACAGTTATATGGAGGAAGGTGGCAGAATGGTTAAGACGCTCAGCTGCCAATACAGAGAGTCCGTGAGGGTGTGGGTTCGAATCCCGCTCTCGCCCTTTCTCCTAAGTTTGACTGGAAAATCAAACTGAGCGTCTAGTCTTTCGGATGAGACGATAAACCGAGGTCCCGTGTGCAGCACGCACTTGGCGCACTGAAAAAGAACCCATGGCAACGAGAGTGTTGTCCTCTGGCGAAATTACGTAAAATGAAATCCACTTTCATAGGTACACAAATATGTAAGCATGCACTCGAGGCCTGACTAAGCGCGTTGGGTTATGCTGCTGGTCAGGCATCTGCTCAACAGATGTGGTGTAGCGTGTATGGATTTGTCCGAACGCAGTGACGCCTCCTTGAGAAAGTGAAAGTGAAAGTATATGGAAATGAAAGAGGAACATGTTCCCTGGTTCATCCCAAAATAACATTCGAAAGGAAAGGAAATGACTACATAAGTTACAATTCTCTCAAGCCATCAGATCCATCTTATTGTTTTTGTTGTTGTTGTTTTTTTCTTCTTTTTTTTTTTATAATCATTTTTTGGCAGGCAATTCAGGGGGAAAGGGGGGTGGGATGAGAAGGCAACAGGTGAAATTGAAGAAGAAGAAAAAAAAAAAAAGGGTGGGGGGGTTTATGGGGAATCCAAATTGAATAATTCCATACTTTGGTTTTACTATGATTAACAGGACTTACGTCTTCTCCAAATAATTTTGATAATATTGAAATTTTGTTGTTCCCCACACCCTTTTACCTTGTATTTTGAATCCCCTTACTTTTTTGTTTGATGCGTAGACTGTTAGAGCTGGCAAAAAGGCTGATGCAGCCGACATGTGACAATTGCTGAGAAATGTTTAAAAAAGACTCACCAGGAGATTAATTTGTCTTTGCCAGTGGTGTACATGTTGTAGCTGGTATCTGCCTGCATGCTGTGTTTTGTCATTTGTTTCTTTCACAACAGATTACGTGGTGTGAAATTCAGGCAGTTTTCCTGCAGAAACATTGTCGTTAGATTTGCTTATGGGGTAGAGTTTTTGCTGTGAGTGATTGACTGACAAGTCCTCCTTGGTATTTTTTGCCACCTTTGGCGAAGGTTTTAAGTGACATAATACATACTTTGTCAGTAATCCTGTCTCTCATTTCTCATTGTTGAAGTGTATAACCTAAATGTATAAAACATGATTTTTAACTGACTGCAGGGTTGTTTTTATTAAGATTAAAAAAAACAACAACAAAAAAAAACAATGGCATCAAAAAGTAGTCATCATGCACTGAAATACATTTTTGTGTCTATTTATTGAAAATCGACATACATGTTGAAAACTATACTAGCATTTGTGTCTGTTCATACTCTCTCTCTCTCTCTCTCTCTCTCTCTCTCTCTCTCTCTCTCTCTCCCTCCCTCCCTCCCTCCTCCTCCACCCTCCTTGTTTTTTTCTGATACAGTTGTTTGCTGTGTACTGTGAACCCATTTACAGCCTTTGTTGGAGGGTGGATCACAGACACACACACACACACACACACACACACACACACACACAGATTTGAACACTGTATGGTGTGTGATTGCAGCACACAGAGAAGGATCGCATCCGTGAGTTGGAGGAAGAAAACCGAAAGCTGCAGCATCAGTCAGAAACATACGAAAAGAATTTTATGCAGTTGGTGAGTGGGTGTGAGTGTTTGTGCAAGTGTGTCTGCTTGTAATAATAATAATAATAATGGTATTTATATAGCGCTGAATCTTGTGCAGAGACAAATCAAAGCGCTTTCGCATCAGTCATTCAGATGCATGCATAACTCTAAAACTGTAGAAACTGAAGACGAGGGAGGGCAGGCAAGGGAGGCTATTTTGGGAAGAGGTGGGTTTTAAGGCCAGACTTGAAAGAGCTGTGGAGACTTGATGAAGTGAAAGAGGAAGTTCATTCCAATCGCAAGATCCAGAAACAGAGAAAGAACAGGCGGCCAACAGTCGAGTGTTTGAATCTGGGTATGCGTAAACAGAGTGGAGCTTGTGTGTGTAAATAATGTATACGTGCCACATTTTTGATTGATTATGATTATTCTTTGTTTGTCCTGCTTCATCTACACACATCATATATGTGCCTAATTTCCTTTTTGAAATAGGAGGGTTTTTTTGGTGGGGTAATGGGGTGGTTGTGTTTCTGTTTTCTATGGGATGAATGTTTACAGTCTTTTAGCCCTGTTATGGACCTGTTTGGTTGTCTGGGCTGTAAGGAACAAAAGATAACGAATTGCATTATTTGTCCACTAGCTATACAGTGCACTTTTCGGTCTCACTTACCTCCCATCTTTCCTTCGGGTTGTTGAAAAGTTGGCAGATCGTGCTCTGAATGTCCAGTCTGTGCCCCACAGGCACCCTCTGTTTATGTGTGTATGGTAGCACATAAGGAACACTCTCATGCATCTGGGATATATATATTCTGTTAATATGCTTACTACCGGTAAATTGTTAATTTGCTCAGCTCATGGAGGGCCAGTGAAGATGAGCATTAAATGTACAGTAGACAATAGTGGTTTGATGAGAGAGTAGTGGAGTGGAGAGGAGATAAGTAAAGAATGTTGTTGTTGTTGTCATTTTTAGTCAGGGTGAATGAACAAAGATAGAGACACAGAATCGTTTGGACGATTGAAACAAACAGAGCCATACATATTAGTATTATTGAATTAAGATAATCAGTGTGATGAAATAATTGTAACTTGCAACCGAATAATATGGATGTATGATTTTCTTATCTATGAGATAATTTGATGGGTTGAATCCAGAGTCAGTATTTGATGTTTCAAGTATTGATTTTGACACATTTTCAGAATGCTGACCAGGAAAGGTTACAACACCTAGAGGAAGAGAACCAGAGGCTGAAGAATACATCAGCAGATCCATCTGTGAGTACATGTGATAAAGAACAGTGTCAACAGCATATGATACTGTGGAGTGGTGATAAAAAGCAGTCACATTGAATGCAAGAAAAGTTAGCCTTTATTACATATCAACAGACTTCAACAACACCGGAGGTCAAACTTTGTGTTTTGTGTGTGTGTGTGTGTGTGCAAGGCTCCGCATTGTATGCAAGATGTACTAGGTTTGAACTCCATGTTTCGAAAGTTCAAAGCTAGAGTACAGTCAGTTTGTGTATTTGATTCATATGACTAACATGGTACCAAAGGAAATCAGCTGATGAAGTCATTAATCCATTGAGTCACATGATTGTGTTTTGTCTTGAGACTTTGTGTACTGTGTATGAGAGGCAAAACCTGTCTCCCTTTCCTCTGAACCCTGATTGGGGCAGTATGGGTACTAGTCTCATGAAATTTGACATGGAAATTGTACACTCACAGTCAGCACAAAACAACACAGCTTGACACAGGACAGTAAATGTGCAGCCTGTATATATGAAAACAGATCAAATGCCATACATTGTGCATCATAGTTTTCCTATGTTCTGGTTCTGTGAAGAAGAGTGCAAAATTGGCTAGAAAGAAATAAGCACTTTCAAACAATGTATTGAAATATGTATGTATATATGTAGATGCAAATGTGGCTCTAATATAAGATACCAGAGTTGCTTTAAGATATTATTTGTGTGTCAGTTTTGCAGCAACAAATGTCTTAGTTGATGAGGTAGAAATATTTTTTGTGGATTGTGGCATTTGTATCATGTTCCAATAAATTTTGTTTCAGTTATCAGAAAAAGTTTCAACGCTTCAGGAGGAAAATGAGGAATTGCAAAGCAGACTGCAAGAGAAAGAAGAGAACATTGCAGAAGTTGTAAGTAATGTTGGGTATATGTCACTCTTTTATTGTCATTGATACCAAAAATCAATAGAAATAGCTTATGATGCTCAGCAAGGGCTTCCTCTTTTCATTGAACATGCTCACACAAACTGTTTTGTTACTGCTTACATGACAGTTTATACCTTCACTTTCTCTTAATGAAAAGGAAGAAGAAAAAAAAAACACTGCCCAGTTTGTTGCTTTGTTTTACAGATTAATTGCTTGGAAATTGTTCACTGTGTAGGAAAACCTGTGTTGTGCTTTCTTACCTCCAATACAACTAGTTCTTTTGGAAGAGAAGCTAAAAAAAACCAACTGAATCAGTCCTCACTTCCACATTGTTCTGTTACACAACGTACCATCTCCATCATACCTTGTCATCTGATCTAATCAAAGTGACTGAAGTTTGTCTTGGGGGGAAAAAGGGCAATTACTTTTTGTGTGTTTAATATACTATTCACAGTTTGTGAGCTAGGTACCAGAAAGCACAAGAAAAGACCTATACAGTAACACACTAAAGAACCATCTGAGTAAATGTGAAAGAAAAGTCTTTGGGGGAAAGTTACATCTGGACAAAAAAAGTTGTATTTCAAGTTTGATTGGACATATTTTCATTAAAACTACTAACTGAAGTATGCTGACTAAATAGTTAATATTTATGTTATGTGAGGCTTTACTGTGTGTGACTGCAATTGCTGGAGTCCGATGGTGACTGAAGAAGAAATACTGAGATTGAACAGAGTAGTGTGAAACAGTGAATGATGTGAATGGAAAATATACAGCAAAAACCATAAGAAAACCTTGGGTAAAGGAAGAACCTGCTTTTTCTCAGAAAAGTGTGGACCACAGGGGTTTCTGCAGGAGATTTGTGATATATATTGCATACCATTTGTGTGTTTTCTCAGAGAATTTATTGTGTTTTGTTTTTCTTCCCATGTCAGGAGAAGAAACTGCAGAATCTACAACGTGTAGTGGAAACAGAGGAGAAGAAATGGAAGGAGAAACTGAGGCAGGCAGAAGAAGCTCTTGCTAAGGTGAGGACGATTGTAGTTTTATATTTAAAGGATGTTGTGCTTTTGTTCTCCATGTCTTTGGCTATAGAAGCCTGGATAGAACACACCTCAGACACTTTTCATGTATATTGTTGCCAACATAAACTGATCAGTGTAGATTTAATGGGATCCAAAAAACGTTTTCGTTTTGTGTGTGTTTGGTACAAGATGTAATTCAGCACTTGCTTTAAATATCACACATGCTATTTGTTTGCTTTGTTCTCTTGAAATATGTGTAGGATTTGTTTCCCCACTTAAAACAAGGTACAGCATCAGGTCTTTATAGGATTATTGTAGGATGTAGATGTACATACCTTTTTGTTGCTTGATCACTTACTTTTGCATTGGACTAATTATGTCTAGAGGGGTTATGATATTTTTTTGTTTATGTACAGGAGTTAACAGTGCTGTTATTGGTAAAATCATTTGCCATGGCTCAAGTCTGTTCTTTTTGATTTACTCGACTGATATTACTTCAGAACTGCAAAGATATTCTGAAGTTTGGACAACGAAAGTGTGAACCGGGTGTCAGAGAGTTTTGTGAAAAGACAGGGAAACCCAGACCCAGTGACTAATGATGCTTCTGTGAGCGATTAATGTCTATGTGCTTGTTAATTTTTTTTTTTTTTTTTTTTTTTTTTTTTTTGCTCAGGGGTCTGATTCATCCAGTCGTGAACAAGAGCTGGAAGATCTGACAATACAACAGCAGACTCAGATTGAACATTACAGAACTGTTTTAACAAACACAGTAAGTACAAGGTCTACAGACGTGTGTTCATTTTGCTGTGCTTCATAGTCTTTAGAGGTATTTGTGTACATTACAAACACGCACTCAAGCAGGCATGCACATGTGCACATACATGCACACATTCATGCACATGCGCGCGCGTGCACACACACACACACACACACACACGTGGCTGTGTAAATGCTCACACATTACTCACCTCAACAATCACCTCCACCCAGACAGTATTTGTTCATTGGTGTTACTGCATTCTCATGTGTAGAGACATGTTTCATAGGATCTGCTTCCTCTTTCTGTGGGTGACCATAATGTTCCCCCCCACCCCATCACCCCCGACACCTTTTTTAAAAAACTGTTTTTATACAAATCTTTTTTGACAGAGATTTCCCTGTGGTAATGTTGGGGGCTCTTTCAGTGTATTGGCATACCCACCTTCTGGAAAATCTGCTAGAACTCTGTCTTCTATCATTATACTGTTTTTCTAAATGTAACTAGTAACCTCTGTGTGTGTGTGTGTATATATATATGCATGCATGTATATTGGTGTTTTTGCTATTTCGTGTTATATGTTGTGCAGCTCATAGGGAGCTTTTTTCAGATGGCTTCTGTATTGTTACTCATTACTGATAATGTTTTTAAAACCCAGATTAACCAACTAAAAGAAAAAAGAAGAAAAAACTGAAAAAGGAGATTATCAAAATAGTAAGCAGATACAAAAAGCTTACCCTAGCTCTTAAGAGAGGGATCTCATGGCTGGACCAGAATGGAGTGGAGTGGAATTTAGTTTAATGTCCCATCACAGACACTGGTGATTGTGAGCTATTGGATCAGAAGAGAGAGTGATTGTAACTTTTGTTTAGTTTCTCTGCTCCCTTCAGCACTTACATGTTGGTCAATGCAACAAGAATGCTTTGTGAGTTCGATTGAATCTTACATCTAGATGATGAACAGAGAAGTTGATTTGTTTTTTGTAGTAGTCAGCTTTAATGTGCTTAAAAGTTAAAGTGTGTACCAGGAGCGACTTTTGCGACAACTGGAGAGTGCAGAGAAGTCATGGGAGGAAAGATTGCAAGCATCCCAAGATGATCTGCAGAAGGTGAGAAAAGAATCGGATGTATCAGTGAAATGTTCTCGTTTCACTGTTTGTTTTTTGTTTTTTGCTTGTCAAAAGTGTGATTCTTTTTCATACGCTAGATGGAAATGAGTGCTTGGAGGTATTGTAGTCTGTTTTGAATGAATCTGTGTCTGCTGGTTCCAATAAAAGGCACATTGATACAGTTTCAAGCATTCAAGGGCAGTGTCTATCAAATTGCTGATTCTGGGAAATGCTATACCACATAATAGGTGGCAGTGAAGAAGTCAGTATATCTTGGCTAAATTCAGCTGAATTATCATCTGATATTTGTGAAGAAATATCCAGTTTATAGTTTTGTCTTCACTGTTTCTAAGCTGTAGCCTTTAATGATTATGAACTCAAACACTGCTAGGTATTTTGATTATGAGTATAATCATGTCATGAAATTTCATAGATATTAAAGGTAAAATAATCAGAGGTGTTGTGTGTCATGTAGAGGGCTTGAAGGAGAAAACATTTTGTTGTGGATGCATATGTGTGTATTGGTTGCTTTACAGAAATTGAAGAGTTTTTTTTGTGAGTCAGGAGTAAGTGTATCATGGTGTGTGGATTGCTATAAAAGTGAACATCCTATTTTTGTTTCTGTTGGAAATCATATTCATTCAGTTTCAAATTTCTAGCTGTGAAGACATCTGTCACATAATTAAGATGTACAGATACACAGGAGTTTATGTAACATTTTCTTGTTGTCCTGTTAATCTATGATGTACTGTGTTGTGTTCCAAATAAAGGTAATGTGTAAACTAAAATGAACACATTTTGTTGCACCTTTCAGGCAAGATCAGAGTGCCAGAAAGCTCAGGAAGAGTTGCACGCTCTGCGGGGAAGCACAGAGGTCAGTAACACTGTCACATACTTCTGATTGTTCTGTTGTACATTGTAGTTAGACACATCAGTACCATCATTCCAGAATGTATATGCTTGGGTGTACATCCATGCCAGCCATCAGACAAAGACAGATAAAACTTGTCTACGTATGAACAGCAAATGTCACAGGGGTTTGTTTTTTTTTTGGGGGGGGGGGGGGTTGTTTGCTTTGGGTTTTTTTGTTTGTTTTTTTAGAGCATCCTGTCCTTTTTTTTTGTTGCTGTTGTTATCAACCTGAATGTACCAGGATGTAAAATTTTTCCTCCCTGTGGAAAAGGAGAGTGACTGTTGAAGTCAAAATCCATATGCCACTACTGCGTAATGTCCAGAAACCATCATGGTCGTTTTAGTAGTTGTTATTGTATAATAATAGCTCTGCAGTTGTAGTGGTAGTAGTTGTGGTAGTAGTATAAGTGCTAATCGTAGGAATAATTTCAAATCAGGCTGCAGTCAGTTTTTGCCATGAAGAAATCAACTGCTCTCACTTTCTCAGTTTTCTGCCACAAAGGAATGATCGGCACTTTTTTTCTCACTTTGTCAATTACATCAAGGTGTAGATTAAGCACACAGAATATTGAAAAGGGTTTCACAATATGTTAATGATCAGAAAATCTGGTTCTCCACATGCACTGCTTTGCTTTTCATGGTGGGAACTGTCCAATTTTACAATGAAATTTTTCATTACTTTTCAAAAATGGATCCTCAGTCACCCACAAGTATATATCTCCCCCTCCCATCCCCCTTGTCCCTGTGACCAAGTATAACAAGTGCATTAAAGTTCAAATTCTTTTGACAGAATTCTGGACATTTGAATTGACTGAGGACATTTGACTAATAGCTTATAGCTATCATGGATATACATCCAGTGTTTGCGCTTATATTTCTTTTGCATCCATTTACTCGACTCCATGAATTTCATACTTGGCTTGTTCTGTGCTTGCTGAAACTCTGTACCTAAATGATAGGAACATCATCACAGTAGAATCAAGGTGGATATTAGTTAAAAATGATTAATCAGACATAGGATAGTTGCAGAGCCATTCCGCATTTTATTTTGTGAAACTGACAGCGTTTTTGAGGAGGTGTGTTCATTCAGCCCCTGTGAATGTGTCAGCAGTAACCTGTTGCTCACAATATGATTATTTGATTATTCTTACTGCAGTTACATTTAGGAAATCTTAAGTTTAAGAATATTTGTGATGCTGTTGTGTATGATTGGCACACATTTTAAGTTGTTCAAAGCTTACAGTTGGCTTTCAAACTTCATTTTGTACTATTGCTGAATTGTATCTTTTCATATAAGGGTGAGGGATAGCTTCACAGTTGCTGATTTATTTTGCAGAGCATTTCAATGGATGTGTGTGTGTGTCACTATGTGCATGAGTGTGCGTTTGTGTCTTGTGGTTGTTGGAATGTGGTGTCTGTGTAAAATGACAGTGTACATATGTGAACAAGACAAAGGAAGTCAGTAAAACAAATTTACAGAGGATTCCACCAGCCTTGCACTGTTAGTGTAGCCACAATTGACCTTGAAGCATGGTTTTCGCACAACATACCCATTGAATGAAGTTTATTTTCCCTGCAATCAAAGTCATTTCATGTGCTGTAAGCCTGGATGTTTTAGCTTTCCATCAGTTTGGTTTACTGCCCTGAATGTTCTTGTTCTCTTCTCCTACTACAACATCCTATCTGGTGAATTTCCCTGGTTTGTTTTTGGTTTTCCTTTGTCTAATTTGGAGTTTGCTGACAGTGTAAAAACAATGTTTGCAGTATATGAGCATGAGAGTGGTGAAGAAAATCCCTTTTGGAGCACTTAAATTGTGTTTTGTGGTTTACTCCCGAAACTTTGTTTACAGTGTATTTGATATTGTTGCATTGAATGTGAGTGGTGTGTGATTGTCATGATCATACTTGTCCCTCATTCTAGGATCTGTCAGATTTGGGTTTTGCTTATCGGTGTGTTGAGAAAAGTCTGACCAGTATTGTTGACGAGGTAAACCTGTTTTCTTCCCGCTTTTCGCATGCTTCTGTAGAGTTACTCCTATCCCAGATAATGTTTTCTTTCATACAACTATCTGGTTTTGATTGAAACTTTGTATAATGAAGTGCAAACATAAATATATATATATATATACCCCCCCTCCCCCTCCTCCCCCCCTCATTAATAAAATGCAAACAAGTATATTCTGCAATTAATATGTAAACATTCACCTTCTTTGTTTCTTGTAATTGCATGTGACATTCCTGCACTTAAAAGATTTTTTTTTTAAATTCATCCCCTGTTCTCGTATAGTTTTTGAAGGTTGTATTAATCTGTGAGAAGCATTGTTTGATAGCAAGTATCAGGGGGTTATAGTTTTCTTATTGCATGTGTTCGGTCACAGATAATAAAAGACAATAAAATGCAGAAACATATTTCCATTCAAAGAAACATTCAAGACTAAGATTTGTAATGGTTGAGGACCCCTCATTTCCAATATATTAAGATTTAATTCCAGTCTCTATTGCCTTTAAAGTCTTAGTCCTCTGTCGGAGGCAAACATTTCATACACTTTTTGAATGTTTCCACCACTGACAGCCAGCAAATAGAAGTCATCTGAGTGAGGCTTGCAGTCTGAATGTTGAAATGCTTTTCTGAACCCATTAGCCAACTGACCAACACCTAACATACAAACTAGCCATGATGTCCTACTCTCCCTTCCAGTAACTGCACATCTTCCCATGACTGATGGCTAAAAAAAAACATCCCAATGGAACTTTCCCTTTGATACCTGCGTCAGCTTATCTGGCAGTGTGTGTAGTTTGGCCTGTCCACAACCCTCCCATTTTTCTGTGTGAACCAGCAATGACTGACACGTTTGGTGTGATGCTCTGCTGGCATTCCTGCACCCCTCTTGCTGATAGACAAGGCATGACAGTGCTGCCTTTGGTTAGGGAGGGGTTTTGGGAGGGTTGGGGAGATCACAGTTTACGTCAATAGATGATAATGAGATGCAGCAAAGTCGTCTTGCTTCCAGAAAATAGTTGTTACCAGTGTCCACAAAGGAAAGGCTAGCCAGGCTTATTTTGAATTATTACATTCTGTAGAAAAGTTTACAGTAATTTTTCACTGAAGAAAATCTGTTTAATATTTTGTACATTCACAACTACAAATTAGGTGACTACATGGGAAAGTGGAAAAAAAAACAACAGTGGGATGGAACGGAAAAACAACAACTACTTGAACACTTTTAGTGTTAGGCAGTGCCACAGAGGAGCATCACCTTTATATTTAGATACAATTTCTCAAAAGTAGACAAACTGTGGTAGTGATGGATTGATTGTTTGGAGGAGAGAGGGATAGCGGTGTGTGCAATATGCATATGCTATGTGCAGGAATAAGAGTAGCATGTGTGTGGGAGATGGGAAAGGTGTGTGTGTGTATGTGTGTGTGTTTGTAGTGTGTTTGATAAATGGAGATTGTAATAGCAGTTAGACCATGTGAGCTTGAATGCTTAGCAATTTGTTTGGGGCTTTTGTGAGTTGCTGAAAAAGGCTTTTCTTTTTCTTTTTCAGCTTTGCGTTTTTTGGCATGGTGTTGTTTTCAGGCATGTCTCCTGACTGATCACCTGTTCATTCATTTATTTGTTGACTCACATGTGAAGGAAAGCAAGTCAATGTAATCACCCTGTCTAGTATCTGTGTGAGTGTTTGTCTCACTGTTTGCCCCCATGGAAAGCTTTAACACTGGCATTTTCTCGGCTGATATTGGAACCAAACTTGAAAGAATGATAGCAAAAAATAAATGATGAAGAAAAGCATCCCATTCATGCCATTTTTGAAGGCAGGGTTTGGTGAGCTTTGATATCATTTGTATTTGTATTTCTTTTTATCACAACAGATTTCTCTGTGTGGAATTTGGGCTGCTCTCCCCAGGGAGAGCGCGTCGCTATATTACAGCGCCACCCATTTTTTTTGTATTTTTTCCTGTGTGCAATTTTATTTGTTTTCTTCCTATCAAAGTGGATTTTTCTACAGAATTTTGCCAGGAACAACCCTTTTGTTGCTGTGGGTTCTTTTACGTGCGCTAAGTGCATACTGCACACGGGACCTCGGTTTATCGTCTCATCCGAATGACTAGCGTCCAGACTAGAGCGCCGTGATTCAAACCAGCGCGCTTAGATTCTCTCTCTTCCTAGGTGGACGCGTTACCTCAAGGCCATTACTCCACGTTAAGGGATCTTTTAGCTCTGTTGAAAAAGCCTGCTGACGGTGACATGATAAAGCTTGTGTCTTGCATCGTGTTTCATTCAGCCAGTGACTGGCTGTGGTTTTTTAGACTTAGAGGTCAAGGTCATGTGTACTGTAGAAAACATCCTGTTGAAAGTATGTTTGTTTTGCTGTACCTTTCTTGTCAGCTCCTTGATTTTGTGTCAGATTATGTGAATACCACATGTGGGCCTTTGAGGACTTGCCTCTTTTGTTATCAGCTGTTGTGTTTTTATGTTTATATTAGAATTGTTCTGTTCTGTTCAGTATGCTTATTTTTCAGATGACATATTGTTCAAATTGATATTATTATATATTAGAATTTGTTTATTTTGTACACATACTAATTTATTATATTACAATGTACTCAGATGAATACAGAAACCTTTGTCTTGACACTGTAAAAGGTAGTGAGAGGGAAAACCAAGGTTATTTACCAGCACATTACAACCCCATACCCCCCTGTAACTTTGTGGCTCTAATGATAATCAAGATGTCCCACATTGCATGCACATGGAATTCGTTTAGCTTTGTGACTATAAGAGATAACAAGGCAGATACACATCCAAGAATGTATGCACATCAAATCCCTCCAGTTTCATGGCACAGACGATACTAATCCTTCTTTTTGGAATCTTCCTGTGTACTGTGATGTTTATTGGGATTCAAATTCACAGCTTGTTGTCATTCATTTGTTTGCTTTTAACTGCAGTCTACATTTCATGGTATTTCGTTTTTCACTGTGTTTCTTGGAAAAAAGGGTCAGTCATGACAGCATGTTTTAATCTATATCACAATTGTCTTATGCAGTATGAAGAATGTCTGTATTGTGTTTACATTGTGCCTGTGTTGCTGTGTGGAGATGGGGTGTCAGGGGAGAGGTGAGGGAAGGGTTTTCTCAGTACTGCTGTGCTGCTCTTTCACAGTGTTTGCATTCATCACTCCCATGTATCATGAATTCAGATGTTAAACGTGGAAAAAGGCATGAACATAATTATAATGATAATGATAGATAGTACTTATATGGTGCAATCCACCCTTAAGTGACTTAATGGGCTCTAAGCGCCTCACATGAAACGGTGCATATACATTAGTGCATAATAACATACCTCTGCACATGAAACAAAAAACTGATATACACTAAGCCAATACTAAAAAATTGCATGTATGAACAATCACACACACACACACACACACACACACACACACACACTCGTGCACACACACGCTCATTCACACACAAATACCGACCCACAGATACACACACATCATGATTTCACTAGATGGTAAAGTTTGAAAAAAGATTTTGTTGTTTGTCTTTTATTTTCCTATCATGTTTTGGTGCCGAGGTTATGTCACACAGCCTTTTCATTCAGTCACAGAAATAATGATCAGCTTTTTAGCTAATCCCTCAGAACAGCGGTAGCAGTGCACAGGTGCATTGTACACTTATAAGCACAAAATTTTGTGCAGTTTAACACTGTGCAGGCTGCACCTCTGTGTAAAAGAGAGCGTTTTGGTGGCAGTTTGGGATTGTGAGGAGATTTGAAAAAAAATGCACAGTGATCCAGCAGTTTGTTTTATGATCGTTCAGATTCCTAAGGATTCAGCATGGTCGCTCACATTCCAAAGGATTGAGCACTTGTGACTGGGAGCAGTGGATTGTGAAAAAGTTGCTGTCAATATATGGAAATATTGGCCTTACATAATGCTCTTCTAAGATCTGTCTGATTGTTGTTTAAACTTGGGTTCTGAGGCCTTGCTGTGGATTGTGTGGAAAACATTATTTACACCACATAATAACAATTTCAAGGAGATGTCAGACCATGCTGAATAATCCATAAACGCTACACCTTTGAGCAAACAAAATAAAATAAAAACATACAGACTGTTTGCTTATGTGGTAAACATTTGGTGGTTTCCTGCCATATGTATGTAGGTGCTGCTGCAAAGACTACAGGTTACAAAGTGGATCGCTAAAGCAGTGTGTAAACAATCTCCGATCCCTGACCCGACTCTTTTCATGAATGCTGTGGCTTTTGGCTTGTACAGAGATTAAGTTAGTAAATTAGGTCAGGATCATAAACTGCAGATATTTACATGCTGATCAATAAAATGTATGTTTTATGAAGTGCATTGTATTCCACTTTTACAGCATAGAATACAGAAAACAAGCCGTGTTTGGTAAATTAAAATGTTAAAGAGCACTTCAAGATCATATTTTGGTTAGACATTTGCATATACATGTAATAGAAGTGTTCTTTTAAGACAAAGAGCACAAAGGGTATTATTTACTGGATTGATGTGTTGTTTAGGCAAAAAGAAATTTCAGTTTGAATTTTTTTTTTCCTACACATACACTGATCAGTAATGTATTCTGTAGCTGGAGTGGCCGAAGCTTAGTTTAGGTTTCATCGATTTGTAGGCCAAGAAGAAGATTTGAAAATTTTATCACAAGTTATTCATGGAGAGTGTGTGTTGTGTGTGTGTGTGTGTGTGTGTGTGTGTGTTTGAAACAGATGCAGGGGAAGATGGAAGACTTGCAGGAGGAACTAAGACTGTCCAATGAGCAAGTAAACATTCTGACCAAGCAGGGTGAGGAGGTGAGTTGATTTTCTGTTAGCTTTCTTTGTATAGCACATCAGTGATGTTGCACTTACTTCTCTTGTTTTTGTTTTGTTTTTGGTATGTTCGTTTTTGTTTTGTTTTTAAACAGAAAAATTCTTATGCTTTGATATTTTGAAGTATGATACTTGAAAAAAATGTTTTCCATAGGTTTATCACTGCATATATATTTAAACTTGTGGTGTTAGAATAACTTCAGTAAGCGATCAGAGAATCATGACATCAAGTCTAGCCACTGATCAGTTAGTCCATTTTCTTCATATTGTAATGTGGTACTTTTTGTGGGAAACTTCATTCTACTGACTTGTCTGCTGCTCTGATTTGTCTGTAGCACCTTCAGAAGATACATACTTTTGAGCTGCTGACAATTTTCTGAAAGTGCAGTGTTAAAGGCAAAATGTCTCTGTGTGTTGACAGAGATAGCAAGAATGGTATTTCAGTGCAGCAGATGTCTTTGTTGTTTAGGGTGCTTAGAGACACGCCAATGTTTTATGAGAATTAGTGTTGGTTAGTAAACAGTAATGTGTCATTTGCACATGTTTGAATGTGCATGGGTATGTGTTATTGTGTGTTGTTTTAACCTCTGTGTATATATGTGTGTGTGTGTGTGTGTGCAGTTGGCCAGCAAGGTTATTGTGCTGGAATCACAGAACAAGGCCATAGCGCAGGTGGACAATGAAGATTTGAGAAAGGTAAGTCCTCCCCCTCTATACCCAGACTTGATACCAGATTGTTATGATGTTTTAAAAATCATTTTTAAGGAAAGGAAATTTGTAGGAATCATATAAGCCGTGAAGGCTTTCCTCCTGCACCCAACCAAATAAAAACTTTCCATTAATTCTTTTAGGAAGGTAATATACTAAGGGAGATCACTAGCTGCAGCTACTTAGTTTTTTTTTTGCATTAGTGGAGTGATATTTTGTGCAGGGTAAGAATTAGACTGAACACCTGCAGGAGTCTGCACCAAAGGATCATAGTAAGTTCGAAAAAACGTAATTGATAGCTTGGCAAAAATAATGCTTTTAAAGCAGTATTGAAGGGAAAAGAGCAGGACATTAAGTTTTTAATACTATTACTTTCTTTGTCACAACAGATTTCTCTATGAAATTCAGGCTGCTGTCTCTGGGGAGAACACACCGCCACAGTGCAGTGCCACCAGTCTTTTTTTTTTTTCTTTTTTTTTTTATCTGCTTGTATTTGTTTTCCTATCAGAGTGAATTTTTCTGCAGAAGTTTTCCAGGGACAACTCGTGTGTTGCCATGGGTTCTTTTACGTGCACCAAGTGCAGGCTGCACACTGGACCTAGGTTTATTGTCTCATCTGAATAACTGCTATCCAGACCACCACTCAAGATCTAGTGGATAGGGAGAAAATAATGGCAGAAGTGGGATTAGATCCTGTGTGCTCAGATTTTTTCACTTCTTAGAGCAGATGCATAACCACAAGGCCAGTCAGCACTCTGCTCAGTTAAGCCTTTTACTTCTGACAGTGGATATATCTGCGGTTTAGGGGTAACTGCACAATCAGGTTCTAGCCACTCACTTGCATATACTTAACTCTCTTGTAAATGGCAACTGCCTTGATGAGTGTTGGAAGCCATTTCTCAGCAAGTTTTGGCTCAATATTGTTGCATTTATTTGCGTTTTATAAAGAGAAAAGAAAGAGTTATCTCATCCTGTCAGCATTGAAGTTATGATAGTTATATTCTCCATTCATTTTCTTTCCAGAAAACGTAAACTTTTACATACTTTTGAGCTTAATTTTATTTTTTGTGATTTTTTTTGAGAGGTTGGTGATTATTTTGCAAAAATCACCAATAGTTCCAGAGGTGAAATGGTTCTGCTGCTGCTGCTTTGTGCTGCAACTCCCACGTTCACTCATATGTACTGGTATGTACATGAGTGGGCTTTTATATGAATGACCATTTTTTACCCTGCCATGAAGGCAGCCATACTCCATTTTCGATGGTGAAATGGCTAAAGTTACCTGACTTGCAGTGTGAGCAGGAGCTGGTAGAGGTGAGGGGTCAGCTAGGAGAGTGAGCGGAAGCGGAACAAGGAGCTGTCGTCCACTCTGGTACGGCTGAACGGCATCATCAAGACGGGGCAGGACGCCCTGTCCCAGGAGCAGAAGCTGGTGCAGCAGCTGCAGGAACAGATGGCCACCAGGACCAAGGTCTGTCCGTCTGTCTGTCTAGATGTCTGTCTGTCAGTGCTTACACCTCACCCACACCCACACCCACACCCATTCATTGTCTTTATTACAAAGTGTACCGTGGTCAAGGATTTTTTTTGTTGTTGTTGTTTTTTGAGGGGTGGGGGGATGAGGAGATGAGTTGTTTTTTTGTTTTTTGTTTTTTTTGGAGGGGGTTGTGAGGGAATAACACATAAAAATAACAAAAGAGTTGGAAACTACATATATGCAAACATTAATACAGTGGACCTTTTATAATCATGTGTGTACATCTACTCATAAGTGCTTGATTTAGATGGTGAGAAGTGTAGGACAGCAAGTAATTGCAAAGTCTTTTCTATGTTTTCCAGGGCTCAGGTGCAAACGCCAATCAGGAAATAGAACAGGTGAGTACTGCAATGAATGGACCGTGATGATTTCATTCATATTTGTCACTTTGTGCCATTGTATACAGCTGGCTTTAACACCAGCACTACTTAGCCTCTGTGTATGCTTTGTGCCTTTGTACAGATTGCCTCTCACAGCCTTTCAGTTTCCTTGTACATCAGTGCGATGACATCAGTTCCAAGTTATTCATAAACGCAGGATGTTGTAAAGAGGGTGAGGGTTGGTGCTTGTGTGTGATTACATCATGAAACTTAATTAAGATCATCAGTGCTAACTGGTGTTACATCAAATTTTCAGATTTGTAAAAGTGTGCAGCTGATTGTCATTAAGGTGCGGTGAAAAGTCATTGAACAGATTTGGATATCTACCTCCTTTTGGAGTAAACACCCCCTTCTGGGTCACCCTGAGCTGTACTGTGGATCAGTTTTATTCTGTTTAGAAATCTCGTAGTTGGATGATTGTGTTGTGTTCTTTTTTCTTCTCTTCTTCTTCTTCTTTTGCCTCCATACTCAGTAATTTCATGTTTGTGAGTTGTAGGGAGGGTGTGTGATGGGAGGAGAGGGGAATAGTAAGATGTCAGAAGTTCTGAAATATGCTTTTGAGATACCTTTCAGTCTTTTGTATTCCTGTGATTGATTGAAGGGCATTAAGATTGAATGAAGTGAAGAGAGTATGGCTATTGTTTGTCAGTAGTGTGGGGACTGAAAGAGTTTATGGTCATTACAGAAACTTTTTCTGACTGTCTCTCACTCTTTCCCCCCTCCCCCCTAGCCCCACCCTCTCTCTTTCTCTCTCTCGTTCCCTTATTTCTCACCCTTGCTTCCCTTCTTCCCCCTTCTTTTCCTGTTCTCTTCTCTCTCTCATCCCCACTTTACTCCATATTCGACCTCTCATTCTGTATCACTCTCTTCACTCCCATCTCTCTTGCAACTAGAGGACTCCTTTTGGGTTGTTCAGTTTTGTTTTAAGGTAATGATATGAATATCTGAAACAATGTGAAGCATTCTTTGATTATATGCTTCACTTTACTTTGATACTTAAGGTGTCTTGCGTGTCGTATCTGTTTCTGATTATGATTTTCTTTTTTCTGTTTTCTTTTTTAACCAGTTTTGTTTGTGTGGAAGTATCACGTATTGTTTCAATGTTGAGAATGGCTTGGAATGGAGTTTCAGTAAACCTGTTTTTCATTTGTATTAATTTTGTAGTGGAGAGAAACGGCAAGTTCACATTTTCTTTTTGAATGCTTCCTTCTTCCTCCTCACTCCTCCTCCCCTCCCTTGCCCGTGTTTACATGGGCTGCTGTTTTGGGAAAAAAGGGCAAAGTTGTGGGTCATACTGGTACATTGCAGGGACAGCATTTATGGGTGCTTTACATGACTGTATGTTAGCGTGAATGTATGAATTTATGTATGAATCATTGAATGGAATACTTTCTTTTAATCTTATTTCTGAGCATTTGATTAATCAAACTTACTGTAAAAATAAAATAACAACACAAATTTATGCTCCCACCCCCACACCCCAACAAAAAAAGAAGAAAAAAAAATGCACACCAAAACACATGCATGCGCCTGCGTGTGTATGTACACTTGTACACAAATTCACAGTTATAAATGTGCATGCACATATATGTACATACCACCATACTTGTATTTGCATGTGTGAAAACCTTCACCTCAGACACACAGGAACCCTACCAGAGATGGGCAGTTAGGATTGGCTGAGGGCAGGTGGTTGTCATGTCATGTTGTCCAGTTCTTTGCTGAATGTTGCTGGCTAGGGCAGGTGATAGTACTGATAAATATTTGTTGTACAGTCTGTAATGTAAAGGTTTGATTACAAGACTTGACAAAATGTGGTGTTTTTTTGTTTTTTTGTTTTGTTTATTTTTGTTATTCCCCACCCTCCCCCCACCAAACACCCCCCACAAAAAAAAACAAAAAAAACCGGAATTTGACTGCCTACATGGCTGGGGTAAAACATTCATTCATGTAAAAGCCCACTCGTGTGTACGAGTGAATGCGGGAGTCACACATTATTATGTAAAGGATTTCTACTTATATGTTTGTTTTTTTCTTTTTCATTCACTCTTCATCCTCTTTTTTTCTTCGTTCTTTTTAACTTTTTTTCTTTCTTTCTTTTTTTTAATTAAAAAAAAAAAAATCTGTCAGTCTCTCTTCATGTTTTCTTTCCTTTCTTTGTTTTTCTTTCAGTTTCTTCTTTTCACTTTAATGTTTAAATAATTATACAATTTTTTTCTCTTTTTTTTTCTTTCAGATTTTAGGTAATTATACAGTTTATGGAGACTATATTGATTTTATGTGTACTGAGACAAGGATGGGCTGTCATGTCACTGTAAATGCGAGGAATCCCCTCACACACACACACACACACACACACACACACATTCACACTCACACATGCACATTCGTGCATGCAAAAGAGCACTTGCAAACACTTGCAGCTATAGCCCTAAATGACAGATTATTTGATAGATAAACCAAAGGTATTAAAAATCATTTCCTATTCTGATTTTTTTTTTTTTTTTTTTTAAGAAAAAGTGTCATTAAAAGATTTTGCTGTTGCAAAGTATCACTTATAAGGTGGGAAGTCTAGCTGGTTCCCTTGTTTTAATTGCTGCTTTTCTTTCTTTATTAATTTGTTTCAATCCCACTTTGAAAGTAAGGCAAGTACTAATGTTACCTCAGTTAAGTGAACTTTTTAATGATTTTCCAAACAGGGCAAGTGAGTTAAAATAATATTGTCTATTGCCGCATATGGGTTCATAATTTCACATCTTATGCAGTTCACACACATGGCACTTAATGCATTTTGTTTCATGTTGAAGGAAAATTATAGTCCTTTTTTTTTTTTTTTTTTTTTTAAATAAATTACTATTACTTTTTCATCTCTAAAACTGGAATAAAATCATCCCATTGATTTTTATTATTATTATTACTGCTATTAGGTCACTGACTAAAATCGATTCATAATGGTATGTATATGATCCCCTTTTGTGTTCATGAGTGTTTGTTGCTTTTCTATTGTTTCTTTCCTATTTTGTGAAGAGTTGGATATTGAAAAGTTCTTTTAGCATTAGGTGGTGGTCTTTGGTCAGCCATTGTTGATGTGTCAAACGTTGTGTTAACTTGAAACTGCATAACTTAACAGTATCACCAAAACAGTAGCTGTGTTCTACAATGATTTATTTAAACAGCTATGCACAATAACTCTGCCATATTCTAACATTGCTTGTTTAAAAAAAAAAAAATTAAAGAAAGAAAGAAATACCAAAGTTCTTGTTAAAAAGAAAAAAAAATTGGCAGTATATCTTTAAAACGCATTTGTAGAATTTAAGATTGTGATTGAATCTCTTAGCATCAGACAGATCAAAGTATTAAGACAACAGACACAGCCATTGTATTATTTTATCTATTTTATGAGAGTGTATCATGTTTTTCATTGATTCATGTGTTTGGCTATGTACAAGGTACCTTTGGCAGAGTCTGCTAAATTATTCTCGTGGAAAGAGTGGATAGTGTAGCAGAAAAACAAACTGACAGTCGATTCCTTGCTGGTTGTAGCCAGGCTGAGCATGCATTTTTTACTGTCCTCATGATTTACTTAGGTCTGACTCTTAGTGCAGTGTTTTTTTGTGAAGCGTTTGTCACTCCGTGTTGTCTTGCACAGTAAAACACATCCTCACGTCTAATGACTGTTGAACCTGCATGATTTCACCTGTTTTCACAATCGTGCTGCAGGTAAAAACTCATATACTGGTGTAGAATTTTCTCTGTTCCTGTTGCTCACTGTTGTGCGTCTTTTCAAAATCATAATGTAGTACATAGTACATGGTTATGTATCGGAATACATAAGGAAAGCGGTTCTTGGAATATATTACTTAGATCTTGAGGGGGAAATAAGAGAAAATATATTAGTGTGTAGAGATTATTCTTTTAGCATTGTTTTGCTTTGGCAGAATTAGAAATATGTTTTTTTTCTGAATTGTGAAAGGCCCTTCATTTAGATAATGTGTGTATATATATATATATCTTACTTTTGGTAATGATGTTATGGTTATTTTTAACATTCAACTATATGTTACAAATTTGTATATAATTTTGTTTTTTAAAGTTGATTTATGTTGGTTTAGACTCCTTTTGAAAGAAAGAAACATGGTTTTTTTTTTTATAAGTCAGAGAATAACAAGTAAAACTAAAAGTTAGGTATTTGCTGGTAATATCTTTGAACAATGTCAGTAAGCTGATTGTCTTCAGTTGATACTCATAACAATAGTTGAAATACAACATTGCAGTGTAAACAGATAGTATCTTAATGTTAGGGGGTATAGAAGACTTGTATATATCAGATAATTACAAAAGCACATACATAATTAACAATTAGTCTACTTATTATCCTTCAGTGAATAAACCATTTACATTGTTCAGGTGAACAGAATGAAATTTAGTGGGGGAAATAATTCACCCTTTCTTTTAGTTGTATTTACAGACGTGCATCAAGTTCAGCATTTATGCAGCCATCACCAGTTGTGTTATAGAAAACTTATACATTTTGTGGTGTATGTCTGTTTTATCAGACAGTATGTGTGTTACATGTACCTTGTAAACATTGATTGCTTTCGTGTCAATTTAAAAAAAAAAAAAAAAGTTGAATAAATAGTACACAGTGAAGCACAACATGTCAAGTAGTTAAAGCAGTAATTATACAAATGATAATGATTTTAGTGTACGGTTGTGGATTGTCTAGTATATCTGTTACGGCAACATCATAATAAAAAATTCACACAAAGACATGTACACATATAATTTTATAGACCCACAGAGACGTAAATCCATGCATACAAGCATGCAGGCACATTTTCAGTGACATCAAATAGCAGTTACTTTACACACACACACACACACACACACACACACACATTTCTCTACACACTTTACAGATCATTGTACCTCTGTACTGAATTATGTACAGAGCTCTGTATCTATATATCTGTACACAGAAGTATTCACAACTTTTGTTGTAAAAGTGTACCAGTGTGTGTGTAGCGGAACTGTGGGCTGCCATACATATATTGCTGGCACTGGCATGCCAGCCCACAACATGTAGCAACCTGTGTGCCTGTGTGCTGCTGACTATTAATAAGCATGCTTCCTTCTTGGCCTCTATAGCTGAGAAGCAAACTGAGTGAGAAAGAAAAACAGCTAGAGAGGGAAATTGCGGCCAACAAGCAGCTTAGTCAGCGCTTGGTAAGTGTGGCACTGTGTTCCTGCCTTTCCCCCTCCCTGTGCCTCCACCCCAGTCAGTCTGGTTTTGTCACCGTGTTCCTGCCTCCCCACCCTGGTCATCACCAGAGATGCCAACTGTTACCATTTTGCTGTATTTTGTTACGCTCAGTCGCACTTTGTTCTGATGTTAGGCCAACACCAAAATTCTTCCGACAAGTACATTTTCGACTACAAAGCATGGTCACATGCTTTCCTGTTGTAACATTACCCAGACGCTCCAGACCTACTGATCACGAGGCCAATGAAGTCACTTCTAACCTTGGTCTCATGTGATTATGCTCAGCTAATCACATGCATGCTTACTTTTTTTTTTTTTTTTTTTTTTTTTAAATACCAAATTGAGTGGACAAATCGGCTTAATTTGCCCGAACAAGAGAGAACGTAGCAAAATCAAGTTGCATCATGTTCAAACAGTGTCTGTGCCCGTTTGCTGATGTGGCTCAGTTCCTACCAAAATCAAAATGTTTCTACCAAATTTTCTGACCGTTCCTGTAAACACTTGACAGGGGTTGGCATCTCTGCATCACTGTCATGTCTCTCTCCCTGACATGTCACAGGGATCTCCACCGCACTCAGGATCAGAACTGTCCAGCGTGGTTACATACAGATGTGGCAGTAAGCCAAGGTCCCATATTCAGCATGCACTTAGCGTACGCAAAAGAGTGGTGGTGTGGGTGCTAGTAGTAGCACGCATGAAAGAAGCCAAGGTAATATAAGGGTTGTCCCTTGGCAGAATTCTGTAGAAAAATGCTTTTTGTTATAAACCTACAGACAGAAAAAAAAGAAAATATGGATGACACTGCATTGTGGTGGCTCACTCGCCTCAGGGAGAGCAGCATGTTTCATGTAGAGATCTGTTCTGAACAAAAGTATAACAATAGAATGAAATATGACACATTACATTACATAGAGGGAAGCAGTTTAAATGCCCCAGTGACAGATTTATAAACTATAGGACAAATGAAAAGTGTAAAAGAGAAGGGTGATAGGGGTCTTCAGAATTAGTGTATTCTGTCAGAACTATTATGTTTTTCTAATATGCTTTAGTATCTAAACTGTGCAAATTAAGGGTGTACAAGTAATATTCTAACAAGTAATATTCTAAGTAGCATTAATGAATTGTTATTTTGTAAGGACCAGATGTGTGCATTTTTCCCTCCTGTCAGTCTTTACTCTGTTGGACAGTTCTGATGCTCATGTTGCATTCCCTGCTCCCTTCCTGATGTGAAACGTTCAGTAAATAACAACACAGATGTGTTGATGGCCCATGTTTCATCCGCGCTCAGAATCTGATCTGTCCCGTTTTGTGGGGCCTGTGGGGATGTTTTGTGAGGTGCCTCTTCCTTTGTGTTTGGCTAGGCATGTGGCCTCAGCTGTGTCACTGACTCAGAAGTGGTGGTGGCATTTCTCAGCATTAGTGTTTCATCCCATTGGGCATGTGTGTTGGCGTGAGGGACTCGTGGGGTTCATTCCGTTGCTCCACAAACACAAAGGCATTTTCTCTGTGTATATAAGGCTGTTGGAAATTAATTCAGTTGTGAAATTTCCCCCCCAGAGACTGCTCATTAATCTGCCAGTGTGCCATCAAACACAAATTGGAAGCATAACATGATTTGTAAAACAACTGTTATTGCATCAGTTTGTAAATAGCATTTGAACATACATACATGCACACATGTTTACACCCACAGATGAGTGCACATGTGTGCATACACAAGCACATGTGCTTGCATGCATGCACACACATGCATTACCAGTGAAAGGCAGTTTTGTCTTTCTGGTTATTTATGATTTCCAAAGCTCATTTCTTTTGCTTTTCTTTTTCTTCATCTTGTTAAAATTTCTGTTCACTACAGAAAAAGGAATAGGTTGTATTCATAGGATCCTAAAAGCCATGAGCATGTGACCTTTACTTTATTAATGACAGTCACTTGGGTCCCTGCTGTAATCACCATCAGTATTATGCAGTGCACAGAAGTATGATTTGTCTGTAAAAGCATGCCATGTGTGTGGTGTAGTCATATTAAAAACTGTTCAAAGTCATCCATGAGGATGGTCATCTTTTATTCCCCTCATCATTACACACAGTCCTTCCATAATTTGTCGTCATGGCCATTGGCACAGACTGCTTTGGTGGTGGTGTTTTTCTCTGAAGCTTACTGCTGATTCCAACTCTCGGGACAGCTTGCTTGCTTGCTTCTCCCCCACCCCCCATCCTCTTTCTCCATGGAACCCCTCTCCTCACCACCTCCCCAACCCTTTACTTTCCTGTTCTCTGAGGGACTTTGCAGAACAGTGCATGTTGTTGTATCCAGATATTTATCATTGGTCACTGGTCTTCCATTGTGTGTGCTGACCATTGCATCTTCGGTGTTTGTCATGTGTCTGGGTGGTGAGTTTATTTTTGCCTTCAGACAGAAATCATCTGGTTCACTGCTTTGTGGATGTATGTATCATGCTTGGATGAGGGGGTTTTTTTTATGTGTTTATTTTTTTATGCAACCTGTTAGTTTTTATTTTTCATTTCATCCTTTCATCACTGTCTGTGTCTGTCTGTCTTTCAGTGTGAAATATTTTGTTACTGTTGTTGATATTTGATCCTGATGAAAATTTACAGTTTACTCCCGTCTTTTTTTTTTTTTTTTTTTTTAAAACTTATTATTATTATTACCTTTTTATCACTTTTATTGTTTCGCAACATGATGGTTAGAATGTGATTATGATATGTGATATTTAACCTGTACTTATTTGCTTTTTAAAATCTTTCATTGCAAAACTGCGAGTCATGAAAGAATAACAGGCATTTTAATGATAAAAACACACAAGAAAATGTGAATGAGCAAAGAAATTATTTTAAGAATCTGTGGTGACCCACCAAAAAACTCATCTCGGTACAAGTAGCAGTGTGCCGTCGGTAATTGAAAAAAATCGGTGTCTCTAGGTTTGATACTGTATGCATTAAGAAATTTATGGTTTTTTGGGTTTTTTTGTATTGATGCTATTGTTCATTGAAATCATTGTGACATACAAATAGTACTCAGTCACTCCTTCCCTTGTCTTTTCCTTTGTCTTTTTCTGCTCCTTTCCTTTCTCTCTCTCATCTCTGTCTCTGAGCACACACAGATATGTTCAGAGGTGTGCGTTTTGATTGCATTAATATGCTGTTGAACGTTTGGATAGCTGTGTACCTGTCTTAGAATGTAAGGTAAAAAGGGATGGAATTATTTTATGTTTTTAAAAAAAGTGCTGAAAATTATTGTGTGGAGTTTATTATGTATATCATTTGCAACAGTTGAATATCTGGTTGCAATGCATTGATATGTATTTGTCCTAATGATCTTTATCATGTTAAAAAATAAAATAGATTGCTGGTTAGATGAAGCTAAGGAAAGGCTAGGTAAGCAGGATTCAGTTGTTAAATTTTATGATAGAGGAAAACAGAAAGAACAGTGTTTCAAGTCAGAAATGTGTAAACCGGGACTGATATATGGCTGGCGTTTTACAATGTTTTACGACAGGGTCAGTTAGGTGTGCTGGTGAGTAAGCCTTTGAGTCAGGTGATGGGATTGTATGCATGAATATTTGGTATGGGTCACGTTCCTTCTTTTTTTTCTTTTTTTTTTTTCAATTTTGATAAACTCAGATGGACTGAAATATGATACCCTTGGCATATGAAAGCCCCTATGACTTCAAATGTGGAGTTGTATGTTTCACATTCTTAGACATGTCTCAGTCTCCCTCATCCTCAGTATGAATTATAATACATCTTCAGCCTCAGTGTTACACACCTTAAAACATGGAAAAGTATAATGTACCAACATTATACATTCAATAGACTTATGTGTACCACAACCTCATTTGCTTTATATTTTCATGGCCCTTGTGACTTCAGTGTCACATCCTGTGATGTGTTCTCATACCCTTCAATCTGGTTATTTGGTTACCCAGACAGTAATGTCCATTGTCTTCCACAGTGTCAGTGATTCTGCACTTCAGATCCTTGAGACATCACTCATGTCATAAACTGGAATCAGTATTCCAGTTGCTGGTGGTTTCAACAATTTCAACCCCTGTCCTTGAGTATTGTCATTTCCTATACAGTCATATTCTTTGTAGGTCCAAGAGTCTCATATCCCCTCACCCCACAACCTTATTAACCCCATCCCAGAATCTCATTATCCCCTCCCCACACATTCTTATTACCCCCATCCCACAATCTCACTATTCTCTAACCTCAGCCGCATTTTCCCCTCACCCCACAACTTTATTACCCCCATCCCAACCTCATCCCCTCACCCCACAACCTTATTACCCCCATCCCAACCTCATCCTCACCCCACAACCTTATTACCCCATCCCAACCTCATCCCCATCACCCCACAACTTTATTACCCCCATCCCAGCCTCACCCCACAACTTTATTACCCCCATCCCAACCTCGCCACACAACTTGATTACCCCCATCCCAACCTCACCACGTAACTTTATTACCCCCATCCCAACCTCACCACACAACTTTATTACCCAATCCCAACCTCCCTCACCCCCACAACCTTATTACCCATCCCAACCTCATCCTCACCCCACAACCTTACTTACCCCATCCCAACCTCATCCTCACCCCACCACACCTTATTACCCCACCCAACTCATGCCCTCACCCCACAACCTTATTACCCCGTCCCAACCTCATCCTCACCCCACAACCTTATTACCCCATCCCAACCTCATCCTCACCCCACAACCTTATTACCCCATCCCAACCTCATCCCCCTCACCCCACAACCTTATTACCCCATCCCAACCTCACCCCACAGCTTTATTACCCCCATCCCAACCTCACCCCACGCTTTATTACCCCCATCCCAACCTCACCACACAACTTTATTACCCCCATCCCAACCTCACCCCACAACTTTATTACCCCCATCCCAACCTCACCACACAACTGTATTACCCCCCATCCCAACCTCACCCCACAACTTTATTACCCCCATCCCAACCTCACCCCACAACTTTATTACCCCCATCCCAACCTCACCACACAACTTTATTACACCTATCCCAACCTCATCCCTTCACCCCACTTTATTACCCCCATTCCAACCTCACCACACAACTTTATTACACCTATCCCAACCTCATCCCTTCACCCCACAACTTTATTACCCCCATCCCAACCTCACCCCACAACTTTATTACCCCCATCCTAACCTCATCCCCTCACCCACAAAATCATTATCCTATCTCCATATCACAACCTCATTATCCCTGTCCCACAACCTCATTACTGTCAGTTTCCAGTCTCATCCTAAGATAACAATTGCATTACCTTTAAGTCAGTCTTTTTTTATCCATATCCCCCATCCTAGTTACAGTCCCAGTATTGAACTGCCTCACGATTCTTACACCCTCCACACCAGCACTGGCCTATTATACCTCATATTCACATTATGTTGGTTCACCCATAGCCCACAGCCTGAATATTCCAGTTCTGTAACAATGCAGTTACAGATATTTTCAGAAGTACCTGGTGGTTGTCATTCATTGTTGCCTACTGCATTTTGTATGAGAATATATTCTATTAAAGCATTTCAGGTGTGAATAGAAACCTGGTTTTAAATGAGATGAAAGAAGTAAGTAAACTGTGCACAAACTCATGCACGGACAAGTAGTTGTAAAACACCTGTGTCTGTGTGTGTGTGCACAGCACAACACAACACAACACAACACAACACAACACACACACACACACAAGAAAAAATGGTATGTATTAAAACAATAAGAACAAAAAAACTACTGTGAAAATGATGAAAGTAACAGAAAATCATAAAGCAAATTGTCCACATGGATATTCTGAAATGAAGTTTTCTACATTCCAGTGTCTTCAAGACAACTAAGTGGGCTTTAAATCGTAAAGGTTCTGTTGTCTTCTTTTTTTTTTCTCCATAAATTCATATTACCTTCTTATTCAGATTTTGTATCTGTTATCTCTAATCGTTAGCTGTCTGAAAAAATGAATTGCTTTGGATGGGACATTAATGCGTAGTTTTGTATTCAGTTTTCATTCAGTTCATTCTGTGTGGTGATTGGTGTTTAATCTGGAGATATTGATCATTCTGGCACGCGTTTATTTTTTGTTCCTCTGGTACTTATATTCAGGGCTTTGTTGTATTGTGCAGAGAATTTTATGCTTGTGACAGTTACCACTACTAGAACGGTTGTTGGATCTGTAAAGTAGTATTTGATTACACATACTTTACCATAACACACCAGTACAGACTCTGATTCCGGTACTGCCAGAAAATACTTATCTGCCGGACCAGATGAAAGCGAAAGAAGCTGTGGCTAGTTCCCTAGGTGTATTACCTCCTATCTGCTTACTGGTTAAGCTCCCTTATTTGAGGCAGTTGTTAGATTAACCATAATGATAGGGAAAGAATTACCTGTTTATCCCGGGAGAGATAATTGGTTGCATGTACATGTGAATAGAGTTTTTGCACACTGTGCAAGCTGTACGTCTTCTGCCACACTGACAGTCTGAGTCAGTGGGGTAAGTTACAGTATGCTGTATTGAAAAGATAAGGTTTTCAACAGTAGATACTTGGAAGTAAAATGTATGAACTTTGTCTCTTCAGTAAACTTTGGTGTGGATGTACAGGCACTTGCATCTTCCAGTTCATAAATGCTTTCTCTGTGGATTTATGGTTACAGTACATCAAATCTGTGATGTACGTATCAGAAGAGAAATTGCTGCAAGAAGACAAGAATGACTACATCTTGTTTTCTTGAGAAATGGTCCGAAAATAAGTGCCCTCGTATTCAGTGAAAGCAAACGAGCTTGATGGTAGCTGTTAGTGGGATAGGTACATGTTTGGCTTCATGAACTGTGGACTTGCAAAAACAGTCATGTGGTTGATTGGACCTTCTGTCTGTCTTCTCTTTTTTCTCTCCACTTCTTAGATTTTTTTTTTTTTAATGAGGTGGTTTCTTTTCTTTTTGTTGTTGTGGTGGTTGTTTATCTGAGAAAGAATGGACAAAATACCCAGAAAGGAAGCGGGGAATGGTTAGTGTGTACTCCTGCTTTTTGACTGAGATTGTAGTCATCTGGGCATTATTTAGAGCTTTGTCATCTCTGGGGGTTCAAAGTGGAATGCTGGTTTCTTTTTATGTTAAAGGTAGAGGGACATATGCTTGTTCAAATCAGAGAACAGAAGGATGGTTCTGGGTACATACATATTGGTCCTCTATCTCTTTTTTTATAATCTGTCTTACTTTCTGCTGCTGATTTTCTTCACCCTCTCCCCCACCATTGTCACTGTCTTATCTTTCACTCTCTCTCTCTCTCACTGTCTCTCTGAGTCTCTCTCTCATTCTCTCTCTCTCTCTCTCTCTCTCTCACACACACACACACACACACACACACACACACACACACACACACACACCACACCACACAACACAGAGAGAGAGAGAGTCTGTCTTTCTCTGTTTCTCCCACCAGTTATGTCGATGTTTATGCAGAGCGTTTCAGAAAAGGTCAGAGATATGAGCAGAAGAACAGTCGGATTGATTGGTGTATTGGAGGAAGAGAAATCAAAGTTTAAAATATGAAAGTCTTGATAAAAAACAAAAGCAGCTGATTAAGTTGTCAAACCAGCTCATCCCTGTCATAAATATTTATGGTAATATTTCCCAGTGACGACTTCTTCAGTTTACATGGAATTGATGGGTTGATTTATTCCATCTCCTTGAAATGAACATTTTGTTTATTAATAGAAATTGCCCTTGTCCGTTTCTCTCACCCCATATTCCCACCCTGCCCGTCTTTGTCTCCTTTTTCTCTTTGTTTAATTGCTGTTCTCTCATATTGTGTCTGATTTATGACAGATGTTTAACAGGTTTATGAAATTAGTTCTTTCAGTATATGATTTTTTTTTTTTTTTTTATGCTTAAAATTTTGTTTGCTGGAGCTTGTGATTGAGTGACTGAGGGAACTATGTATGTTGCTTTGCTGGGGAAAAAAAAGAAGTTACCATGACTTGGATGTTTGTTAACTTGTCACCAATGTGAGGAAGGGTTGGTAGACTATTCCCATTCAGTCTTGGTGTTTATCCAAGTATTTCTGTGTGTGGTATTTGTTTATGACCACATGAATCAGAGGCGCTGTATTTGCCATGGTTTAGAAAGCCTATTTAAAATTTGAAGTTGTAGATCATTTTGAGAGGGTTTTTTTTAACAATGTCTATGATATTCTCCAGCAAATGATGCAAAATCCAACCCATGATCCTGTGTATGATACAAAAAATGTACACACTTAATTTGCTTGCCATCCTCAGTTGTTTTTAATGTTTTTGGCTCACTTGTTTTGGTGGGTTGAGGTGGGCATGGACAAAGAAAATCAGACTTTTTCCAAACTGTCCCAACAACTGTATTCAAAAGGTATCTATGAGAAATTTAGATATACTTTTTCTGAATACATACTTTTTACTGAAACCCGGTACATATCATGAATGGTGGTTGTGCCATATCTGATGTACTCTTGTAGTGATATATTTAATAGCTGTAGTTCTCATGCATCAAGTCATTAAAACTTGCTTTTTTCATTGTTCAGGATGCACAGCAGACATTGCTGTCTATAGAGGTGTGACACAGTGGACTTCGTTTTATGTATGCTTGTATGTGTATGAGCGCGTTTGTCCTCAGTTACAAAAAGATCATGGTGCACAGTTTCATGTTTTTTTGTATGTTTGTTTTTCCTTTTCCTTTTTTTTCTTCTTAAGTGTTGTTCACATGTCTTTCTTCATTGGCTGAAAAAACAAACAAACAAATGAAAAAAAAACCCACAACAAAATAGTAACACACACACACCCACTGCCACGTCCCTCCCCCCTAATCCACACCAGAAAAATCATATACAGTTCTTTATGTGATTTTACAACAGTGATGCACAAATTCTGTAAACCTTAATATTTTACAATGGACTGATTGTGTGCTGCAGGGAACTCCAATGGCAACAGCGACCAAGGCACATCCGTGTGAGCAGCGCTGTCATTGACCTCTGACCTCTGACCTCCGTCATCCATCGTCGGCCATTATCATCATCATCATCATCATCATCATCTTTCTGCCCACGTCGCTCTGTTGGATGGGCCACCACCGTCTGTCACAGTCGATGTCAAAACAGCTGTTTTCTTTTATGTTTTTTGGAGGGGGGAGGGAGGCACGGGGGGGGGGGGGGGGGGGGTTCTTTTCCAACATAGGGGGCTGCTTGAAGTAGGAGTAAGGACAGTGATACAGTCTGCCTGGTGCCTTTGAACTTGTTCTTAATTATTTTGTGTCTGTTCAACTGTCACCCTCTTTGTACAAAGCAAACCAAGCCAGCATGTGATTTCTGTATGGGGACTGTGAACAGTTAAGGGTTGCACCTCCCCCAACCACCATACCCCCCCACCCCCACCCTGTACCAGTATGCTCTAAATATATATTGGAAAAAAAATGTAAGTGATGATTTGAATCTTTTTTTTTTTTTTTTTTTTTTTTGTTGTTTTTTTAATGGTGGGGGCCAGGGAGGGAAAATGGTGTAGGTCCAAAATGTTTTTAAACAAAAAAGTTGATTACAAAGAAATTATGTAAGTAGAATTTTATTAAAAGTATAATTCTGTTGATCCTATTTCATTTGATTCACAACGAATTTAATCCCAGAAAAAAGAAAATTTACAAAGAAAATGTCCAACACAAGAAAAACATTTTTTTTAGAAAGTATAAATCTGTTTTTCCTATTTGATTCACAACGAAGTTGTCCGGTGTGAAGTAAGGGGTGCCTTTCAGTGAAAATTTTGCCACACTGCAGTGCCGTGTCTGTTTGTGCCTGTGTCAGAGTGTGTGCCTGCTTTCTTTTCACATTGTCACATTGTCAGCTCTCTTCCAGATTTGACATGTATTGTCACATTGTCAGCTCTCTTCCAGACTTGACCGTGTTTGCATAATATATTGAAAGGAAAAGTGACTGTCTAATGTTTGAGCAACAAGCTAGTTAATAAGAGCAGCATATTTAAAGGCCAATTCTTTATATTGATAAGACTTAACAAGTTTTCACTTAATTAATCTTTGTGGTATGTATTCTGAGTGCATGCACGCAAATGAATGTATGTTTGTGTGTCTGTGTGGTGGTGTTTGCTTACCAGAAATCATAGCAGAAAAAAAAAATTTATCTCTCATTCTCAGCGTCTTTCAGGCTGCACATCATGTGAGTTTAATCACCACTGTCCATAGAGGAGGTAGGCATTTGGTGTAGTGAACTATTCAGGAGGTAAACAGATCATGTCAGCATAAGCCTGTGTGATTTGGTATGGCAGTGACAAAGGCAGATGTAGCCTGATGCTGACTCCTGACACTGATAGAATCAGAGCCTGGCCAAGTGGAAAAACAGAAAAATAAAAGAATATTGGTGTTGTAAAGAAATTATGCTCTGTTGTGCATCATGTGTTTATTCAGAAACTCATGGCAGCAACAGGTAGATCAAACAACAATGAGGATAAGCAACAGTGAAGTTGTCCTCAAAATGATAAAGACTGCTGATTAAAAAAAAAACAAAGAAAAAATCTTCAACAATTTACAAGAAAATATAACTGTTGAAGTCCTTTGGTTGATGAGGAAGGCAGCAGACACAAACGGACGGGATCCTTTTAGTCCTTACATTGCTAATGAGAGAGAAAAATCCACACCACACCAAGCAGCAACCTTTATTGAAGGAGGACAATAGGTATATAGAGAAAACTGCCTCTGTAGATGATGTCCCTGTGCTGCCTAGGAAGTGTGGAAAGTGATGTACATTTGACAAATGATGTGCCATATGCAGTGTTCAGGGTCTGGTTGGTTTGCTTTGGTTTCTAAAATAACTGATTGCCAGATTTGGGTGGGTGGGGTGGGGGGAGGAGGGTGTTTGTTTTTTGGTGCGGGGATAGGAGTCATGGAGTTGTGAAGAAATGCTAAAAATTCAACATTTACACAATGCTAAAAGGTGGTGGACTTTCACCAGGTGTGTTGGTGAATCGAAACGAAATCAGCTTTTTTTTTTTTTTTTTATGACTGTGATCTTGATACTGTATTGTCCAGGATGGCAAACTATGTCATGCTGATAATGATTATTATTTTTTCATGCAGAGTGATTAGATACAACGAAACCAAAAATGAAAAATAAAAGTAAAGACTGGCCTCCTTGACTTTAGTTGGAAGCAGTCTTTAGTCAAGTATTTATTGCCTTATTCTGGCATTTACTGCACCCTCTTTTCTCTTGAATTCTGGGAGCAGAACGGAAAGAGAGATATGATTGATATAATGATATACAATATTTCTTTCTAATCTCTGTATGTGTGCAATCTACAGTGCTGTTAATGTGTATGTGTACATGTGTGCAATCTACAGTACTGTTAGTAGATTATTTGTCAGTGTATTAGTGTGTATTTGTGCAATGTATAATAGATTTTTCCCTCTCAGGGTTTGAAAGTGTGAATTCTTTCCTTAAAAATAGAAGTTAACAAGATCTGTGTGCAATGACCAGGGTCTCTTTATTGGATGTTCACCTTTTTTATCCTTCTTTTTTTTGTGTGAAAAATTTAGACAGGGTCTATCCCTTTTTCAATGATTTAGGCAACATGGTCAGTCGTCCTTGCAGTAGTTAGAGAACAGGGTTTCTTAAAACAGGTCTGTTCTATTTCACTTGGTGCTGAGTTAGAGGGCAGTAGAGTCCTGATAGTCATTTCAGTTAAATTGTGTGCTGTTGTTTTTCTTATCCTCCTTTGTTTTCAACTATTATGAATAAACAGGGTGCGTGTGTGTGTTTAGCAGTTAGAGAACAGGGTGTGTTCACTTAGCACAGAATGTGTTCACTTGGAGGTCAGAGAGAAAAGGGTGCGTCTCAGTCGTCGTTAGTTTGGGAAAAGGTTGTTCCCATTTAGCAGTTTGTTACTTGTAGCTGAAGTAACACACAGATCAAAAGTACAGAAATGGGTTACTGATTCTGTTTATTACACATGGCAGTGAAGAGGAAAAGCAAACACTGAAACCATGCAGGGTCTGTTAAATTCAGTTTTGAATTCTGTTGCAAAGCTTTAAGAATATTTGTGATACTGATAGTTGTGATAAGTGTTCTCCTACCAGAATCTTGATTCTAGTCCTGAAGATTGTATAATAATAATAATAATAAAAAGACATAATTTTTCTATGGCGTGATATCCAGCACCATTGCTGCTCAAAGCACCTTACATCATCCAGCCGACTACAAACATGCCTTGAAAAACACCTCAACCATTCTCTGCCAGCAAAAAACATACAATGTGTTCACATAAATCAAAAGCACACCCCAAAAATAAATCGGATGATAAAAAATATCTAGTAAATAAGGCTCAGATTAAAACAAAATGCATTTCGTAGAACACACACACACACACACAGACATGCATACACACACACGCGCACACATGCACATGCACATGAGCGCATGCTAACATTTTATAACAGTTGCACTTAAAACAGAATTGCACAGGCATTAAAATATTTTTAACATAGAATTCTTTTCGGACATACTAACATGCATGCACACTTACGCACACGTACTGGAAAAGTGTACCCTCTCTCTCTCTCTCTCTCTCTCTCTCTCTCTCTCACACACACACACACACACACACACACACACAATGTGGGGATTAAAAATAACCAGATAGAAAAGGGACATCACATATAAGACCAAGCTACATAAAATACACAATGCTTTTTTTTTTTTTTTTTTTTTAAGGATAACCAAAAACACTTGTACAAAGATACTTGTTAACCAAAATGCTTTGGTTTAACTGTTCTGCCCAGAACAAGACTGCTTACGGAAAAGGTATGTTTTCAGACCTGACAAAAGAATGTAGATCAGAGGTATTTGTAAGAGATGTAGGTAGAGAATTACTCACTTGGGGGAACCTGAGCTCTGAAAGACCTATTTCCAGCACATTTCAGATTAGTCCTTGGGACTATAAGCAGCTTTTCAGAACTGGATCTTAATGTTCTGTGCGGTTAGTAAGCTTCCAATACAGCGGAGAGATACAGTGGAAGAGACTTGTCAAAATGTTTGAAGGCGAGTGTCGTTAACTTATAGTGAATGCGGGACTCAGTTGGAAGCCAGTGCAACTGATTCAGAAGAGGTAAAACATGATCAGATTTCTTTCAGCCACAGTGAACGCACACACCAGCCAAACTTGCATTTCAACAGCTGTGTTCACTTTTAGGTGTTGGTTTCCTGTGATGGCAGATGGATTAGCTCCCTGTGTGAATATGTTAGTGAAGTGAATGTTAGTGTTGGCTACAGGTTGTCAAGAGTTGGTTTCAGGTTGGTGAACATAGGAGATGAAGCTGTACTGTCTGACTGCCCCCAGCTGGGTGTCTTGCTCCTGTCGTTGCTGCTATAGAGGGTATGGAGACACATAATTTAGATTCACTCAGAATAAACATGGTGTCAGCTTTGTATCAGGTTCAGAAAGACTTGCTCTTACCCCCCATCCCGATAACCCTCACTCCAGATCCCCATCTCCTTTCAAAAGAAAAGAAAAAAAATCTTTGACGTGTGTGTTGTGAAAACTGGAAGAGGCAGTGTTGATCGGGGAACAGAAGACAGAAGGAATGTTATGCTTGTTTTGTCCTGTGGTTTGGTAGGGTTTGGGGTTTATACACAGTGCAGCTATATGTCAGAAGTTGTCTTCCCACAGACTGCACAGTTGATAAAAAAGTTGTCTTCCTGAAACGTGTACCTTTGGTTGGGCTTCCCAGATTATGAAATGTGAAGATTTTGAAAACTGAGCTGGGGAGAAGGGAGGAAATGTTCTTGTTAGAAAATGTTGCAATGGCACTGTTTGTGCTTGTGATGTACTGAGACTACCAAATGGCTTGATGTGCATGTATAAATGACTTCTTGTTTGACCAGCCTGTTATGTACGATATGAATGTGATCTTGCTCTGGGCATGATACAGTTCTTGAGTGTTTTTAGTATCTAGTCTGATGGTACGAGGACTTATGTTTTCTGTGGCATTCAGGTGTCAGTGAAGTTCTGAAGACATACAAGCTGGCTTGTTCTTAATCTGGTGTACAGTTCTTCTTGTTGGCATTCTGTGCTGACAAGTTTAATGTGAAAATCATTAACACCAAAGTTTCGTGGAACAACTGGTGCTGCTTATTTTAATGACAGAAGTCTGGCACAAAACCAGAGGAACCATCTTGTGTGGTCCAGGATAGTGCTGTATAGATCCTGTCTTTCTCAACCATAAATTTGTCTTTTTTTGTGTGCGTGTTCAAAACCTTTAAGTGTGTGGTGAAGGTTACAATTGCTCAGTTTCTGTGTTTGAGTTTCAGTTGTTTCTTTTCTGGTGACTGTTCACTTGCCATCTTTCCTGTTCCACCCTCTCACTTTTTCTGCTCTCATGTCCTGTGGTGGATGATCTGTGAGTGATTACAGTGATTGAAACCCTGTAGAATTGTTGAAGGATCTGGAGCGTCTTGGTGCACTCGTTTTTTTTTTCCCCCCTCTGGTAGTAATTCACAACAGATAGATCTTTTGTGGGCTAAGCAGTGATAACTTTTGTCTTGTTCATTCTCAGGAGTAACTTTTTTCTGAAGCTTTAGGTACCAGTTGTAATTTACATTGTTATCAGATTGATGGCTCAGCTTTGTATATTTACGATCAGTATATAAAACTTATGGGTATAGAACAAGGTTTAGCCACTGTATGAGGAAAGGTTCTGTTTTTTGATGTGGTGAGTTGATGTTACTTGCATGTATGTAAGTGTGTGTGATGCTTTTTTTTTTTGTTTCAGTAGTCATTAGTAAACTAGTGGTGGTATTAGCTTCATATGCCAAGAAAATTATTTAATTTAAAAAAAAAAAAAAAGAAAAAAAAAGCTCATTGACAAAGAAATAGCACCACCTGATAAAATGTCAGAGCTTTTATTCTGATCTGTAGTTGTTGTTTTTAGTACATGTCTGTCAGAATAGTTTACTGTGTCTGCATGAGCAAGTTGAAGAGAAGGGAATTTTTCATAGCAAAATGACTATTTTGGTACTTAGTAGATGCTTGGCTATCTAGAGATACACCATTGTTGAGATGCTAAGTGTTTGAAAAAAAATTTCCTGGCAGATTTGTGATTACTGCATGAAGGGACCAGATTTTATCATCAGACAGGATGATATCATAAAACCTCTGTTGTCTGTTGACATTTTTCATTACATTTGGGAAAGTTTTTTTTCTGAAACTCAAAAGCTCATATGGATCTTTGAAATTAATATGTGAAATGCATTATGATTGTGTATTAAATTCATGTGCAGGTGAAAGTTGGTGTGTGGCTTTTTTTTTGCATGTTTTAGTGTAGCTTTCAAAGGATGTATTTTATGCAAAAAAGGTTTTTTCTGGAGTAAACTGTTCTGCTTTCAATTGCATTTTTTTTCATTATCTGTGTGCATTTAGCTTTTTGCAGTTTCGAAAGAAATATCAAAACATTAGAAATAGAAATGTAAGGAAAAAAAAGTTTGGTTGAAAATTGATGGAGATTTGATCAAAACTTGTTTGATGGAGAAAAACAAACTCTTCCATTTTCAGATGAAGAAGATATCTAAATCCCCTCCCATCCATCTTCTAACCTTACCACCTCTTCTGTTTCTCATTGTCTTTATCCCTGCTTTAGTCCAATCTATAAAATAAAATAAAATAGAAAATAAAAACTTTTCCAGAAGTGCATGTGGTCACTTTCTGCCTTCATTATGGTTTCCCCCAACACTAACAATAATATGAAGCACCATACTTTTCTTTTTTCTTTTTAATTCTTGAAGTCCACTTTACTGGGACAGAAAAAAACAAGAAAGGGAGATAATACACAGGCTGCTGGGTGTAACCCTTCCCCCTGTTTTTTCATGACATCACTCACTTCTTCACCCATGGAGTCTAGCGCCATTCATCACTCTGTATTTATGTGCATCAATTATCTGTGACCAGTTAAAACACAGAGGTCATGCTGCAGTCTGTATGCAGCTTTTCTCATTTTAGTTACTGTTTCATGTAACCTAGTCATGTTCACTGTGATTGTTCATGTGTTCAGCTTCTTGATCACAGGATTTGTTTTGAAAATTCCATGGATATTCCATTGGCTATGCACTTTTTTTAGTTTTGTTGTTGTCTTTACATCACTTTTTTGTACATTATATATGTCTGCATTTAAATTGTCAGAATATTCTCTTCTTCTTTTCCAGTGGTAAGCAGAATTTTTGGACAATTTTTTTTTTTTTTTTTTTTTAAGCTCAACTTCCACAATGCCGGTGTGTCTCATTAGTGCGTAGAATTAGTAACGCAGTTTGGAAGGGTTTCTAAGAAGATGTCAGGCAGTAAAGAGTTTCCAAATCACACAGGCCTGACAAAAGAGACTGGCATTGCTGCTGCAGCATTCTGATGATTTGAGGATCAGAAGAAATGTGAGTTGGGTTCACCACACCCTAACCCTTCTGGCTGATCATTATTTTCAGTCAGGACAATGCCCTCTTTAAGCACCAATATTTTCTGTATTCAGTACATGAATGAGCCTTACTTTTAAGATTTTTTCCCCACATTGTTGCAGTTATTTACACTGGAGGAAGGAAGAGGGGTGCTTGCTTTTTACATAGCAGTGCCTTATATTTACAATATTTATAATTGATAAATGAGAGCAGCTTCCAAAAAGGGGATGAAAGGGGAGAGTTGCGCTTTCAGAGAAAAATTAACTTGCCTTTTTTTCTTCTTTTTTTTATTGTCATGGATTGTGGCAAGAGAAACTGAACAGCTTCAAACAGAACCATGTGCTGTGGTAAATGATAGAATTGATCATCTCTGTCATGAAGTATGTGAAGGGAAAAATTGGATAACTTTGAATAAGACAACCTGCTACTGCTACAGGTTTCCGGTCATAGCTGTTTACCACCCATGGCAGTATTCCAGTGACATGACAGAAGGTGTTTGATACAGACAGCATTGATAGCTGCAGAATGCCAGTTAGTGAGAGGCAGCTGTCACAGTACATACAACTTCTGAAGCCATACTTAAGTCTCTGAGTCCCCTCAGAATTGGTTAAAAGTTATCCCCTCAGAATTGGTTAAATGTTATCAGTGGTCACTATTTTATCTTTGTTTCTCTTCATTTTTACCATCTTTAATTTTCATTGTCCAAGGGGGTATTGAATTGAGCAGGGTATGTGCTTTATGTGGAACTTCTCTGTAAGGTTTTCGTCATTCAGCAGAACTCCATGACAGGATGTTGCTGAATAACACACAGAGGAGAGCAGAGTGGAATGGAGAGGTATGGAAATGTTTTCAGGGGGGCAGAGAATAGACTTGAGCTATGTTGAGTCACTTCTGGTGTTTCAAAATCAGAACTGTTTTCAGTGACTAAAAAAACAACAGAATGACTGGTGATGCAGCACTGGTGTTTCAAAATCAGAACTGTTTTCAGTGACTAAAAAAACAACAGAATGACTGGTGATGCAGCACTGGTGTTTCAAAATCAGAACTGTTTTCAGTGACTAAAAAAACAACAGAATGACTGGTGATGCAGCCTAAAACAGCAGGTATTCCAAAGCTGCCATCTTGGCTGGTCAGATAATAAACAGTTGGCATCAGACCCTCAAACCTAACAAGGTAATGCTGAGTGATGCAGCATATCTGGACATACCAGTACAAATGGGTTGTTTTTTGGGGGGTGGGTTGGAGGGGTGGGGTTGGGGGGTTGGCTTGGGGAAGCAGGTGGACAGGAATATATTGCATGCTTTTTTTTTGTTTTTTGCTTTTTTTTCTGTCATTTTTGTTTTGACATATCTTATGTCTGTTATTACACTATGCACAAAGCTAGGGTTTTGTTATAAAAACATTTCCTGTCTCTGTCCATGTTTTAAGTGATGATTATTTCCTTCAACTTGCACGATATACAATTATACCATGTGATTGTGGCACAAGATGTATATATATATAATATAGACAATACCTTGATACAAGTCACTCATTATGTGCACAATGCATAGCGCCATGCTGTGTAGTTTCATGGAGTGATCTGTACCTCCAACAGGTCTGACACTGTGTTCATTGGATTAATGCTGGTCATTAGATGTCCTTGGTTTATGTATGGGTTTTTTTTTTGGGGGGGGGGATATTTATGCTTTATTTCTTTGTCATGTTTCTGTCCGATTGTCCATTTGCATAACTGTGCCCAGAATTATTTTCTTTTCTTTTTTTTCTTTCTTTCTTTTTCCTTGCTGCAAGATTGCCGTGTGTGCTGGAGATCAAAAACTAAAGTCCACTGAAAGTGGTGAACTTTGTCATGTGGTCCAAGCATTGATAATGTTATGCAGTGCATGTATGGCCACAGTACTACAAATGTATGGTTTGGTATGGTATACAACATTGCCTACAAGTGTTGGATTAAAGTCTTTTCTTAACGCTGTCTCTCAACAGTAGCTTGAAACCATGGAACTATTTATTTGTGGAGTAACTATACAAAATGTTCTTTTTTCTGTAGAGGTTTTGTGGAGTAGAGGAAGAAGTGCTTGAATGTGGGCATTTATGGAGCAGTATGACAAGAGGATTTGCCAGATAAGATAGTGAATCATTAGCACCACTAGAGTTTGTTTTCTCATTAGCCATGCTGCACTTTCTGTATATGAAGTAAAATGTAAATTTATAAGTTTAATACAGTACACTAACATGACCACTCACTTATTAACTAGTTTTAAAGGAACATTAGTATCATCAACACTTGATGTAAACATTTGTTTGATCACCAGTTTTAACAATAGGAGGAACATTTGTTTTACAAGAACATTTACAGTGTGTACTAATATTTTGTATCTCAGTATATGTTGGTTAACCTTTGCTAAAACTACCTGTTTTTATCAATGATTCGATTCAGCTCTCCAGTGTGTGATGCTTCAGATGGTTGCAGCATGTTGAAAGAGACTTATTATTTCCCAGCAATTTGTTTCTTCTTTTATGTTTAATGTTTTGTCTCATCAAGTCTCATGTTGCACACATTTTGTCTCATGCAGGAAAAAGTAATAGTTATGGAGAGATGGAATGGTTACAAATAAATAAACACGTATCTCTTGTTTTCAAAGAAGATACATCATCTCAGACATATGTCATTTTATCTGAAGTGCAAAAAAAAAAAAAAAAAAAATGTTGAAAATTTTTTTTAAAGAAAGTTATGTACCATTTCTGAGTGGAATCTTTTACCTTTCTAACTAAACTGTGTCATGTAATATGTATCCAGAAAGCATTGATCTGAACAGGAGGAAATACACCATATCATGTACCTTTAAAATTATTGATAATAGCTTGTATTTATTCAGATATTGTTCAAAGAACAGACAACATAAAAGTCCTGCTGGATTTCACTGAAGTTGTGAAGACCTGGAGAAGACCAGAGCTCAGAAGTCGATGCCACTTGATGAACTAGGTGCCTTGATTGTTACAAGGATAGTGTGGTTTTCATTGTGAAGGACAGTTTGGTTAAAACTTTGAGAATGTGACTGTATTCATGAGATTTTTAATTCACTACATCTCAGGATTTAGATCATCATCAGTGTCACATTTTCTGTATTGCTGTACAGAACTGAAAGCAGAAAGGTTGTCTAATAACTCATAATCATTGCCAGACTTGGATTCTGCTAATTTTAATATTTTCCATAAAGAAATATAAACATGTTGAAATTAAGTCTAGCATATTTGAATTGAATTTATTACATTACTGCAAAACGAATGTGGATTATCAGTATAAGTAAAACCTGCAATCATTGTTATGTTAAAGAGGTGTGACAGGGTTACTGGATCAATTATTATCAGAATCACCATTATCTTATCACTGTGTACTGGTGTGGTTATCAGTAGCATGGATATCAGCATGAGAAATAAATCTGTCTTCATTGCCATGTTGTGTGAGTATGTGTGCGGAATAAAGGAAGTGAGTGATAAGCACTTAATCAGCATTACCGTAATTAATGTGATAGCATTATCTTTTCTTAATCACTTAAGTTGAATACACAGGGCTTCACATAATGCACAGAAAATGGAAAGGTTTGCACTGGAAATCCAAGAACAAACACATAAAAAAAAAAGTCGTGTATCAGAGCTTCAGCACAGAAAATGGAAAGGTTTGCACTGGAAATCCAAGAACAAACACATAAAAAAAGTCGTGTATCAGAGCTTCGGAATAATGACAGGATCGTTAACAACAAAGAAGAGTTGTTTTCCATGGCCACTTCTTGGCCAACTGGGTGTTCCTGACACCGTACTGGGTGGCAGTTCAGATTTGATAAGACAGTGCAGTATAGAGTGACCCTTTGCAGGTCCCCTTTGAAGCGAGAATTAAATAAAAAGTTACGTGTCTGCTATTCTGCTTTCCACTCCGCAGGACCTACATATCTTTCTGACCTTATCAGTGTTTACACTCCCGCAAGAAATAGCTGCTCTTCCTCTGACTGTCACCTTTTGAAACTTCTTGTCAATACAAGGACCTATGGTGAATGTTCTTCCTTGTTTGCTGCTCCTTACATCTGGAACAACCTTCATCATATCCGTGTATCTGATTCTATCTCTGCTTTTCGCTCATCACTAAAAAAGGAAAATATGTGTAGTTAAACTCATCTTTTTAAAACCTGTCTATGAGCACTCTCGGCTTCCTTGTTCTCCAACACCACCCATGTCAGCTCACTTTGGATGTATGAAGAGTGGGAAAGGGAGAGTTTGGGGGGAGGGGGGGGGGGTTGAGAAAGAGTGGTCATGAATGATTTATGTAACTTGTAAAATTTTTCTTTCATGAAAAGCACCCTGAGCTCTTGGATAGAAAGGGTGCTACATAAATGTACATTATTATTATTAGGCTTGTGCCCAGTAAACAGTTCATGGGACCCCTGACAGTCTCCTCCAGTTTACAGCTTTCTCAACAAAAAATGAACGCTCAGTTGTACTGACATACTAACAAAAGAAACAACTCTTGCAGCATGTGTAAACAATAGTTATCATCTGCTGTCGACAGCACCCCAGTTTTAGCCTAGTCAGTCTTAGGACCATGGTTGCCAAGTCTCTATATAATAATATGAAATAACAGAAAAACAGCTCCCCCCTTAACTGAAACAACCTTCCATACCCATCAGAAAAGAGATGGGGTGGAATGGTCCCATATAACAAACCTCACAACAAAATGGACCTCACAAATTAGATTCTCCCTGACCAGAAAAGCACTGCATTAGGATACTCAATAAATACCCAACGGACAAAGTGCAAGGAAATTTACTGCCATATCTGCTGACAAAACACAAAGCTGAGGACATGGATTCACAAGCAATCCCCAGATCAGATATACAACAGCTGTAACGAGAACAAGCTATGCAGACTAGCAACAAAAAAAAAGGTAGGCAAAACACTTTGCTGCGATGATACATCCACAGACACCAGAAAAGTACAGTTTCAAGTATAGAATAGTTTATTGAAACACACATGGTGAACAGAGGTGAACTGCATCCCTGGTAACAACAATCCACATTCATTACTACTAAATTATGTGGACATGCACCCAATAAAAAAAAAGATTATATCCACAAAAAAGAGCCAAAAAATACATAACAAAAGCTACTGATAGTCTTGTTTTAAGGAAATGTTCAAGGTTCTTATGAAGATACTTGTGTGTGAGTGTGCAAGCACGTCAATGTACACAATAAACAACATATTTCCTGGTTTTATTGTTCTTTATCTTGCAAATTATTTTTTTTCCAAAAGTTCCGGACAGGAAATGGGTTGAAATAGACAATCATGTCTAAAGCTATGGAGATATATAAAAGCAACACGATCTTCACTCACTAAAACCAACAGTACATTTATTTATGTTGCAGTACAGGCTACATTTTTAACCAGATTTGACATCCCTTCTTTTCAAACAAAAACCAGATAAGCTCACCTCCATTACTTTTTTTCCTTCCTGTTACACTTGCGCAATCGAATAAAGGGCACTTTACTACTAATGTACTATTAGCCAGGAAATCTAAATTACAAAGAAAATGGTGGAACAATTAAGGACTTTCATTAATGCTACTTTGATACCAAATCCATTATCAACACGAGTAATGTGGATATGACATCCACTGTGTGCATGTTTAAACTATTATACAGTGTGTTAATGTGCTTGTGTGCATATGCACCGCCACTGAAGAGGTGGTGTACGACTGTTTCACAATGAAAATTGAAATATCAACAACAAAAAAAGTATCATGCTGATGAATTTTCTGTGGTTCATAATCATTTTCAGTCTTGTGCTTGTTCCATGACTAGAAATTCTCCAAATCACATAAGCAGTAATAAGCACTGACATTTTAAATGAAGATGAGTTAACATCAACAGATTTGATCCTCAGTTTTGCATGACTAGATTCGGTTGTGTTGGCAGGAAAACATACTTTTCTCCAGCAAATTTCAGATTTGAAACCAAAAACAAAGTTTTGAACTGGTTGAACTCCCATACCTTGATCACAAAGGAAATTTTCTATCTAAAATTACGTTTAAATAACATACCGTGACCCAACTAGTGCAGATTCCGGCAGGGGTCTGACATTCCTGTCCTGTGCAAACTACTATCCGCCTATGCGGAGCAGACGAAACTACGGCCGATAACCTCCCGGAAGTAGGTAACCTCCCCTTTGTCCCGCTGGTTATCGCCCTCTTTTGACGGATGTGAATCTCTGGGCTTAATACATATACCAACTTTGTCTATATCCATCCTTTTGTCACAACCTTCGTTCATAAAACATCTTCTCAGTCCTTTAGAGCTTCAAGAAATTCCAAGTTAAATCCAAGTGTGAAAACTGCCAATTGAAAATGCCCAACATGGCAGTAAAATCTTGTGCCACAGCTTCTGTCATTGAATTTAATTTCACAAGTAACTTCTACTCTGCTCACCCCTACTCTGCTACTTTTTTTTTTTTTTTAATTCAAAAACAAGACCAAGAATTCATAGTCTAAATTGTATGCTCTACATCACCAAAGGAAAGAAATAGCACTCTCTCTAAGACATTTCCCTTTCAACACACTACCACTCAATTTTATCTCAAATCAAATTATGGTGCTTAGAGCCTCGCCGGCCACTAATGCCATCTCAAGGCTATCACCACGTTAATACCAACTACAAGTTTAATTTTATGTCATATTAGCAAAACATTCAGAATAAATTCATATGATACTAAACATCTTTTTCTGTTTCAAATCACTGGAATACATAATACATAATTACCTGCAAAAATATTTCCCTTAATTATATGTAAAAAAACCTAATAATATATATATATATATAGATCTCTTTAATCTTTATGAAGTACCTTTATAGCAGGATAGGTTATCAATAATGACAACAGGGGGGAGAAAGTTATGTGCAGGACATCAACTGCTGTTTATTTGCACACACGCACACACAATTATAAAAAATCAAAAAAAATCAATCGACTATGGAGAGGAGGTGGAACAGAAAGATCAAACAATCACAGAAATGTCAAACAATTACCTTCCAAAATGACAAATTGGGTCATGGGTTGGGGATAAGTAACAGGTCCCATCAAAATGTCACAAACTTAAACAGAAACATGAAAAAAAATTTTTTTTAAATGCCATCAATATACTACAGCAAAAGTGAATCCAAACAAAAAAAGGTAGCATGCATTACTGTTCAAGCAATATAACTGGGGATGAGGGGACAAAAAATGGGCACTACCATGATGAAAACAAAAATAAAAACATAAAAGCATAAGTCAAGCAATACTGTTCATCAATCTATCATGCTGAAATGATGAAGCCTTTTCTTCATTCTGAAAACCATTATAAAGCCAAAAGAAAGAAAAAAAAAAGGAAATTGATATCCCTACCCCTCATCCTGCTCTTACTTTCTCAGTTTATTTCACTGCCTGTGTGCATGTGTGAATGTGTTCCACTGATTAATAATAATATGGATATTTTATGTGTGTACATGCGTGCATTTGTGTGTGGGGATTTTGTTCTTTTTAACAGAAGCACAATCGTTCACTAAATCAACTTTCAGTTATTGGAAATTAGACCAAAAGCAGGGAAAAGGCTGCAAGGAAAGTATTGGTAAAGGGATATGTGTAGTCAGTCAGAAAGTACAAAGAAAAAGAAAGCAATTAAGAGGTTATCTAAGTTTCTTATTCTAAACAGTATTCGAGTTTGTTTGACATTTGTTTTGACTGCTTTTTTCCCCCCCTCACCTCACTGTTCGTTTCTCATTCACAGACAGAAGCATGCTGAAAGATACCAGTACAATACACGCTGAAAGAAACTCACTCCAGTAGGATCAAAAAGTAAAATACATAACATTCAGATCCACCCGACATCCAATACAGAGAGCTACAAACCAGTACCTTCATCATTTTTTTCACAGACAAGACACTCAGCAATGCTATCCTACGTTTTACAAGATGCAGTGACCACTTTTCCCACACCAACTCCTGAGCATCCATCCCTCACTGTGGGAATAGCACAGACCATGCAGGGTGCACTGTCACTTGGGGGAGTTTCAGTCGTCGCAACTCAAACCATCATGTACAGAGTGTGTTGGGTTACACCAGTCATGGGGGTCCTCCACATCAACTGTCATTTGGGTTCTGGGCTGGCTCGTCAAAGCCTTCACTTTCCGTCACCAGAGCACGCTCCAGGATCACGCGGCCCTCCTTGTAGCGCTGGTTCTCCTCGGTGGCGAACTCGTAGATCCAGCCCAACTTGGCGTCACATTTCTTGCAGGAAACGTCACGGACCATGTGACGTCCTGTCAACATGACACGATCCTGCACCTCACTGAAGCTGAGGTTGACCACACGGTTGAACAGGAACGCTCGTCCTGTGGCGCCTACAGGGACAAAAGCAAGGCGACAATATATCACAAAGTATCAGACAGAAATCCTGAAACTTGGTAAACACATCAGACCATAATGACAGCGTCTGAAATCACCACCTAACCACAGGTTCACCCGCAGGGCTACAATCTGTTTACATCTCTGTGAAATAATTCTGAAGACCATGAATGGGGCTACTCAGAAATTACTGCACTGAGAAGTGTTGATTACAAACTGATCTTAATAAGAATGTATATACCACATGCTCCCTCTATGTCTCAGCCATCCCCTTTCTCCCTTGCATGTACACGTGTGCTTTTTTAAAAAGCATCCATGTGCATTTCAAAATCAACATTTCTACACACTAATATGATGATAAACAACACACTAACTCACAAAAGATGAACTTGAGAGTAAAAATACCTGTAAAGCGTGTAGATATCAGCTCAGATCGATTTGTCAGCTGAGTGTCACAGCTGGCACAGGAGAAGACCCGTGTGCCGCCAATGTGTTCCAAAAATACACGGCCCATGATGATGATTTTTGTCTGTTGGACATAAAAAAAATTGTACATTGTATGACAGTCATCTGGCAAGTGGCATTTTTCAAACTTGGTGAAAGTAGATTCAGAGGAATAGATATCAAATAAACTAATGTTCTGCAGGGTATGTAGCATTAATGATCACACCAGTGATATATATAAACTCTCAAGCTTTTTCAGTCATTTCAGACCAAGGCATGAAAGTCATTCTGACAGTAAACTGCCTGGTCTGAAAGAATACTGAAGTTCAATACAAAGGCGACAAGAGAAATTTAAGCTTAAACTCTGGGCACTGGGCACCAACTGACTTTTCTACAATTCTGTTAAAGTCTAATGAACTTTTGTTAGCATCTTTCTGCTAATTTCAGTTCACTTCAGGTAGGTGATCGGAAATTGTATCGAACAATCAAAAGAAACCCAAATCTGTCTTGGAAAAAAATATGGTCTCTCTCCAGCTAATAAGTGATTAAGTCCTATAGCTATAGCGCTGCTGTTGCATATATCCATTTTCATGTGATTTTGGACGATTATAACTATGCAGATGATTTTGAAAATGTTGCAGTATTCTTTTATATATTACTCCATTAATTCAACCTGCCTGCATGGTGCATGCATATTGATCTTGCTGTTCTCCATCACAAGCTAAAAGTGGTTTCAGTGTTCACCCCTTTTTAGCTCTTCAAAACAAAATCTAGAGCTCTGCATGCATCTTAATGACCACCTCAAAAGAATTTGACCTTATTTCTTTAGCGTCCGTTTTCTTTGTCCTGGCCTTCCACACGACAACACACCGATTTCCATAAACACACAATTTTCACCCACAACTTCTCAAACGATGAATTCCATTACACTTGTCGAAATGAACCGATAGCACTTTCTTAGTCTCGGCAACACATTTCAGCCCTTGTTAAACGAAATCTCCCTTTCACAGGCTGACGGTCACTTGTGTCAGTTCCGAGTCACGAGAGATGATTTTCCCCAGTCACTTGTCGACCCAAGTCAGTTCCTCTCAAAGAAAAACAACCTTTGCATTCGAACGATCAAAAATCATCTACATCTCGTGAACGAGACACAGTTAACGATCAACCACTTGCAAACACAACAATCAATAAGTAAGTTTACGTGTGATCACTTCAAACATAAAAAGTGAGTGTGCTTTATTTTCAGAGACATGTGTTACCGACAACAGGTCGAATGATGGGAGTCGCGGCCATGACACCACAGATCTCACAGCTGATTCTTTTCTGATTCTCTTCAACTCTTTTATGTTCAAGTCTCACCCATAGGACTGCATTATCTAATGTTTCCAGTTTTTACTAATACACTAATATCTTTTACTTACAAAAATGAGAAGTGGAAAACGCAAACCAAAGCCTGAAAGAATCTCTCACACAACCGGACTGGACAGCTGGCAAGTAGTATCTGGCTGTGTTGACAAGGTGGAGTACAGAACCAAAACATTGCAGGCTGACGTCACGTCAAGTTTCTTCCCTTGCCTTATGGGATAAAAGGTTAAAGGTCAAAGCACTTGCGGCTGCGCGGTGTATCCGTTTTGTCACTTCCGTTAGGCCAACCCCAAAGTAATCCACAGCAGACGGTTTGCCGGTGCTTGAAACGATAAAGCAGAAACTTTGTGTTTGGGTTTCAATACGACTGACCATTCAAGATGAGGTGGCTCTCAGAGGACAAACGTAAGAAAGAACCAGAAGTCTTTGAAACTGTGGTGGAAGGCCTCAAAAAGATCTACAAATCAAAATTACTCCCTTTAGAGGAGACATACAAGTTCCATGACTTCCACTCTCCATCTCTCGATGATCCAGACTTCGATTCCAAGCCGATGATTCTGCTCATCGGACAATATTCCACCGGCAAAACCACGTTCATAAGATATCTGTTGGAACAAGATTTTCCAGGTATTCGAATTGGACCAGAACCTACAACGGACCGCTTCATCGTTGTGCTGAACAACGAGACAGAAGGGGTGATACCAGGGAACGCATTGGTTGTGGACCCAAAAAAGCAATTTCGCCCTCTGTCCAAGTTCGGAAATGCCTTCCTGAATAGATTTCAGTGTTCACAGTTGTCAAATCCAGTGTTAGAAAGTATCACAATTGTTGATACACCTGGTATCTTGTCTGGAGAAAAGCAGCGTATCGACAGAGGATATGATTTTACCGGTGTTTTGGAGTGGTTTGCGGAGCGTGTAGACAGAATTATTCTTTTGTTTGATGCTCACAAACTGGACATTTCAGACGAGTTTCGGCGTGCGATTGAGGCTATCAAGGGATATGATGATAAGATTCGCATTGTGCTGAACAAAGCAGACATGGTAGACCACCAACAGCTGATGAGAGTGTATGGTGCACTCATGTGGTCATTGGGGAAAGTTCTGAGCACACCTGAGGTGGCACGTGTGTACATTGGTTCATTCTGGGACCAGCCATTGCACTTTGATATGAATCGTCGACTGTTTGAACTGGAAGAACAGGACTTGTTCAAAGATCTTCAGAGTTTGCCACGAAATGCTGCGCTGCGCAAGCTGAATGACCTGATCAAAAGAGCAAGACTTGCAAAGGTAATGACAGTTGGCAAGCTTACTGTTTTGTTCTTGTTCTCTCTCTCTCTCTCTCTCTCTCTCTCTCTCTCTCTCTCTCTCTCTCTCTTCTCTCTCCTGTCTCTCTCTCTGTCATGTGAATTTGTGTATCCCCTGTGTGGATAAAACTGTTATATCTCTGAGTCTGACTATAATAGTATAATAGCATGCACACACACACACACACACACACACACACACACACACACACACACACAAGGTTGTTAGCACATGTGCAGTCCAAGAAAGGATATCTCCTTAATTAAACAGACCACTTTTTGTGATAACTCTTTGATTACAGCAGTGGGCACAAGCACTTGTTGGTTAGATCAGCAGTCAACTCAAGACATGGACAGGCCATCTGGTGGTTTTAATTGCAAACAGTGGTCAACAAGCATATATATGTGTAATAGTCCCATGTGATCCCACACAAAGACAAGACAGTGCAAAGTACTGTCTTCTCAGTTCCCAAGATGCAGTCTCCACCTTGACCAATTGAAGATGTCCCCGCTCTATGGGAATTTATTTGTGTCAATAGCCAAGATCTTTGCAGTGTACCACCACTGCTGTTGTTTGTTCCATAATAACTGCTACTTCTGGTATTTAGTCTCTCTCTCTCTCTCTCTCTCTCTCTCTCTCTCTCTCTCTCTCTCTTTCCTCTCTCTCTCTCTTTCTTCATCTCTCTCTATGAATTTGTGTATCCCCTGTGTACATAAAAAAAACTGATGTTCATGTGCATAATGCGTATGTCTCTGGCTATAATAGTATTGCCAAGGATATTTGTCTATACTATACCGTATACTCAATACATTTTGTGCTTTTGGGTATAGTTGTATATAGTGAGAATGCACTGGCTGTAAATCACTAAATGTAATATCTGGTGTGCACATGAGTATCACAGACTTTTCTCTTTCCAGTTCCCTCACACACACACCACACCACACACACACACACACACACACACACACACACACACACACACACTGAAAATGAAAAGGATGGGCTCCCTGACAGATGTTCCATAGAGATGATGATCGGAGCACACATGAAAATGCTTTAGAGTAGACTGGAAACATGAGTATGATCACCAGCTGTGTTATCAGAAAAGTCACTCTTTCCTAATTTTTTTAAAAATTTTTTTTTTTTTTTTACTGGAATCAGTTATTGATTAGTCATGTTGTGGCTGACTGAGAGTGAGAGTGAGAAAGCAAGTTCACATCAACATGGGGATAATGTGACAAAGGAAAGGACAAGATGGGTGTCAGCAGGTGACCTCAGGAACTGATAAAAGGGCACTGCGGTTGGAGCATTGCCAACATGGCAAAACATGAGTGTGTACTGAAATTGCAGTGTGTGATATATGGCATAATAATCTGGTCAAACCATATGATGATAAGCCGTTTGCAAGTTACATTGCTCTGTAACCTCTTTCCCAAAGCCAGGCCTAGTCTATCTTTTACCACTCAGCCTGTTCTTCTGCACCTGTAAATTATATTGTTTTTTGTTTGGTAGGGATTTTGTGGAGAGGGGGGGTGGGGGGGGTAACTGATCTACCAACACTCAGAAGAAGAGAAATTTATACTAATTCAGCAATTGTGGAAATTGTCATCAGAATCATGAATACTTTATGTGAGCATTTGAAAAGTTTAGGTAAAATGTATGTACACATAGTGTCTCACGCATGCATACGCATACCTGTATCATGTGTATGCGTGCACATGGATACACACATATATGATACACACACAGACAGACAGACACACACACACACACACACACACACACACACACACACACACACACACACACACACACATACTACACTACACTACACTACACTACACTATACACACACACACACACACACACACAATCGAGTGTCAGTTCATAATGGCCTGAGGACTGCAGCAGACCATCCAATGGATTCAATAAAGATGGCGATGACAGGGCCTTTAATATTAATGATAACAGTACTACTAGTTGGCAAAATGTCACCACGAGGCAGTGCCTACAAATACTATTGTCACAATGTCAGTATATATACATAGATCTATAAAACCATAAATTGTTCATTCACTCAGTCATGTGTGGAGATTTTTCATAAAACCTTGTGCCTGTTCAGTGTTGAGCTTGTGGTCTCAAGACATACATTATGTATCTTTAATTGCTGAGATTTGGGAAATGCTATGTAAATTGTTTTTTCCTATCACAGTATCAGTTCTAACAATCTAAGCCACCAGCTAAGGTGGAAGAGGATGTCCACAGTATTTGACCCAAACTGTGGGGTTGCCTGAATTCCAAAACAGGTGAAGAATGCCAGGCTGAAATGCATCCTCAGGCCAGGTAAATACCATTGTGCCCAGGAATCTTATTTGTCTGCCATGACTCGTGTGTTGACACAGACTCTCAAGGCCACTGACCCTGAATTCACACCATTCTTAACCCTCAGGGCCCCTTCCCACTTTAGCTATCTGGGGCAGCTGCTGTTGAAAATGGTGAACCACATTTCATTTTCATGCGGAACACACACACACACACACACACACACAAGAAGAAAGAAAGAAAAAAGAATATTAATTGTGTGTTAACTTGTATCACTGTTGTGTCAGTGTAAAATGGAGGCGTTGTGTGGGTGGCAATTTGTTGGAAGGATCTGTATGCATGTTGTATGCCTACAACTGAGAGCAATGAAAGTACTGCAAGTCATTGACTCAGAACAGGTGTGGGCCTTGGGTGATGGTTATTTATTGCGCAAGAAGATAAGCTGCCATTTTGTTATCTGAGGTGTGTCAGAGTATATATTTAGAATTAGAGCATAAATCTCATTTGTAAATGACTGTCACACTGTGTTTACATGGATTGTGTATTTGTCCAGATATTAACATAGTGTGTGTCATTTACATTAATATGAGTGTGCGTCATTGTGTGTGTGTGTGTGTGAGAGAGAGAGAGAGAGAGAGAGAGAGAGAATTGTACCTCTGTGACATTTGGTGGTCTCAAGCATGTAAATTGTAATTATGTAGTGTTCTTTTTTTTTAATTTTACATTTCAACACAGACATTACATGTCATTTTCAGTTAGTACTGTGTGTATGTGATATAAATACATGTATGAATCATTATTTAATCACATCATATGATCATTATCACCCAGTATCAGTGATCACATTTTCTTCCTTGACAGGAGAAAAAAATCTTCCTTATAAATATATGAGAGCCTTTTGTCAGAAAATTATGTATTGTTTCAAGCTTTTATGTCCTGTTCAGATTGTTGACTTCTTTGGGTGACTGACAATGACACTAATGACACATGTTATTGACCCCCACACCCCCAAAAAACAAAACACCATTGTTCAACTTCAAGAGAGACAAAGGCAAAAGCATTAGACAGATCTGTGCAGAAAAGAGACTGAGAGTTCATTATAACTTGTTCACAACTCCTGTAAGAATGTGTGTGTGTTGTGTGTGTGTGTTAATGCAATTTAGATTTTAGTTAAACTCACACTTGTGATATTGATTTGTTTCATTGTAAACTGTAATGAAATTTTACGCCAGAATTACATCATTGTTTTGATTCTGTTCTATCTTTCTCAGTTTCTCTCATTTCCAAACCTGCAGACACATAAAATGAAAGAATTGAAAAGTGGTTTGACACAAAACTGAACTGATTGGCCATTTAAATTTAGATATGAAAATATATAATATAATACTATATGTTATTAGTTTTAAATTAAAATTTTCTTTCTGTGGACTGCTTGTGAACTGAAATTCATTAACTTGGTTAACTTAAGATTAACACTAACAGGTCCCTGCCCCCACTTATTTTGCACTTCTCTCTCTCTCTCGAGCTCACTCTCCCTCTCTCTCTCCTACACACACACACTCGCGCGCACACACACACACACACACACACACACACACATCAGTGCCACAACCACATTCACTGACAAGTTGCGTAATTTGATCAAGTTAAGATCAGTGCCTTTGGATGCAAGCTCTCCCACCAGTTTGTCTTGATAACACTACAATGGATGATTTATTGTCTACAAGTTTGGAGGAGGAACTACCTGCGTTTTTTACACACCAGATTGATTGACAATTTTAAAAATTAATGTACATCTTTTGAGATGAGTTCATAAGTGATGTTTTACTGCAGCAGCAGAAGTAAAGATTGTGTCCAGAGAAAAATTGTTACTGAAAGTGAAAGAGTGAAGTAGAATAATTGGTCTAGATCTTAACCTAATACATCCATGTTTCGATCTTGAAAACAAGAATATGGCTATCTATATGGTGGGGTAAAAACAGTCACTCACAAAAACTTCACTCATAATCATGAGTAAACATGGAAATTGTAGCCCACAAATTTATGCAGGAGAGAAAGAAAACGACAGAATTTGGATGAGCTGGTATAATTCATTTAGATGTGTACTGTATTATCATTAAGTCAGTGTGTCTGTGTGAAATTCTGTCCACTTTAAAAACAGTACTGAATCAGTGAATGTATTCAGTAACAGCAACAACAAAAAAGTGCAGATTTAAAGCCATTGAATGATTGATACTTATTGTTATTCTGTGTTGTTTTTTCTCATATGTTTTGCAGTGGCCTTTCCTCCCCGCAAAAAAATACTGGGAGACATAACTAACAGCAGTATACTATAATATAATTATCAATCTAAAAAGGAAAATACAGGGAAGCTCAAACTGAGTCAGGGTGTGTAGTGATGTAGCTCACCCATGACGTAATGTTGACTGATGATGATTAAACCCCCAACTGTTCACATCTGCCACAGTGTGTTACACATTTCCTTCCCATGTTGTGCCTGGGTATTGCTGCTGGTGCTGTGTCATACAATAGCCAGCTCACTGCTGTGAAGAATGGGCCATCTAACCCGCCACCCATGATACTGACAGCTGTGAGCACTGCACACAATGATAAGATGAAAACAGTTATGCTTGCCTTATGCTGAGTGAAAATTTAAAGGGAAGTTTGTTTGTTTTTTTTATTGAAAGTTATACTTGGTGAAAGTATCTTCTTCCTCTTCTTCTCTGTGTAGTCATTGGGGCAGCACAAAAGGAACTGTTCATCAGATTCTCCCAGGTCCATTATGAGTCATGTATGTCATTAAATTGACAAAGTGAATCAGCCTTTATAATATTTGAGTTTTTTCTGTCAGTGTCATTTTCCCTGAAATGATTTTTACAACATGACTCAGTTGAGTGAATAATCCCCCACCCCCACCCCCATCTCTAAGTCTGTCTCCCTTCCTCTCCTCCCACACCCCATCACACGCTGTTTTTACAACCATGTTATTTGTGGTATCCATATGTTATTTGTTATTAATCTTATATCATGAGCTTTTTAATTGGAAAAGGCAAAGATAAAGTTGAGAGTGAACAGATGGTTCATGGTGCACAGCTTTCTGATTTTTTTGTAGTTCAGTTTGGGTGAGAAAAGGAAACTTTTTTCCCCCTTATGACAGTGCTATGTTAAAGCTCGTGAAGCATCAGGGCATAAACTTTACTATCATTCTATTATTTGTCCATGCCAACGCTAGTGTACTCTGTGCTTGTGCTGAGTGAGCTTGGGTCCATGGAGGCAACAGCACAGTCCCTGGAGAAGACTGTCCAGTCAGGATTTCACCTTGCATGAGTCACCACCATCCTCCCAGCCCAACATCTGTTACAGCTTATGTGTTAGGGTTGGAGGGGAGGGGAGGGGACGTGAGAGGCAGTGTACTGCTGCTGCCAACCCTTCTGTGCACCACAGTCAGATTGCGTCAGAAGTACAGAGGTGTGGTGTGCACACAGACATACAGTCTGCCAAAATGATAGGGCCACGATAGCTACCTTGCTGCCTGGGGGGAATGGCTGCATCTGTGAGCAAAGAGCCTGAAGGTGTAGGTTATTCGATGTGAGCCGAGAGAAGGGAATGGGAGGGTGGGGGTGTTGGATGTTGGCTGTGAGGCAGATGGGTAGGTATTCCTGCTGAGTTGTGCAGAGCCCCCCCCCCCCCAATTAATTTATTCCACAGTGCAGATCTGCAGGATCCAGGAGTGAAGAGGGGGTGTGGGGCAGGGTTGAGTTGGGCCAAACTGCATTTTTCCATCCTCATTTCCGGAGTTTTCTGCTCTTGTCTTGGCCATTCCATTTCACCTGTGTGGGTGTGGGCATTTCTTTCTCTTGGGTTGTGCGGCCTTTTTTTCCCTATTTTCCAGTCCCCTTGATTGAAGCTAAATTTAGACAGTAATAGATAAAAACAAACAAACAAGAAACAATTTTTAAAAACCTGCTTGCAGAACTTTGTATCTACTTTTATTAAGATACAAGTCCTATTTTTTCATTGTCTTTAATTTAAATGAAGTAGTATCACAATCAGTTTGTATAACAAGATGCTCTTGAAATCTCTCACTTCTATTTGAAATATCAAAGATTAGTCACTGTATCAAGTGTGTGTGTCCATATATATGTTATAACTTAAAGTTAAATGTGTCTGTGCATACATTATTTCAGAAAGGTCACTAGTTCTCTTCCTAGTTTCCATTCTCTGCTTTAAATCATTGATCTTTTTTACCCAGATGCAGTCAACAGTGTGCTGCTTATGGATATCACTTTTCACTAATAACATGGTGTCTGGGCCGTTCGCGCTTGTCATGATGTACACAGCTCTGAATTTACATAGCTAAATGTCATGGTAATCCATTCAGTCAGTCTGCAAATATTACTCTTAGGTGGTACAATAGTAGCTTGGCTTTTGCATAGAAGTGATGGATATGGGCATACAACAATATCTCCCTCCTAACAGCTGTGTCATGTGCTTCGCTTGACATTGTGTGCAGACAGATCTGGTACAGACAGCATTGCTGGAAAGTGTTCTGTTGTTGAGTGTGTGATTGGGCCACCATATCTGTTTCCCCAAATACAAACATTTACAGAATTGTACTGTCCCTCTAACATACTTTAGAAATACATATGAGCATGTGTGCGCGCACATGTGTGTGTGTATGCGTGTGTGTGTGTGTGTGTGTGTGTGTGTGTGTGTATGTGCTGATCATGATATAGTGTTATAACAGAATATCAATAGAGAGGAAACTTTACGATCCAGTTGTAAAAGAGAACGCCTACTTTAAACAGAAATGGTTTGACAATGATCACATTATTTTCAAAAGAAAATGCACAGAAAATAAATCAGGTGAATCATTGAAGTCATCAAGCAACCAATAGGCAAACTAATAAATTAAGTCTTATGTTTAGAACAGCTTAGAGGAAAGCTGTCCAAAACTATGGTACACAAGTCTGACATGAATTATATGACCTGCGTCTATTGGCATTCAGGACTTCCATCTTCCTGTCAGTGGTTTCCTTCCAGTTTTCACCACTGTCATTCATTCAAGCGTGTACCAATGACTGGAGGCCCATCACAAATAATAGTGTTGGTGTCTTCTGTTTCTGTAACAAAGCTTATTTTCAGGACAAGGTTGTTAGTCATGTGTCCATCCTCTGATCTTGAGGACTAATGGATCATGCTTTGTCCGGCCTCTACCCCTTGGTTTGTCTGGCTTTGGTGGCCATAAGCTCCCACCGGTATGGCTCTAGGGGTCCCTGAGGCATGCAGACTCCCCACCCCTTCACCCCCCTCCCATAACAGCAAGGTAGCAATCTTTTTCAGGCACCTGTTTACAGGTGGTCAAACTCAAAATCAGGGATCTGTGTCAGTAGGTTAATATGAATTGTTTGCTTGACATTGGCACCAGATTCAGGCAAAGACTGAGCTGAGTTCATGGTCTGGAAATGTGTGATCTTAACATAGCACTCAAGATAACCTTGATGTGGCACTCAACATCTCCTTGACACAGCACTCAACACAACCATTTGTCAGTGCTTTGAATTCACTATTCAGCATTATCATTCTTTTTTTAATATGAACTTTCTACACACGGCTGTCCTGGATGTTGTGTGTGTTTAGTTACGATATCACAATACCTACCAAAGGTCCCATGAATGGTGTGTGTGTGTGTGTGTGCAGGTGCATGCCTACATCATCAGCTACCTGAAGAAGGAGATGCCGTCCATGTTTGGCAAGGAGGCCAAGAAGAAGGAGCTGATCAGCAAGCTGGGGGACACATTTGCGGCCATCCAGCGGGAGCACCAGATCTCACCTGGGGACTTTCCGGACCTGAAGCGCATGCAGGAGCAGCTGGCCTTCCATGACTTCACCAAGTTTCACGCCCTCAAACCCAAACTGCTGGAGGGCGTGGACCTCATGCTGGCCAGAGACATCGCCCGCCTCATGCAGATGATCCCCCATGAGGATGAGAACACCCCCAACAACGAGGCTGTAGTGCACGGGGGGGCCTTTGAGGGCTACACCGAGTCCCCCTTCGGCATCGGGCGCGGGGAGGGTGTAGACATGGGCAGGGGGGAACAGGAGTGGGTGGTGGGGCGTGAGAAGTACGAGTACGACGAGGTCTTTGACAAGCTGAACCCCGTCAACGGCAAGATCTCAGGGGCAGCAGCCAAGTCTGAGATGGTCAAGTCCAAGCTGCCCAACTCGGTGCTGAGCAAGGTGTGGAAGCTGGCGGACATTGACCGTGATGGCATGCTGGACGCTGACGAGTGGGCGCTGGCCAACCACCTGATCAAGATCAAGCTAGACGGCCATGACCTGCCCTCGGAGCTCCCCGAACATCTGATCCCTCCCAGCAAAAAGGATGGTGGGGACTGTGCCTGAGAGGGGTGGGTGTGGCTCTTGTGTTGTGAAAGAACTGACTGTATGAAAGGAAAACTGTGCTTGGAGGCTTCATGACACTGGTGTGGGAAGACAGAGAGAGCGTTGTGCACCAGCAACAACAGTGCAGACCTGTGCATCATGACATGGTGACTCTATGCAATTATGTGGCAGTCAAACTCACATCCGATGCTGCAGCTGCCATCATGATACAGTAGAAAAAACATGTGGGGACATAATAATTACAGTTTTGGTGCATGATTCATACATCCTTTTGGGGGAAATTTTTCATAGCAGATGTGGACAGATAACTTGTGTCTTTGTGTTCAAGCTTTTTTGTGTGATTTATGATTTGTATATATATATATATATATACACCACTCTTTTGCCAAACTGAATGTGTGATGTTCTTTCAGTGTTGTTTTTTCTGTCTTGTCCAGTAAGTTTTAGTTTACACTTAACGTTGTTGGTTTTTGAACCTTGGAAATTCTAAAAATATTCAAACTCAGGGAATACTGTTTTAATGTGAGTCCAAAAAGAACAGTTTTATTAGTGTCAGCTGGTGGGCATAATTATACAGCAGTGACCAGGTGAGTTCTCTAAAACCAAACATATCTGGGATGTTAGAAGTAAACGCTTGGCATTTCCTGTCAGTGCAGTGCAGAACTGAGATCTGTAGTAAAGGAGGTCAGTGCAGAACTGCCTCGAGATGACATGTTTACCAACAGAATTAAGTGTGTTTTGATATGAAAAGCATGCCACGAAAATGTGTATTTGGAAGTTTGATGACTATACCCAGCATAGAAAAAGAAACAAGCTAATCATATCTTGCTTCAGTGTGTGGCAATTTAATTAGCACCAGCAGCACTAGACTGTCATCAGATCTCTTGCATTAGTCTGTGCCAAAAATACTAAAAAAATCCCATCAGTCTCTTGCAGTAATTTGACCAACTCCCGTCTCATCTCAGGTAGCTGAAAGCCCTTTTAGCCAATGGTTCGTGTGATGTTTTGGAATATTTATGGAATTTTCACAGCTCAAAAACACCCATTTTTCTTCCATTTTTATTTATTTTATTGTTACATCTAGTACTTCACAGAGGGTTTCTGTCGACTTTAAACACAAGAGGTGTGTGGTTTTTTGTGTTGTTTTTTTGTTGTTGTTGTTTTGTTTGTTTCTTTGTTTGTTTTTCTTCTTTTTTTTATGCAAAAATTGAGCTTTCCATTTATATATATTAATATAGTGATTAGTTTATACTTTTTGATATTATCCTGATTTTACCAGTGTTTTGTAAATTCTTTATCTCTGTATACACTTGCATACATGCACACATCTGAACATTTTACAAGAATTACTTAAACAGCATTCCAGAACCTGTCATGAAAGTTGTTACTGATAAATTATGAAAACAGAAATATAAAGAAATATGTTAAAAGGAGCCATATCAGGGTGTAAAGTGATATGAAGATAGTGTTCTTGAACTATGAAACTGTTCTTTTGGATCTTGTTCTAAACTTAACTACACAATCAAGAGAAGTAAGTTACAGAGGAAGAATCTGGAAGGCGAAAGGTTTTGATTGTTATGAAATAACAAAGAATGAAAATAAAGAAAAGGTATAGCAGATTTTCTTCTACCTTTTTTTTTAATCAGGAAAATTCGTGCTCATTTTAATTTTTCGAGACAGTACTCCAGTTTACTGTTATGCAAGTCTTCCTGCCTTCGAAACAGTGACTCAGTTTGCTTGCTTGCTTCCTGGTACATCCAACTGTGATTTTGTTTTCCCCTCACATACCCTGTAGACATGTATCTCATTAATATTCATGAATAATGTTATGCAGACATTTTTCATTACAGTAAACATTCTAAAGCCATGCCATACTTTGCCCATGAAGAACTTGAGCATCACCTGCAATTTCAAGCGTGTAACTTTTGACATACATGTTTACATTTCAGCAAAACTGTTACAAGCTTGGCAAGTTATTTATGGGTCTTCAAAAACAAAGATACATGACATGGTGAGGGTGATTTAAGTCTTAAGCGCCATATTTATTTGATTCTGAAATTGGATTAAACATTTTTTTTTCTTTTTTAAATGTTATTGATGTCAAGAAATGTTGATATGTGTAACCGCTTGTATCTTGTATTTGACTTAATCTTGTTTGTCCACATTCATTATTTATTGTAGTTACTTTCTACTAATTGTACATACGCATGTTGTTATCTCCGCAGTTGAATGTTGTGAATCACACTAAAGCAAACAACACAGATCTACTTCTAAAACAAAGTGCATGTATCATGATACCATAGTTAATATACAAGTATGCAGATACATTTTGCACATGCTCGAATGTACATAGTATTCTCTCTTCCTCTCTCTCTAAACACACAAACACACACGTACACACAGTGTCAACTGACAAACTAATCAATATGTATCATCCTATGTCTTGTTTTGGTCATTCTGATTTCAAATGACCCCTGATTCTGCACATATGTGGATTGGGTGTACCCTGTACTTCTGATGTTCTGCTGCCAGATGTGAGTGATCATGTCAGTGAACCATACGGTTTCTCAGTGCAGTGGAAAATAATGAAAATAATGCAGTGTTGTTGGTTGTTTTTCTTGGAAGAGGGAAAGGAGGTTTGAGGGTGTAAACAATGCTTCAAATTCCATACACTGCGCGCGCGCACACACACACAGACACACACACACACACACACAAACGAGTCAGTGACATACACACAAGTTTATGTCAGCCCACTGTATCCATTCTGTATAAATTGGTATTGTTGTCAGTGTCATACAAGCATTGCTTTTAGAAAATATAGAATGAATTTTTAAGCTTTCTTTGATTTTGAATGTTTTTATGTCTTGTCAGTCAGAGACATAACTTACTTTGAGTTTAAAATTTTTGTACAGAAAATGAAACAAATAATTATATATGTTAGTCTATATCAGTGCGTGTAAAAAAAAAAAAGAAGATTTTTTTAAGTATTTTCTTTTCTTCAAAGGTGGATTATTATATCAATGATTCTGTCCTAGAAAAAAATGCCTTTTTTCTGGATTCATTGATTTGTCTTACTTTCACTGGCTGGTCAGTACACTGTGTTTCACAAACTTTGAGCAAGAAAGAAACCTTTTTCAGTGGCTGACAGTTGACTTTGTAAATAAAAATTGTATATTATTTGAATGCCTGTAAATTATAATTATATTGAAATTTGTTGGACCTTTTAAACCAGGTTCACAAACAGGCAGAGATTATGTCTGGAGTTCTGATTCAGTTCTGGATCAGCCCAGGCTGGAATCATACACACGGGCTGATTTTCTTGACATGCAAGCTATTCCATTGTTTGACAAAGACAAGATAGGTTTCATTATTGGTATGGGTTTTTGTGTGTGTGCACGTCAGTATTTAAAAACAAAAATTTATGTAAAATAGTAGAATGTACATGCCTGTGAGTGTTATCTTTGTTTCAAGATTGAACTAATGGGAATGCTTTTTTTTCACTGTTGATGTACTATGTGGGCAGCATTGTATTTCTTCAGCACTGTGACTGGGTGTGGAAGCAGTTTGATTTACTGGTTCTATTTACCGCTATGTGATAAGCAGTGTGTTGGTCCTCGTCAGGTGTTGATCCAAAGCATGCATTGCCTAGTTGTCTGTGTTAAGTACTGTGACCTTAATGGTGTGTGCAAATCTTTGGTATAGTATTCCATCTTCATTGAACACAGTGATGTGTGCAAGCCTGTATTTCGATTGTGTCTAACAGTCATTGAATATTTCTCGCTCTCTTACATCACCGACAAATTGAAGTACTCTGGACTGTCAGATTAAAAAAAAATATATATATATATATCCTACTATGTGAATTATTTGCACAGTCTTCATGTCCTTACGTTCATTCTTTTGTTTTGACATGGTATTATCCTCTTCTTTTCTTCCTCTTTTGTTTTGATACTGGGTGTTTTTACTCGAGCAAAATCAGTAACAGCACCACGTTTTCCCTCCCATCAGTTGATTTAGAATTCAAGTCTGTACGTGTGTGAGTGATGATAGGAGGGACAGAGGAAAAGGAGCATAGTGCTCCATGACTTACGCAGCTCCGCATTTTATGCTCGCACATGGTTTATGTTGCAGTCCTGGATATAAAAAATGTATACTATATCAAAAATGCCTGAATCCTCTATTAGAAAATGACTGTCCCCTCTTCCTGTACACTCAAATTTTCTCCCACTGGGCTTTATCAGGAGAGCAGAACATATGATGAAGCCCCATGAGCAAAATTTTTCAAGTGTGTGTGATGGATAAAGGCAGTCATTTTCTGGGGGTTAGGGTTCCAGCATTTTCTGTTGTCCTCATTTATCTCTATTGGAAATGTTTTCATGATGCGGTGCCAGCTGTTCCAGACTTTACCTTGCTGTATACTTATATGATGAGGTCCTATAGTTCTGACATGTGCTGTGTTGGAAGTCAAGTGTGTGTGTCACTCACACAGGTTAATTTCACTGGGCTGAAATACTTAATAATAGCGAGTCCTGTGGCTGGCTACTTTCCTTCACTTTCTCCTGTTGAGTCAAGAGGGGGTGGGGGGGGGCGACTTTCATAATGCAGCTTTCAGTGTGGAGCGGTGGTCAGCAGTTATGTTACTGATGGCATGTGTGCCACCTTCCTGGTGTGTCAGCGACGACTGTCACCTGTCAGTCCTTATGGTCCTGTGCCATGAAATGAAGTGTTCAACCAAGCTGTGTCATGATTGAGTTGAAAGCTTTTGTCAGAACAAGGCAATGCTTCAGATTTGAACTGAAGAATAGGGTACTCAAAGGAGAAACAGAATACTGTTTGCCAACATGCATCCCTAGACGGTTACTGGTTTGCTGAATTTCTGTGCAAAAAAGTGTACAGCGTTTGTTTGCCAGTGTTCATTCTTCTCTGGATGGTTGTGCTTATTGTGATGGTTTTTTAAATCTGGGTTTTTAACTGTGTGCAGAAGTGCCAAGATTGCCAACATGTCCTGATATCCAGAAAATGCTTCTTTGTGTAAAACAAGACATTCAAATAGTTGAAATTGGTTAGTACTGATTTGACATCAGTTTGGTTTAGTAGTCCTACAAATTGATGATAATCATACGGAAATCATTTACCTTTGTGTACTTGGATAATTTTGATGATTTTATAACGTACTGTAAAAGCTGCTTTTGCATTTTAATGTTCACTACAAAAAGGCTAAATTCTAATCCACTCTTATAATTCAAATAACAAAGTGAAATGGATGTCAAACTTTGATTTTTACTGCTCACTGGGAAAGTAGCTTTTACATTTTTAATTTCATTGCAAAAAGATTTATTTCTGATCCACAATGTTAATTCTCAGAACTTTGGCAGTGAAATGTTTGTCATTTTTTAAATTCTGAGACTCACTGCCAAAGCAGCTTTTTCATTTTAAATTCCATGTCTAAAAGGATAAATTCTGATTGACATTTTAAATTCAGAGAGCAGTGTAGTGAAATGTAATTCTGATCCACTATTTTAGTTCACAGAACAATCCAGTGAAATGACTATGTCAAACTTTTAATACCAGACTATTGGAGAAAAGCATCAAAAGCTGAGATTATCTTAAAATGTGTGTACTTGCTGAACCAAGGCTCTTGTCTACTTGTTCTTCAAGTCATCCAGATGAGAATTAACCCAAGCTAAAAGCAACAACAAGAGTAAAGAGTTTCAGCACACAAATATTTATATCTGCCAAGGATGTAAGAATATTTACAATGTATGAATAACAGCATATTTGGAAAGCTGTTTTGTCGAAGACCAATTTTTAGGAGAACAGAATACTTCATAGTATACAATGATGACTGGGCGCCTTTTGATATATGTTCCTGTTAGTAATGCATTTGTTTTGCTTCACTGTTTTCTTTCACCACTGAATGGAGTAAATGTTTGTATTGTTGCCTCATGGGAAGATGTCACAGGTTTTTTTTTTAGGAAACGCGTTTTATAATCCATATGTACAATCTGTCTGAACACAGGAGAGAATTGTTTTCTTGTCACTCATTAAGTATTCATGAATAATAAATGGAAATGTGTCTGTTTCTGGCTTTTCTGGCCGTGACTGAAATTGTGCAACTGAAAAGACGTTTTTGCACTTGCATGTTAGTTTGTCTTTTTTAATCTGCAGTGGTTTGAATTTTTGGCACCCGAACTCCTTCCTTTTCTCTCTTCCTTCTTTCAGCCTCCTGTTTCACTTTTCAGCATTTCTGGCCTGTCTTGCTTAAAGTATTTCTAAAATTTCCAAGATTTGTAGTTATGATTTATCAGTACTATTCTATGTGTACCAGATTTTTCTTCTTTTTATTTTTTTTAAATTTTTTAAAATAAGTCAGCCATGCAAAATTGAATACTTGTCCTTACTTTTGAGAGAAGCTGGTTTGAAGTCTTTCAAAGGAATTCCTAACTGGTGTATTTCCATTAGATATTTCTAATGTTCATTTTATAAAATTATTGATTTAAAAAAAAAATCAACAGAAAGAAGAAAAAAAAGAAAAAGAAATCCGTACCCTGCTAAAGACAGAACTTTCTTTACCGTATTCTTTGTTGATGGGATGAAAAAACTGTTGTGTATGTAAGTGTATGAGTGAAAGAGAAAGCAAGTTTGTAAATGCTTTGATTTCCCCCCCTTTGCACAGCAGTGGGCAATGATACATAACCTGAGTGGTTCACACTGTATTCCTGTTTCATTAGTTTACAAAGCACACTCCCTACATCCTGTTTGTGGAATCTAGTAGCTCAGTGTTGTTGGCTCAAACCTTTCGCAGGAAAAACCAAATGTACAGTTAATAAACCATCCACATTCTATCATCCAGATTTCTGTGGTAAAGAGGATGTTTTCACACACACACACACACACTTTGTTTTTAATCTATGGATTTCCTGCATGGCTGCTTTTTGCTTTACTTGTTTATATATATATATATTTAACATGACTATTATGAGTGAACTGACAGTTGTTACCACCCAGTCAACCAATAAAGATGTGATAGCAAGAGATGTGTGTTGGTCTGGCTTTGGGGAATGAGAAGGGAACAACAATCTGAATATCACATGTACAGAAATTTTACTTCTTTGTTTTGTTTCAAATGAGCCTTTCAGTCATTCTTTAAAAAAAAAACAATTTAAAAAAAAAAAAAAACAAAAAAAAAACCCCGACTTGAGTCAGATTTAAACTTTACTTCTCTTTTTAATGTTGAGTGACTTCTCTGGATTCTCACAAGAAATAAATACTTCCAACTACATCTCTCTTTCTCTTTAATGTAAATATGCATGCATTCTTGCAGACTTCAATGAAACACAAGCGAATTCTATTGCTGCCCATTCAAAAATGACTAAAACCATAACAGTTAAAAATAATAAAATGAGAAGAAAACACAGAAACATACACACGATGTAACATTCCACTTGCAATGAATATAAGCACAACCAGAAATCCACACACCCTTTGCACATCCCCAAGCATGCATTCTTTTGAACGCTGTCAATCAGGCTTTGTCAGTGATAAAACAAACAATAAGATACTAACCAGAAGAGCCAAGCACCATCCTGTGGTGTTCTGACCTGAACAGCGCCACTCAATCTCATTTACTCATTGAAGTGAATCACCCATCAGAAAAGCACACCACTCGTGCACCAATCCAGCATTAAAAAAGACAAGGTTTCTGTGATCAAGTGTCCAGATTGGTAACCTCAATCTGATAGCAGTCCATTCCTTTCCAGTTAAAAGCTGAGAGTGGGACGTCAGGAGAATCAACAACATGTTGTTGCTGAGACCCATGGCTGTGTTGCACAAATGATCTCTGCAACAATAAGGTAGCTTAGTGCTTTCTGTTCCACAGTACAGACTATGCTTAACGCTAAGGAAACTTAGTGATGCTGACCAGCTACGGAGGTGAAGTAGTTTGTGTCGAAGACGCAGACCCCTTCACAGGTGGTGTTTTTTTCAAACTGGCCAGCTCTAACCAAGAGCCATGTGTGCTATGGACTCAAACAGGAAGACAGGGACCACACAGTCAAAGGTTATCCACTTCAAATTTCCTGCCCAACATTGCAGGTGTCTGTAACTCAACCTGGCCGAAGTCTAGATACATTATGTGAGTACAGCCTTGTCAAGCAGTTCCAAACCTAAATGGACCCCCCACACCCACCTAGCAGCATTGTCAATCATCACCCCAAACATCATTCATCACCATCAAAATACAGAAAACAAAATGGTCCCAATTTTGGGCTGCTAAAATCACTTGTGCAACTGACCCAACACTAAGACAAGAGGCCACAGTCACCAGCATGAGTCCACGCCAGGAGGCAGAAGATGACCCTGTGTGATAAAACCATGTCCAACAATGCCCTTACGAAGTCCACCTGATTCCAACCGGTCTTCATTTCGGTCTTCCTGCTGGACTGACAAGTCCTACCTTCAGTGTCTCCAGTGTCTGTATGACACTCCGGTATCAGCAGGATCATCCCTTCAGTGGATGCCCTCAGAGTTCACAAGACATGCTGGGGGTACCTCAGTATTCTCTTCGCATACCACTTTCACCAGTGCTATCACCTGTGTAGCCATTAGGACCTGACACTGACCCAACATCTGTCCACATATTGCTGAGAAATGATTGCTGTCAACTGTTGTCTTATTATTCTTACTATCCTATGCCTTTCTCCCTGTCTCTCACAAAAAATTACAAACATATGTCACACACACACACACACACACACACACATACATAATATGCACACAGTTGCCATTATTTTCTTTTTTTACATTAACTCTTTCACAGCCATAGGTGACCTACGTCGACTAAACAGTGCATTGCAATATGGGACTTTAGTCAACACTGAGGGGTCATGTTACAGTACCATTTTTCACTTTCCCATCAATAGAACAATGAATAACCTTTGCCCCCAGATCCAGATCCAATGTATTGTTATGACATTAACCAAAGCCTGTGACTGACAGCATTGTATCTGAACTGTTTGGTGCTGGGGAGTATTTTGTCACACGGAAACTTGGCGGTGAAAGAGTTAAACTAAGAATATACAATCCAAAGACCCATGAGATAATGCCTCACATCCACATCAAAATGATACAGAACAACAACAAAGGACAATGATCAGCACGGTACGCAGACCAACCACTTCCACAGTTCATGTAGGCTTCAGAGGTCGTCCTCGCCTGCAAAAGAGAGTGACAGATCTGAAGGATCATGCATACTCAGATTCACAGAATGTTACTTTTGTGACTGAACTGAAAAACTCACATAGCAAATGCACATGAAAATCTTAGTGAATATGACAGAATTTCACACACTTTAACGATTCTCACTAAAAGGACAAAGAAAGAAACTAATTTTGGTATTCCATTGTCTTGCTTACACACTCACACACACACACACAAACAAACACACCCACATCCATACACACGCACACACACACACACCCACAATACCAACAAACCACTCACCTGGACTTAGCGGTTTCAGCCACACCCTTACAGCTGCGACACTCCCAGCGGCCAGATGGCAGACAGCGCAGCCCCACACAGAACGTGTGGTACCCCCGGTCACACCGGTCACAGAACAGCATTTTGTCCTGCAACCAGCCATGTACACACTGTCAACTACTGTGAAAATAGACAGACTCTAAAACATAACACAAGTGAACTGTGAAAAACGCAGACTTTCAAACGAAACTAACCAAAACATGCACTGTGAAAAACTGAAAAGCCCAGGCCCTCAAACACTGTGGAAAACTGTGAAAAGCACAGACCCTCAAACATGACTAACATACACATGCACTGTGAACAACAGTGAAAAGCAGACATCCTCAACATATACACCCACACTGAAAAAAATGTGAAAAGCACTGACCCCAAAATACACACACAAACTGAAAAACTGTAAAAAGCACTGACCCTCAAACATAACACTGTAGAAAAATGTGAAAAGCACAGGCCCTCAAACATAACCTATACACGCAGTATGAACAACCGTGAAATGCACATACCCTCAAACATTACTAACATACTCTTCCACAGTGAAAAACTGAAAAACCCAGACCCTAAAACATATTTATAGGCCTTTCACTCCCGACCGAAGTTTCAGATGTGGCTGTTTGATCTGCCGCATGACTGTGATAATAACAAGGAAAACAGGGTAGAAAATGAAAGTTATTTTGTTGTTGATCAACCAAAGTGAATATGATTACTTTTTCACCTTTTGGTTGGGCCACTGTCATGTTTATGTGTGTGTGTCGTGACTGAGCAGTGGGTTGGGGGAACGTGTTGTATGAGTGACCAGCCTTAGGATGCACACATAATTTCCAATCTACTGGATGAATAAACATGTATTGTATTGTATTGTATTGTATTGTATTGTATTGTATTGTATTGCATTGTACCTAATCGTGTGGGTGATGGAGAGTGTTGTGTGAGTGACAAGCATTAGGACAAATAAAGATGTATTGTACTGCACTGCAATGCATTGCATTGCATTGTATTGCATTGTACTGTACTGTTTTGTACTGTACTGTATTGTATTGTACCTCATCATGTTGGTGGTGGAGTGTGTTGTGTGAGTGACAAGCCTCTGGATGCACACACACAACTTCCAATAAATTGTACTCATATAAAGCTGTACTGTACTGTACTGTACTGTACTGTACTGTACTGTATTGTACTGTACCTCATCATAGGGGTCCATACACTCCACACAGGTCTTGCACTCCATGCACTGCCAGGGGTAGGTGGTCACCACCTGAACCATCTTGTCCGTCAGGTCCAGACAGGTGGGGTGAGCTGTGCACACACACACACACACACACACACACACAAACACACACACGCACATCACCCACCACACAAACACACACACACATACCAGTCAAGAGATGCACAGACAACATTTTCAAAAACTGGACATTTCATTTCCCTTTAAAAAAAAACAACAACTAGAAGACATACATACAAACATTGACCCAGGAGATTGCTATAAGCTGCCCTTGACACAACTGGATGCCAGATGTTCCTGTTTGATTCCACCCTCCATATACCCCATTTCCCCAAACTCACCACACGACTCCCCCCTACCCTTATTCTTATCTTTTCATCATAACATTTTTATGTGAAAGTTCACACTTTTATTAGGCGTCCACAATCACCATTATGCGTGATGTGACAATATGAACATAATTCCTTCTTTTCTACATGCCAGGAATCAAACTCCAGACAATCTTCTTCTTCCTCACAATAATGTGGTATGCCCCTCACATTCTGAGGCAACGTTGTTTCAGATGTTCACAACTAAAGTCTTAGACATGCAAACCACTCCATTACCATGCCCACAGAAAGTATATATATAAAAAAAAAAAAAATTAATAATACACAAAAATTACCATGTCTTCTGTTTTCAAACAGTTTATTTTCCTAGAAAGATACCACCAATACTCATCAAGTCCAACATTTGCCTCTTTATTTTTTTTCAGATTTGACGTCACTGATCAGCAACACCTTGCTTCATGAGTTCATGAACGTCATCGACCAAAAATACACTGGACCACAGATGTGCTCAACAGAAAAACCTACCTCCTCTTTAGTAATCTACAAATGCTCGCCATCTGAAGTCACAATTTAAAGGTCCCATAGCCTTTTACTGCCTAACGGCAGTGAACTCCAATTCACTGTGTCCAGAGCTTAGCATAGGAAGGCAGAGCTCAATACTCCCCTTCTGCCAATATTAATCTTCCCCGGACTGAAATCAGGTACCCATTCACACCTGGGTGGAGTGAGGGGAGTCAGAGTGAAATGCCTTTCCCACAAGGACACAACAGTCTGATGCCTAAACGATTATGCCATGACGCCTCCTGCTATCTATAATAACAACAACAACAACAAAATAATAATAATAATATCAATATCTATCTCAAAAAGAAGGAACAAATTCCTGAAGGAATCAGTGAACACCAGAACAGTTGCATTTAAGGTGGTTAAAAATAAAACAGAAGGGTGACCCACAAACAGACATGCAGGTTGTTATCTTTTTTACCTATTTTTCCACACTCGGAGCACTTGATCATTTTGGTCTCCACCCTCTTGTACTTGAGGAAGAGCACAGCGTTCTTGCAGATGCGACACTTGTCTTTGTCCTCCTCCTCCTCAGCCTGTACACACACAGATGGTGCATGAGCTTTGATTTCAGTGAAACAAAATACACAGGTAACATCAAGAATACACAATTTACATCAAGAACAGTTGCACAAAACAGAACTCACATTTATATTCATTTACTAAATGAGTGCTATAAAGTATTATGAAAGACTGAAGTCACAAGTCAAAAGTGTTGTTTTTTTCGTTTGTTTGTTTAGTGCTTGAAAAAATGCAGCGTGCTTAAATTGAAAAATCGTCTGCAATTACACATTTATTCAGTTGGTGCCAATCAGAGAGTCGCTCTTTCTGTTTTCAGCCCCCAATCAAGCAAAGGTTTGCAAAAAACATGGCAGCCTGTGACAACAAGTGTTGGTTCAGGTTTATGATATGGATCATTTTAATAATAATAACAATAATAATAGTTTATTTATACTGCGCCTTTCATTAAAATATAGTAATGCTCAAGGCACATTACAGGAGTAAAATATAACATAAAAGAAATACTTTACACAAAAATCACAACCACATGTAAAAATCTCCAAAAACCATTGCATGTGAACAACACATTCATCCTAAAGCAGCGAACTGGACCAAATATCATCTATGTAATAAAAAAAACCAAGCATTAAAGCACGCACAGACGAAATTTTGTGGCATTTGTAAGCCTAACTCTGTTCACAAGGGTGAATTACATGTATACATCACAATAGGGGTCATTTCACAAGTTTTTTTAAAGCGTAACTTGATTCAGAATAACTATATAATCTCAGTAGAGAAATTAAGTGTGGCAAAGTCTGTGATACAAACAGATCACAAACGAAACAGTAAAGTCTGGCATACAATATACATAAATATATAACAAATTCATACTCAGCTAAGTCATAGCAAAGCAAGTTAAAAAAAAAGAAAAAAAAAAGGAGGGAGTCTGGGGGGGTGGGGGGGGGGTGAGAGTCATGGGACTGAATGACACGCCACATATCATTCCTCACATGCCCTGCTTTGCGAATCACATGAACATTTTCGTTTTAAACAGACCTCAGAACTGAAGACAACAAAACAGACCCCACCTTCTCTTTGCCGGGGGCAGGGGAGGCGGGCTGTGCTGTGGGGGGGACCACAGGGGTGGAGGCGGCGGAAGTTCCGGAACTCTCCTTCTCCTCGGCGCTGACCTCCAGCTTCCGCTTGCCTTTCAGTGGCCGCCCTGGGGACTTGGCTGGGGTCTTGGCCGCAGCTGCTGCCTTCCCTCCCTTCTTGGCAGACTTCTTGGCAGGGGTTGCCGCCGCTTCGGCTGGGGTGGGGGGCCGGGGGACTGGCTGACTGCTGTCTGCGTTGCTTCCCTTGGCGGCAGAGGCTGCAGCAGCAGCAGCAGCAGCAGAAGCTGGCGTTTCTGAGTCGCTGCTGCCGCTGCCACTGCCGCTACTGTCCGAGGATGACCCACTCTTGTCCTGAGCAAGCAGAATGGTCTTTAACTTTGTTGTCTTAGCACCATCAGTATTGTTTTAAAATCATCAACAACATGCAGATTGGTCTTTAACATCACTGTCTTAGCACCACCAGTTTTGTTTTAAAACCTTCAAAATCAAACAATAATGTTTCCTCCTTTAAATCATTATTTCAAGAACCATCTATACAAATCATCACATTTTGTTCTTAACATCACTGTTATAAAAAAAAACACTTCAATATCAAACAATAATGTTTTGTTCAACATGGTAGAGTACATGACACCAAAACATAATGTTTTGCTCTTTAACATCATTGCCTCGCTGCTTTTAAAATCATCAATTTCACATCATGTTTTATTCTTCAACATCACTGTTTTAAAACCA
>NC_134879.1:43606157-43758657 GCF_041734735.1 Babylonia areolata | reverse complement strand
AGCCATTTTTTTACACTCTACAGGGTTTGACAATGCAGTTTATGTGGAAAATAACCCTTTTTTCAACAATGCTGTGAATTTCATCACTATGATGTGCAACCACCCTCAATTTTGTTATCGTAAAAAAGGTAATCCTATTTATCTCTGGCTACAAAAGGTGAACCATAACAGTAAGAGCTTTGAAAAATTGTGCTCTTCTTATTCACTTTATCTGTAATAATGTCTCCAAATTTCAAAATCATGTGTCTTTTATTTTTTTTTTAATGAATTGTTTTCAAACCATACTGATGCCTTGTGTACTAAAGAATGCCGTATGACAAATTGCCAATTGGCCACTTGCATGTTATTTATTTTTGCTCATTTGTATGATGCAGAAACTCTCAAATAGCCATTTTTTTACATTCTACAGGGTTTCTCAAAGTGATTTATGTGGAAAATAACCCTTCTTTCAACAATGCTGTGAATTTCATCACTATGATGTGCAACCACCCTCAATTTTGTTATCGTAAAAAAGGTAATATTATTTATCTCTGGCTACAAAAGGTGAACCATAACAGTAAGAGCTTTGAAAAATTGTGCTCTTCTTATTCACTTTATCTGTAATAATGTCTCCAAATTTCAAAACCATGTGTCTTTTATTTTTTTTTTTATGAATTGTTTTCAAACCATGCTGATGCCTTATGTACTAAAGAATGCCGTATGACAAATTGCCAATTGGCCACTTGCATGTTATTTATTTTTGCTCATTTGTATGATGCAGAAACTCTCAAATAGCCATTTTTTTACATTCTACAGGGTTTCTCAAAGTGATTTATGTGGAAAATAACCCTTCTTTCAACAATGCTGAAAATTTTCCTTCTATGCATTTGGAACCACCCTCAATTTCGTTGTTGTAAAAAAACTATGTTTTATCACTCCAGCTACAAAAAATGAACCATGAAAGTAAGGGCTATGAAACTTAGCACCATGCTTATTCCATTTATCAATAAACATGTCTCAAAATTTCAAGTCATTGTGTTTTGTCATTATTTTTTGGTGATTTTTTAAAAAACCTATACAAACGCCCAGTATCCACAGGAACACGTGATTACAAAAAGCCCAGTATCGAGTGAGTTAAGGCAAATCAGAATAGGCTGTGCAGAGGACATTTGCCCTTCCACCTAATTTATCATCGCCAGATTGCAGATTGATCAATATACACAACACCACAGCTCCTTAAGGCAAATCAGAATAGGCTGTGCAGAGGATGTTTGCCCTTCCACTAAATTATCATCCCCAGATTCATGACTGATCCATATACACAATGCCATGTCCACTTTACAAAAAAAAAAAAAAAAAAAATGGGGAGAGCAGATGCCTGACCAACATATGGCCGCAATGTTTTCAGACCAGTATTGAAAAATAAGCATTGTAAAAAAAATTTTTTTAAATCAATTAAAAACATTTTTTAAAAGGGTCATACACATAAATCATGTTACATGTCTGTGCGAGTATGTGTATGTGCATAACTGAAACCTGACTGAATGACACAGGAAAGGAATGATGAGCACCTGATGGCAGCTGTCAGTTGGCTCTACCCAAGCAGGCAGCCTGTTTGTAACGCATTTATAGCTTGGACTCTGTCTGAGGATAGGCGCTGTAGAAGTACCTGTGTCATCAAAGTCACTGACGAGCATGTCTTACCTAATACTATTTGTTGTCTGAGAACATGACACACATAATGGTTTGCAATAAATGAAAGCAGCAATCAGAAGCAAATAGGCAATACATGACTTTTTTGAAGATTCCCACTTTAAAAGCCTCCAAGACATGCCCTTGTGTATCTGCACTCATGAATATTTCCTGTGTTCGCATTTGTATTGAGGGCTGATGAGAAGAGAAATGAGAGTGCAAGCATGTGTGTGTGCATGCATGCATGTGTGTGTATGTGTGTGTGTGTGTGTGTGTGTGCATGTTTGATGCATGTGTTCATCTACACACAAGTGCATGTACATGAGAAAAAAAACACAAAAAACACTTTGTGCATTTGATGTTCACCAAAAACGATCCTGATCATCACTGCCGGCGAACAGGGCCACCACACTCACAAATGTCTGCAGGTCAAAGAAGGCCAGCCGTTCCTCTTTCCGCTCTCGCAGCAGGTGACGGTTGTATTCCGCCGCTGACTTGGCCGCTTTCTTCATGTAGTCTGCCATCTTGCTCTTCTCCAGCTTGGGCTGAGCCTGCAGAAACATAGGGGTACGGGGAGGTCACTGTTTCAGTGTTCTGTGCTCTATATTTTCTTTTTTCACACTCTAGAGTTCCCACAGACATGACAAAACAAACAAACAAAATTCCATACTTTTTCCAGATGTTTTTTTCACACCAGACAGAAAATTTGCCTTACCAAAAACAAAGCTATGCTGAACCAAGACCACCAATGAAAGAGGACAGTTGATGTATTGGTATAAGTGTTCAGTTTTCATGACTTTTTGTTTGCCTGGGGTTTTTTTTTTGTTGTTGTTGATGCTGTTTTTTTGTTTGTTTTTGTTTGGGGTTTTTTGACGCATTAAGATCTTTGTTTAGTGGTATTGGTCAATGGTTTGGATGAAAATTCAAAGACTTTTCCGGACCCCGAAGGAACACGACACAAATTTTCAAGACTTTTCCAGCCATAGAAATGGTTCTCTCATTTTCCCCAAGACTTTTTTTTTCAGATTTCAAGGTGTGCTGATCTGTTCCATCAAACAGAGACAAGCCAGGCTTGAATCCTTTTTTTGGTTTGTTTTCTGGAATAGTGCAAAAATTCAAACCTTTCTTTTCAACAAATTGGGGTAAGTTTTAAAAGATTTTTACAGACCAAAAAAAAGAAAAAAGAAAAAAAGGGCAGCATGTTCTCTTTTTTTTATCAATCTTTTCAACACCTCTAAACCTATGAAAACCCTGCAGGCCTTTACATGACGGGCAGGTTTCACATTCATGCACTGCATTATATTGACATTCACTCATATTAATTTTTCAAGCTTTTGCATGTGCACATCTGCCTGAAAAAGCCATCAGTATATTGAGTGAGAGGCCAGAATGTACAACCATATGCAGCCAGCATAATGTAAATCATCTCTCTTTTTTTTTTTTTTTAGCATTTTACGAAAACATGTCCATTTTCATGAAATGGTCTTTAAACTATCAGTCAAATACCATCATCTTAGATGAACAGACTATAAATTAATGAACGTCCTTAAACTATTTTGTGTAGTCTGTACAATTCACAGCACGTTTCCATGACAACATGCACAACACCACTCACCACTTCATATTCTTTGTGCTTGTCACTGATCTTCTGTTTCTCCCGCTCATGCAGCAGAGTGGCATATTCCTGTCAAAGACAAAAGCCACAGTCATAAACCACAGTCATATAATACTGCAAATAAAACAGACATGTCTGGTGCCATTCTGGCAGATAAAAGCATGAACAGAACAGAGAGAGAAAAAAACAAAGAGCAAGTTTTAAAAATGTCAATAAAGAAATACCTAGACAGAAGACAGATAGGAAGAAAGAAAGAAAGAAAGAAAGAGCAAGAGGAAAAAAAAACAGAAAGGAAGTGAAGAAGATCAGGAAAGAAGCAAGACCAAAGAGGAAGAAAGACAGAATGAAGACAAACGAGACAAGGGAAGAGAAAGGTCAGGCCAAGGAGAAGGTTCTCGCGGAGAGGATCAATAGAAGGTTCTTGTGGGTAGGGTCAAGAGAAGGTTCTTGAGAGAAGGGTAAAGAGGTTCTTGACGGAAGGGTCAAGAGAAGGTTCTTGAGGGAAGGGTCAAGAGGAAGGGTCAAGAGAAGGTTCTTGAGAGAAGGGTAAAGAGGTTCTTGATGGAAGGGTCAAGAGAAGGTTCTTGACGGAAGGGTCAAGAAAGAAGGGTCAAGAGAAAGTTCTTGAGAGAAGGGTAAAGAGATTACTGAGGGAAGGGTGAAGCGGTTATTGTGGGAAGGGTAAAGGAAAGGTTACTGAGGGAAGGGTAAAAGGAAGATTACTGAGAGAAGGGTAAAAGGAAGGTTACCGAGGAATGGGTAAACAAAAACTGCTTGAGGGAAGGGTGGTAAAGAAAAGGTTCTTGAGGAAAGGTAGAGTAACAGAGAGTGAGCTCTTTATGAACAAAAACAAACGTAAGTCAGGGAAGGGGAGGGGGCAGCTAGAAAAGGATGGGGAAGGCAGAAGCAAGGAAAAATGAATGACAAGAGATGAGCAGCGAGGGGAGCAAGAGAGAGTGAGGGGGTGTGGGTGATAGGGAGTCTAAGACACACAAAGGGTAATCCTTTAGGAGTCTCAAGACACTTACATGGTAGTTATCACGGTAGTCCTTTTGGCATAAGATCACATATTTGGTATTTATCAGGGCAGTATTTTAGGTGTCGAAGACACGCTTACACGATACTTGTTGGGGTTGTCCTTTATGAGTCAGACAGTTACATTATAATCATTAGGGTAGTTCTTTAGGAGTCTAAGATTACCATGGTACTTATCAGGGTAGCCCTTTGAGACTAGTTATCAGAGTAGTCCTTTACAAGTCAAAGACACACTTACATGATACTCAGGGTAGTACTTTCAAAGTCAAAAATACACTTACATGGTATTTATCAGGGTAGTCCTTTCTAAGTCTATAACACACTTACATGGTACTTATCAGGGTAGTCCTTCATCATGAGGTCATACACTTCCTCACTCCTGATGGCTGTCAGACCTGCCACACACACATACATATACATATAATTATGTACAGGTCTGCAGATTTACTTGTAAAATGTGTACTTGTAACATTTTATTGAGAAAATAAATTATTATATTCATCCAGGGAGTCTATAAATGTTCACAGTATTCTGACAGGGCAAATTTCAGTCCAGGTCAGCTAATTTCATGGATGTCTGTTTGGCAAAAATTTCTGTCTGTGTAGTTAGGTCACCTACTGTCAGGCAAATTTTCTCTCACTGAAACTGTAACTGGTGTCAGTCAAGTCAAATTTGTCACTACATCTGTAAAGTGCACTTTTCTCTTACAGCACTGTATACATGTAATACGCTTTGACTACATCTGTAAATTAGGCAACTATGCCTCTAAAAAATCTAATGTTATGTTTAACACTAATGTCAGTTAATGAGTAATGCAAAACCTTCCCTAATGATTGTCTCTGGTGTCCGGCATCTTTTATGCATCCAATGTTTAAATCACACACACACACACACACACACACACACACACTGATCTTAATAATGTGAATCATCTGAAAAACATCTTCATCTTTTCTTTCCTCCTCCAACCCCCCACCCCTCCCCAACAAAGAGTCACAACAAAGCAGAACACACAACATATTGATTTTGTATTTTTATACTTTTCTGTCCACACAGAAACTTGGGAAGAAATAAAGACGAAGAAGAGAGAAAAAAACAACAACAAACAAACAAAAAAACCACACACACACACACACACACACACAAAACAACCCCAGTAGCTAAGTATGCCACCTCAGAACCTGAACCTTCAATCAGACACCCATCCCCCAAACCCAGTCTCCGTCAGACAAACAAACATATTCATTACAACCCCCTGTCCTGCCCACCCCCCACGCCCCCCCCATCCTTCCCAAGGTGTATGGAGCTTAAATGCAACTCCATTCTGAAACTCCCCAATACCAACCTCCTCCTCTCCCCCCCTACCCCCCTCCACCCTATTCCTATTCTTCACCTGTCTTTTCGCCAGACCCCTGCTGATCACAACCCCTCTCTTACCTGCCGACTTAATTAGCCTCTGTATCCAGTGTCCACCACCACCACCCTTCCCTTGGCCCACCATTCCTCCCCAACCCCCAACCCTCCTTCAATCCAGGCCCCTGCCCAGCACAAGGTGACAATGCAGCGACTAATTAGACACCCCCCTCCCCTCCTCTTGCTGAGGAGGAGCCAGTGCCTGGAGGCACAAAGCCCACATGGACAGGCAGGGGGGGAAACAGAGTTTGGGGTGGGGTGGAAAATGGAGGGGTGGAGTGGGGGTGGGGGAGTGTGACCAGGGTTCCAGGAGGGGGGGAGGAGGAGGAGGAGAAGGGGAGACAATCATGTGCCAAGCATCATCTTCTTTCCCCTGGGGACTGCCTGCTGACTGGAGGGAATCTTGTTTTTGTTGCCTGAAGGGACTGGGGCTGATGAACCCTGCATGGGGGGGCCCAGGCCCACCCTAACCTGTCAACCTCTTTGTGCTGCTGCTGTTGTTTGGAGTTGATGCAAAAGGCTTCAACTATGCAACGTCAGGCTTTTGTGTGAAAAGTACACATGTGGGTGTGTGTGTGTGTGTGTGTGTGTGTGTGTGTTTGTGGAGGGGTGTGTGTGTGTGTGGTGTGTTATTTTTTGTTGTTGTTGTTTCTGGTGTTTGTGTTGTTTTTTTTGGTGTGTGTGTGCATGTGGTGTATATGTGGTGTGTGAGTGTGTGTGTGTGTGTGTGCACGCACACAAGCACATGCGTGTGTGTGTCAGTTTGTTTTGTATGCATACATGCCTATCTGCACACTTGTATACAAGGATGTATGCATGTTTTCTGTCTCTGTGTGAGAGTGTCTCTCACACTGCTCCTGTCATTCGACCACTTCCATCACGGCTTCACATGCCTGTATTGTAACCAGGCAAATGTTGTTTTACTTACATTTTTAATAATTATCAACTATGATCAACGAGTTAAATCTGTTAAATCATGTAGCAAAATAAAATAAAATAAAATAAAATATATATATATATACATACAGATATAAAAAGCTCACTGAACTCACTTTTAAATATTTCAAAATTTCTAGTTCTGTACATGAAACTGGGAAAGAACTCTATTTTAGTCAAAAGAATCCGATTAATTGATTAAACTTTAAAGAAGACCACTTTGGTTGAAAGTTTTGTTGCTGTTTTTTGTTTGTTTGTTTTTTTGGCCAGTTAAGAAATACAAGCAACAATATGTAAACTGATTGTATTGCCCCAATTATAAACTTTTTTTTAATTTTCAGCGCCACTGCAGGAAGTCTGCAAGAAACTATCTAAACACAGAAACATATCTTTTATTTAAAAAATTTGCCATTTCCATCTTATTCATAACAAATATAGAAATAAATGAACCCCAAAAACTAGTTCATCAAAATGCTGTCATCTGCCTTCATCAAGTTAATGACAACCACCGAAACAATAAAAAAGAAAAAAGAAAAAAAATTCTAATCTTCATGAAAATACCACCCACTCTCTTATTAATAACCACTACCACCACCCTCCCACCCCCTTCGAAAAAAAAAAAAAAAAAAATTTAAAAGAAGAAATCTTCATCCAAACGCCACCCTGTCACATCGTCCTCTGGTCACTGGCAAAATGACACCTCGACGCCACGGCCCTGACTTCCAAATTAATAGGCTGTCACAACCTGCTGGGCGTAATGAGTTAAATATTTGCCTCTCTCCATCGGCCTTCTTGAGCCCCGCTGTGTTCTTATTAGCAACAAAAGGCCACACGGCAGGCTGGCCTCCACCCCAAATCAGTCACGGATGCACACAACGGCTGTAAATAAAAGGCGATTGCACACTGAGACCTCAGTATTTCCTGGACAGTGCTCAGCGTAAGCATCTCTCTCCTTAGCGCTTCTGTTGTATGGAGACGAAAAGAAAAACAGCAACAACAACAAGAAACCCCTGCTGATGTTTTGTTTTCCCCTGAGTTTGCAAGAAAGATCGAGGAAAGCAAGACTCTGCTGTAAGAAATCCAACTTGTGTTTTGTTTCTAAGAGGTTGCTGAAATATCAAGGTAAGAGCCGTTTCTGCATTTTCTCATTTCTCCATCAAAAAAGAACATTTATTTGTTTTTGTTTTGTTTGTTTTTTTTGTTTTTCGTTTGTTGTTTATGTTTTGTTTTGTTTTTTGTTGTTTTTCAAATTGTGGTCTTTGTTTCCACATTGCATGCCTTACAAAATTTGTATTGTTTTGCTTTATACTGTTTTGTATGGAGACCTTCCTTGTCACAACAGATTCCTCCGAGTGACAAAAAAACATGGGCTGCTCCCATCAGGGACAACATACTGCAGCACAGTGTAAGTCTTTTATTTCTTTTGTGATTTCCTTTTCCAGTCTCTTTTTATGCTGCTTCATACTTTCACTGTCATTGTATGATGTTGATATTATGATAATAGATTACATGCTATCAAAGTGCATTTTTCTGACTCTTCTGCAGAATTTAGCCAGACAATTCTCTTTGTGCTGAGGGTTAGTTTTGTGTGCTAAAAGCATGCTGCACACAGGACCTGTTTTATCTTCTCATCTGAAAGACAAGTACCCAGACTACCCCATTCAAGATAGTGGGGTGGGGGTGTGAGGTGGACGGAGGAGTAAAATCCAGGTTTCTCCATGGGGTGAAGTGTAGGGGTGGGCAACTAGGGAGGACTCTGAGGAGTTTTTCATCTAATTCTCCCCAGGACAGCTAAACTTTATCTGGGAGTTTCTAGCTCTGGACAGTGACATTATTTGTGTCACATGAGACTTGTGGGTCAAATGAAAGACTATTATACACAGTAAAACCAAGCACTTTAAAATATTTCACAGGGATGTGGTTTGTTTCAGAGTCATGCTAAAATACATTTTCTTTTCCACACAAAAATTCCAGGTGCTCTTTTGCGGTCAGAAAAGGTATTTACTTTTTTTGCATCCTGTCAACAAAGGTTTGTTGTTGTTGTTGTTTTTTTTTATCCGAACAGAAGCCCCATGATGATATCAAAATAGGCTTATACAGTTATAGACTTTATACCGAAATACTGCAAATACCTTAAATCATCAATCCACCCACTTTGACCAGGGATATTACTCATTAATTGGACATGGACTCAACTCCAGTAAAAGATTAAGTCTGCTTTACCTACTTAAACTCGTATTTATTTGTTGTGCCGATAAATGACTCTATCCATCATCTAAAATGATCTCTCCACCCACTCTGATCAGGAATATAAATTGGACACTAACCACTGTGAGCACAAAATGGTACAAGCCATCTGACTTCCTGCTGATTGAGACGAGAGAGAACAGCTGATGAGAATCAGCCCAACTGTGCAGGGCTTTGTTTGTCTTCCTTGTCAATGCTACAGACTTCACAAATAGTTCAGGACCACTCCATAATAATTAATATATATAAATAAAAACAGCTATGTTTTCATAAAGTGTTTAAAAATTAAAATTAAAAATGATTTAAATCTAGTTAATCCAATACTAAAGACACTAATGGCTGTTTCAGACACACACGCACCATGAACAGATTCGAAAACGCATTTGAAAAACCAATGTTGTTTCAGCCAAACATTTACCTGTAGTTTTTCATTATAAAGAATGGAAGCGCACATGCAAGAAAGCATTTCTGGTTATGTGTGGTGCTCATTACATTGGCTGCAAACACCATCATTTGCTGAAAATTAGCATACTTTCATCATGCCCCCAAGAAAAAATAAGTCCAAGTTCCCAAACACTCCTTAACTTCAGAAATACAAATGTTGATATTAACAAATTAGAGATTCTTGAGAACCATTACAAAATGTGCATGAATACCTTTTTTTTTCTTTTTTTTTTTGTCATTAGAATTATGCACCTACATTGGTTTGGTCACAAGAATACCTTCTCAAACTTTTTTTTAAACTTAAAATATTTTTTTAAACAACTTACTATTTAAGAAATGTTAAACCTTTTTTCCACATAGCCAACTGATTTTGAAGCTCAGACTTCAGAGTTTTCACCCTTAGACTCCTGGAACTGTTTGTAATTTGCACAAAAAAACCCACTAACATCTAAAACTCACATATATATATATATATATATATATATATATATATATGTTTTATTATAGTAAAATGAATGGAGAATATAATTATCATATGTTCAATGTTGACTGGATGAGATAACTCCCAAAGATGGGTACATAACTAAGATTTTTAGAAACACACACACACACACACACACACACACACACACACACACACACACACACACACTGAGAGAAAATTCAAGTCTATATTTTATGGGTAGACATGGTGCTAAAATATTTACAACTGTATTAAACACAACAATCAGGTGCAGGTATGTTGTTTTCCTCTACAATCATGTTGTTCAAAACATAAACATTATACATACCCTCAAACACACACACATCCACAAACTGTATTAAACAATACTACAACACAAACAAACTGTACACACTGTACACAATATTTCAGCTTGAAGCTTTCATCTGAAGTGAAAGTTCCAAGATAAAATATTGGGTTTCCTCTACACCCACTTCCAGCATGCCCCCGCCCCCTACCTGTAACTGACAGACCAGGTAACAGAACAAGCAAAACACATTACCACACACACTTCCCTCCCATGGGCTGTTCAGACATTTTGTGTTGGTTTAAACAGCGTTTTAATATAAAATGATCAAAAGACAGACAAAAGCATTTAGTTTTTGTTGTTGTATTCATATTTTTGTGTGTTGGACAGAACAGCATTTATAACCATCAAAATACAAACACAATCATGACTTCCTGATTTTTGTGTTCATACCTTTCATAACTTTGCTGAAGAATGTTGTTGATCGAGTTCCTTTGACCTCACACTGACAGGAAAAAAATTAACTGCAGCCTCAACGAAAAATACTATTCCAGTGATTTGTATATAATGAAAAGATCTGTACCCCCTAAACAATTGAAATTAGCCAAGGACAAAGTGCTCTGATGCTTTTGTCAATATGGCGATGGAAGCATTCAATAAATTTACATTTCACTTTCACTTTCAGTTTCAACGAGGCATCAAAACGTGTAGTCTGACTGATATAAGCTTCACCACATCTGCTTGAAAAAAAAAAAAAAGAGAGAGAAAGAAGCATACATCTAACATGCTGGTCAGGGCCTTGAGAGCCTACCGAGTACCACAGGTATACGTAAAAAACAGCAATGGGAATTTCAATTACAGACAAAAACTACACCATGCAAGAGACAAAGAATGCAGTTTATAAACACAACAGAGAAATCACTCACCAAGGTCACTCTGGGTTTCTGTCACCACCCCTTTCTCTCTCAGGAACTCCTTTTCCAGTTTGTCACAAGTTCTTCGTGTCAGATCTGGAAACAGAAATGGAGGTAAAAACAACTGTAATTAAGTTAACTGTCATCTTAAGTCTGTCACAGGTTAAAGCTTCGCAACTTCTCAACTTCTTTCCACATGAAGGTGTGTGTCATTATGTCCTTGCACAACAATGACTGACTGCATGCATTTTGTACACTCAATACCATATTGCATAACAAGAAAGGCAAGGCCTTCAAGACTCACTTGTGATACACACTTAAAGAAAAAATAAAATAAAATAAAAACTTATAAAAACTGAAAATTAGTTTGTTGAAATGTGTTCTCTATTCACTACTATAATTATATACAGCTTCACTTAAAAAAAAAAGAAAAAAAAAAAGGCTTCAATGCAGATTTGAACTATGGATGTTTGGGTCGAGAATGAGTGGTTTTATCCACTGCGCTAACACGGGTTGAATGCTGATGTTCAAACATTATTATATGAGCATGTTCTTTTAGCAGAATAAATTGACAATGGCAACGAAATGATAACACCATTTAAATCATATTATTCTGGTATATCTCAGGCACTTAAAAATTTCTTTCAAATCCGAGATAAAAGAGACATTGATTCCCATCACCTCAAAAACACTTAAATAATATGTCTGTTTTTATAGATCTGCAGAGATCCGAGTTCGACAAGCTTGTCTTTCCACTCACTGAGAAACTACGACACCATCCATTCAATTTCTTTTTTCTGTTCATTCTAGTTAATTCAGTATCTACTTTAAAACATTCATATGCAGTAAACACGTCAATGATTAAGACATTCTTTTCATTCGGCAGTAAAAGAGACTTGGTCATCGCGTCAGGCTTTGCAACATGTTTTGTCAAGATCTGCAGCACTGACCAGTGCCATGTCAACGACGCTGACCTTAACTCAGTGAAACGGTTGATTCAAATTTTCTTTTCTATTCATTCTAGTTAATTCAGTGTCCACTTCAGAATATTCATATGCAGTAAACACTGTACGTGTTCTGTCCAGAATTTGTATTTCTTTGCTTTTAATTGCGAACAAGAAAAACGAGGTCATGGCGTCTTCTCACCAGACAATCGGGTAGCTGCAAAGGGGTAACAGTGGTTTTCAGAATCCGGAACAAACATCAACGAAATAAACTGTCAATGATTCGGAAATATGGCTAAATTCAGGAGACGTACGATACAACCTATTATTGGTATGACTGTGAAGATCTTTTTTTCCTACTAAATGGAAATAAGGCCAAATCTGCTATTGGCAGACAAAGTATTTCCACAGAAAATGGCAATGTTAAAGTTTACCACAGACACACAGACAACCGAACACCATGTTACAACATAGACTCACTTTGTTTACATAAGTGAGTCAAAAAGAAGCATGTGTGTTCAATGGAAAGGAATGGAGATTTTTAGAACTTCCATATAAAAGAAGGGAAAAAATAAGGAAAGAGTAAACTAAGTGAATCTGCCACACCAAACAAACCCAATATGACAAACCCTTTGTGGCAGCACATAAGACATTTTTCATCATAAATACATAATGGGAAAAAACCAGTTTGAATTGTAGCATGTAACCCTTTAATATTTCTGAACTTTACATTTCAGAACAGCAAACAACTATTCAAATTAACTGATCGTATGATCAATTTCTGCATTGATTATCACACAATATATCTCATTCTGTCACACTCACCTGGATATTTCCGTTTGAAGGACAGGACTCCAAGGTATTCACTGATCTGCTCTTGAAGCAGGTACCACTCTCCTCCGTCCTGGGGCCACTGGTACTCAAACACACGCTCGGCTGGGAAGATATGCAGCCTGCACAAGTTCTCTTTATGTTAGTTTCTGCCAATAGTCTGCTGTGAGCATTTTGTTCCACTTTGGGGTCATGATCATAAACTCTATCTTTCAGCACCAGGAATTTAAAAAAACCTGTCTGAAATGGCTTTTCAATTTTATTCATAGAAAAAAACAAAAAAATATTATGGCTTTTCAATTTCATTTATAGAAAAAGAAAAAAAAACAACCCAACTAACTGCTGTCTTGAATTCATTGTGAAACTGACATGTATTTGAATCTGTACAACTATGTCCAAACAGGAGCCATCAGGTCAGTCTACTTCAAGCCACATATCAATTATCATGAACTGTCAGGCAAATCACTATGACTATGAGTGTTTGTTAGTTTTGAATGGAACATGGTGTACTGGGTATGCATAACCATCTATCCATGTTTGTCTGCCATGGTCAATCTTGAGTCAAACTCTGTGGAGTAAAAAAAAAAAAAAACGCTCAAACATTCATTTTTTGTATGAACACTTAAGATATGTTTTTAAATGTGAATTTAAATATGTGTCGCTCAGAGATCTCAAAGATGGATCTAGAAGTAAAGCTGCTTGGATAACAGTCAAAATGAGTGTTAATATAAAAATATAAAAAAAAGATTTTGTAGGAAGATGAAGAACTCATCTGAATATCACATGCATGCATGTCGGTGTGTGTGATAGTCATCACCCATCTTTGCAGATTCATTTTTATGTGTATTGCTTTTTCTGTATCATCATTATCATAACATCACTTTAAGCTATCTGACTGTATTTCTTTTCTAAAATCAAATGTAATTTCAGTCTAAATTATTCTGAGTAACATCAGAAGTTTGCAATAAAATACTACACATACCCATCCTCCATTTCATTCTTGGAGTCTTGAATGTCAGAAATGCTGCTTCGCCTGGCCCGCTTTGGACGTGATGGTTTTTCAGCCATGGAGTTGGACTGCGAGGACTCATCCACAAAGCTGAAGTTGGAGTTCTCTCCCTCCAGCAGTGATTTGCCTTCCATGATTGGCATGCTACTGTTGGCATTTTCTCCAAATGGGACAACAGCACTGGGACCTTTCACTGCAAAGAAAGTGTCTTCCGACTCATCCAGTCCACTGCTCAGCATGGAGTCTAGGTTGGACAACAGCTTGGAATCATCGGACATGACCGAATCCATGTTTGGTGCCAGCTTGGAATCTTCAGACATGATCGAATCCATGTTGGAGACAACTGACTCTGCATTGCGTACCAACTTAGGATGGTCAGCCACAGCACTGTCTGTACTGGGTGCCTGTTTGGGTTCATCACACATAACAATGTCCATGTCTGGGGCCTCAGGTTTGGAATCTTCACACATGCCAGAGCCTATTGTCGGTGCCACTTTGGATTCCGATTTCAAATCTTCAGACACAGACACTGCCGGTTCTCTTTCTGGTGGTGGTTTTTGACCTGAGAATGCAACTGTCTCTACAACCGGAAGCTGCTTACTTTCTGTGGGAAGGACAGAGTCTGTGTTTGGTGCTGGTTTGGGTTCTCCAGATCCTTCTTTGACCAGCTGAACGGGATCCACAGCTTCCTTCTCACTGGTCAGGTCTATGCCTTTGGACATCATCTCATTTTCAACATGGCTTTGTTGCTCTTTCACATCACTGGTTTCCATGGGTTCTGATATTTCCATAGGTTCAGGATGTGTAGACAAGACACTTTTGTCAGCAGGAAGTTCTTGTTTGACATCTTTATTACTGAGAACTTTGACATCATCACTCACATCCTCATTGACGGTCTTTACAACATCATTGGTGACACCTTTTATGACATTTTCACCTGCAGGTTCAACCTTCTCTGTAATGTTTTCTTCCTTTGGCAATGTCTTCACATCTGCATCAGTCAACACATTTTCTTCCATGTCTACATCCATCACATCATTGTTTACACTGGCATCTTTGTCTAAGCCTGTTTTCTTTTCAAGGCGTTCATCTGAAATCAGCTTAGACTGATCAACATCCATCTTCACATCTCCATCTTTGCTCACTTTTACCTCAGACGCTGACAGTTCTACCTGACTGACTTGTGGAGGACTTGGTGCTGAGGGCTGTGTGGCAGCATCACCCCCACGGACCCACTTTCTCTGAGCAAATTTTTTCCTCTTTTACCTGAACGCCAGCGAATTGTTCACATGAAACACTGCCCTTGGCTTGCGTAAGCGATGAATCGACAGCACCCTGGGCCGGTGTGACTGATGATTTCTCACCAGCACCCTGAACTGTATCAACACCACCCTGAACAGCTGTAACTGACGATTTATCAACATCACCCTGAACAACTGATTTATCAACACCACCTCGATCCGCTGTGACTGAAGGCGTATCAACATCACGCTGGGCCTGAGTGTGTAATGAAACACCTGGAGCATCCTGAGCCAACATGAGTGAAGAAGTATCGAACCCATCAGAGCTGTTGCCTGTGGCCTCTGGAGGTTCAGGACCCACACCACCACAACCTTCCTCTTGCATCCCTGCTGGGGAGTCTGAAGAACGGGGGGAAGAATTGTCACTCTCCGCGTACTGGGACGCAATAAAAGACAGAGCAGAGAATGTGTTGACAGCGGCAGGATTGGCTGTTGGGGGTTCTTCCTTAGGAGCAGCCTTGGGTTCCACTGCCTTACCTTGAATTGAAAAAAAAGAAAAAATGAAACAAATACCTCTGAAGACAGAACGTTAACATGCAACTAGCGATGTCTAAATAGATGAAGAAAGTGATAAATACTCTATTTCAGAGGAAAGGAAGAAAGGGGAAGTGGTAACACACAGGAGTTTACTTCTGATCATAAACCTTTCAACTATTCAAACATTTTCATTTTAAAATCACTGAAGCATCTCGTTTTTAAATGCTGTAAAACAGAAGGTGATGATAAACCAAACTGTAAAACCTGCCAAGATACAAAATGAAATGTAATGTATGAATTTATAAAATCATATCAATAATCACAACAAAAACAATAACCCTCTATTTTTTTTTTAATTCAAATATGTGTAAGACATTGTGAAATTCATAACAAACAGATCTGTTCATCCTTTCAGTTTAACTCTCAATTGCAGTCAATAAAACGTCTTTTTGACTCTTACCTTCCCGTTCCTTAGCAGGACTCTCTGTGCTAAGGGTATTGACACCGTCGTTGTTGTTTTCTGGTCCCATCCTGGTCTCTTCGTCAATGTTATACACCAACTCTGGCACACGCACATCGTGCATGTGGCTCTGGGCTTGGCCCGCCTCCATCAGCTACACACACAACAAGATACAGATACTTTTACTAATGACAGAATTACAATAAATATCATAGAACAATATCAGTCTTCAAAGACATACATACCTGAAGAGTATTCAATTATTCAAAATAAAATAACAAAAAACGTAACAGAACAATACCATTCTTCAAAATCAAAGACATGCATGCTTCAAGAGTATTCAATGATTTTAAAGTCAGTGTGTTAAAATGTTCAAATACTAAATTTTATTGTAATGTAACTCTTATCATATCATATACAAGCTTTCACAAAGTGCCCCACTGACACAAGTACATGTATGGAAATCATTACTTCCAACATATCTCTGGTAAACAACAAACTATGTGCAACAACATAACACTGACCCTCAGTGCTCTCACTGTTTACTCACTCATTAATCACATCACAATGTGCTTACCCACTTAGTCAGAACAAAGTAAACCACTGACACATAGCACAACTCCTACATATCACAACTACCAACAAGTCAAACGTATGTTCCACAACACTTGCTGTTAACCCCATGTGCACACACACGAAAAATCCTCTATAAGCCCATGCTTGTTGTTGCTCAAGTCTTATTAATTGAAGGCTGTACTGCACCCTATTTCTTGATATTAAAAAATGTTTAAACCAAAAATCCTCAACACACACTGACACAGTGTTAACCTGTTGATCTGTTCATTTCACATTCAACCGACACCACGTACTATATAAAACAAGTAAGTAATACATCAAAAATACATTAAAACCTACATTATGGGTAGCAAAACCAAAATACTAGACACACCTGCTATACACATACCATCTCCATAGCTTCTCATCTCTCAACGTTTGCATTGCTTCCACAGTCAGTCAACAACTGACAATACACTGACATATCACTGCAATATCATTTATGCCAGAAATCAGAACAAAATATCTGTAACGGAACAGAAGGGAGGGGGGTTTGGGGGGGGGGGGGGAGAGACTCAAAAGATATATGCCGGTATTTCCCTCACTTAGCGGGTAGATAACAAAGCGTGAATCCCGAGAAAGGAAACAGAGGGAAGGGGAAGTTGGGCCACCTTAAGAGACTGACCTCTATATGGGAAATGTTCTCGCATTAGCATAAGTTGCCGGGCTGGCAAACTAGTTACACCATACAGCAAACACAGCTGGGCTCTGTGACTGGCAAGGAGGAGGACTGGGGTGGGTAGGGGAAGGAGAGTAGGGGTTTGGGACAATGTCAGTGCGACCTCAAAGGCTGGACTTTGGACTGGACGGAACAGGGAGGGAGAAAAGAAAAGGAAGGTGAAGGGATGGAGAGGGAATGGTGACACAGTGTGGGTGGTGCAGGTGACACTGCCGGCAAACTATAACACAATATAAACAGAACTATTCTTGTACAGTGCAGTTTCAGTTTCAAGGTGCCAAAAGATGCAAAGTGATCAATATGAATGCTACACCAAATCTGCTGAGAAAAAAATGAACAGGAAAAGAAAGAAAAAAAAAAGTTGTAAAAAAATCACTTTGGAAAATGGGGCAGAAGCCTAAATCTTTGCGTAACCCAATGCACTGGTCAGGCCTTGCGGGACTACCCCATCCTTGTAGCTGTACTTCCGCAGTAATAATGGCCATCCATTATCCTCGTGCAACTGAAATGACTGGTTCAATCGAATAACAAATATCAATAACATTGCCAGCAGTGTGTGTTTGGCAACGGTATAGGTATTGATGTTGTAAGCTTATGGGACTCAAACTCCTGCCATGGAAGGGGGGAGGGTCAGAGGAAGTGGTGAGACTGAGAGATCTCAAAACTGAAAGCGAAACCGCCTGCAAACGCAGCGAAGCCAAACGGTTAGAAAATTAACATGGGCTCCAGCCAATTTTTGCTGAGGAATGCATAGGGTGGAATCTGTCGTTAACACTGAAACGCAAAATCCATGTGTACACTACTTCAATTTTGCATTTTGTAAATGTAGTAACTTGTCTTTTTTTGTCTTCTGATACCAAATACCATTGATTTGAAAGACTCCTTCACTGACCAAATCGGCGTGTGCAGTATATCAGACACATAAAACCCGGCTTTCGATTTTACGATATCTACATCGAAAAAATTGTACGTATCGTGTTCTGAACTTAATCAACAGACTTGCTTCTTCTCCTTCTAACAACCATTGTACAAAAGATCGACTTACCGAATTCTGAGAAGCAGAATGGGACAACGGAGCGGAGTCAGATGATTTTTCCATCTCTGTGCTTTGTTCTACCGACGCCATCGCTGAAACCTTTTTCGGTTTCTTTGGCACAAGAGTTACTTCGATCTTGGGATCCACAATAGCTCTTCGGGAAACTCTGTGTTCGTTCTTTAGTTTGTCAGTCTTCTCACTGAAAGTGATATTAGACGAGGGTTGGAAAAAAATCGAGTGGGTGGAGGGGGCGGGGAAATTACTGTGTACGCATGCGAGTAAGTGAAAGTGTGTGTGTGTGTGCGCGCGCGCGTGCGCGTGCGCGTATGTGTGTATGTGTGTGTGTGTGTGTGTGTACTAGTAGTAGTAGTAGTCTTCAGTTCAACGTCTTCCACATTTAGTGATATTAGAGAGGTGGGGGTTGGGGTGGGGGGGGGGGGGGGGGCAGTGGGGGGGGGGGGGGAGGAGGGCGGGGCGTGGTGGGGGGGACGGTATTGGGCAGAGGGTGAAGAATGGTGTGTGTGTGTGTGTGTGTGTGTGTGTGTGTGTGTGTGCGTGTCACCGTGGGTGTGCGCATGTTTGTCACGGTGTGTGTGGTGGGGAAAGATACCGTCAGAGCATTGGAAAAAATAAAACATTAAAAGGCTAGACATAGGCACAACATAGAAGGAAAGGCTAACATCAAACAACTGTAACAACTATAACAAATGTCCAATTGGACTATGCAGCAAACCTTCTGCACTGATAGCAGATAACACAGTCTTGAAATTGTCAAAAATGCATTCCGAAAAGAATTTTCCGAGAAGTTTGGTAACTTGAAAACGATTTCAGACTCTGACATTCAAAGAGTATGTGTTTGCTAGAAATAGATTCTCCACATATGCATTTAACATCTCTGCTGAACTTTGTTATAAAAGCGTCAGTTCAGCTTTATCCTGTTTGATAATGCCTGAATTTGCTTTAATCTGAATAAATTACTGAATGTATTTGATTGATTGATAGATTCCGGTTGTTGAATATTATTTCGTATACTTTTATTTAAAACTTTGCCATTTTGCTGGTATACTTCCCTGACTTTGCTCCACTGTGATGCTTTTTCTAGTAAGCCGGGTACCCCTCTTGTACAGACAAAGGCACATAAAGGTCTGTAGTTCCCTGTTGGTGTTTTGCACCTTTTCTTGCAGCCCTGTCAGCCCATTCATTATATAGGAGATCAAGGTGAGAAGGAACCCAACAAAAAGTTACATGTGTTCCTCTCAGATTCAATAGATGTACAATGTGACTTATTTCTATTATCATTTTGGATTTGTTCTTACTATCTGATGAGTTTAAAGCATATAATACAGATTTTGAATCAACACAAAATAAGACTTGTAGAAGGCAAACTGGAAGATCAAGAATATAATTTAAAGCCATAAGAACAGCGATAAGTTCAGCTGTGAATATTGACCGATCTTTACTAATATGGTATGATCGTTCAGTTTTCAGTTTGGGTATAACGAAAGCTGAACCTGCTTGGCCATTGTCTAGGAGTGAGCCGTCTGTGTAAATATGTAAGTGGTCACGGTATCAGTCTATTCTGAAGGTGTAATCGGACTTCTGTTGCCATGATATTTGGATTTTCTTTTTTTGCAGTGTCAGTATGATTGACATCAAACTGTGCTTTACTCATCTCCCAAATGGGGCATGGACTTACTGTTTTCTGCGTGTCTACATAATCTGGATTAATTTCGGACTTTTGGAAAAGGTTTGACACAAACGTGCCAATTGGTGTTAGATAAGATATCGTTTTAGCTCTTTTTGGGAAGTTGATTTCTGATGTAATTCTTACTTCCTCCGATGTAAAATTTTCAGTTGTTGAGCTTCTCAATACGTATTTAGCACATGCCAGGTTTCGGTATTCATCCAAAGGTAATTTTCCTATTTCTTTATATGTTCCGAGGGTTGATGCTGCGGCGTGGAAAGGTACGCCAAGGGCAAGTCTATATGCTTTACAGTCAATGCTTTGAAGTTTCTTTAACAAATACTTTGAAGCATTGAAAAAGACTTCTTGTCCATACGATAGTTTGGATCGAATAAGTGATGATGATAAATGTTTCAATATCGTTGTGTCTTGTCCCCAGTACTGTTTACTTATAACTTTGAGCAAGTTTAAACATTTTCTTGCTTTTGTTATTATATATTCAATACGGGCATTCCAAGCTAGTTTTGAAGTAAGCATTAAGCCTAAAAATTCTATCATATCTCTGTACTGAATGGGCTCATTTTCAATTTTAAATGTTGGTAACTCTTCTGGATTATTACCATTGTTAAAAAGCATGAGTTTTTTCTGCTGATAATGTAAGACCATTGTCGATAATATACTTATTTAATTTATCTATTTCTCTTTGGCATGTTTTCTTGATATAGTTTAATGCCCTTTTTGATGTATTTCTGTTCATAGTTACATTCATCCACATACATATATCATATGCGTATTGCACTAGGATCACGTCTTTTGATAAATGTTGGGGTAAGTCGTTCAGCAAGATGTGTGTGTGTGTGTGTGTGTGTGTGTGTGTGTGTGTGTGTGTGTGTGTGTGTGTGTGTGTGTGTGTGTGTGTGTGTGTGTGTGTGTGTGTGTGTGTGTGTGTGTTACATATAGAAAATGATTGAGTTTAGTTTTGTTTAAAAAAGAGAAAGAAAGAAAGAAAAGCATAACAATATAACATATTTCTAATAAAAAAAACTAACAACTATAACAGTGAACCAAGTGGACTATTTAACAAGGAGTTGAAAAAGTCATACATTAGCAATGGACTGCTGAAGATCGTCAACACTGAAGATGATTTCAGTTCAGGGATGTGATAAAAGAAACGGTTAGGTATGAACTCATTATTGAAATCAACCACTGATTTGATTCACGAACTCTTACAAAGAGGTTCTTACATAACCTTTGCTGGATTCCTTCTCATTGCGGTTTTTACTATCATGAAAGAGTTGATGATTTTTGCCGTCTAAAAAAGGAGCTAGAAGTTCCATGAAGGAGTTAGATTTAAATATTTCGCTTTCACTACAGGAATGTTACACCATGGTAGAAAAAGTCCAATGGTCAAAATTTCGGCTTGAAGAAAAACACACCGGTAACTCGGAGTTTCATAAGAATATACAGAAAATGTATGGCTTCATCAGTGGGAAAACATTACCATAATGATTTTCATAAGAGGCAAATCATTTCTCTAATCTGCAGATGGAAAATGAATTGTTTTAAGACAGAATATGTCAGTAATGTTTCTTGCATCTGTGGTGCTCACATAACAGCCGATCATATACCAACTTGCGATATATATATATATGACTCACATCCCTGAACTGAAATCATCTTCAGTGATGACAATCATAGCTAATGTATGACTGTTTCAATGTTGTAATGTAGCGTTTTCTGTTTGTTTCCTCTTGTTTTTTTATGTTTGCGCGCGCGCGCGCGTGTGTCAGTGCGTGAGTGTGCGTGCATGCGTGCGTGCGTGTCTGTGTGTGTGTGTGTGTGTGTGTGTGTGTGTGTGTGTGTGTTGTTGTTGTTGTTGTTGTTTGCTCTGGCGGCCCTAGTTTTCTGTTTGTTTCCTCTTGTTCTTTTATGTTTGCGCGCGCGCGCGCGCGCGCGCGCGTGTGTGTGTGTGTGTGTGTGTGTGTGTGTGTGTGTGCATGCGTGCGTGCGCGTGCGTGTTTGTGTATCTGTGTGTGTGTGTGTGTGTGTGTGTGTGTGTGTGTTTTGGTTATTGTTGTTGTTGTTGTTTGCTTTGCCCCAGACATCGACATATTTCTCCCAGAAGTGGTTCCTATCGATGTATTGATCCATATCCAGAAGCCTATGTTTACAGTAGCAGATGCCAGAGAGATTATGGCTTTTGCAACACCGTCTCAGTGACAGCAAATTTGGTGGTGGAGGTTGGGATGGGGGTTACGCTGCTGTTGCTTTTGTTTTTGCTGTTGTTGTTCAAATATTTTTTTTCTACTGGGTAGATCTTCACACGCAGGCACTTGATGTGAGAAGAGCATCTTCTGGTGGGCCAACACTTTGCTCATTTAGAGCTGGCGTTTTCTTGTCAGCCACCATGTGTCTGTCTGTCTGTGTGTTTGTCTGTCGCTCTGATTTTCTGTCTGTCTGTCTGTTTATCTCACCGTGGCTGCATGTATGTCTTTTTGTTTATTACTCGCCCCCTCTTCCCACCCCACCTCCTCCTCTCTCCTTTTCTTCTTCTTCTCAGTTTGTTTTTGTCTTCCTCATTTCATTATGTTTTCCCTCAAGCTGCCTTTTCGTAAAGTATGGTGCAAAGAAACTTTAGACTTAAACCTTTCATCTAATAAAACATTCGAGTTCGAGTTCGAGTACTCTCTCTATCTCTGTTGTGCTTTCAGGAACGGCAGAGGAAGGGGACAGGATGCCCTCATGCAGAATCGTCTGAACAATCGCCAGTGCATAGCTGCTGGAATCGAAACTCACAAAGAAAGAGCTGGACAGGTTGCGAATTTTCAGCCCATTACATAACTGTAGACAGTGCAAACTATGGGACGGTAAGAAATGTTTAGTTTTAGTTCAAACACACTTCAGGGTGGTCTGAAAACATTTTTTAAAACTATTTTTCTTAATGATGAGATACAAGATTTGTTGGGGAAAAAAGCAACCTGACACTCATGAATTTTCAGCTAAGATGTTCTTCTAAGTGCCGAGGTTGGAACATGCATGGCTTGACCACCCCCAGCACGTCTCCCACACCCCGGCACCCGACTCCAGCTCTGTCAGTCCCATTCAATGGCTTCAGATCATTGTTTTTCGTTTCAGACAGGGATTTCTTGCACAATGGGGAAAAATGAAAATGAAACAGTAGATTTCAGATCCTTTCATTCTGTGAAATAACTTCCTTTACTGTCCCAGCTGAACGTTGTTTTGTCGGTAAAGCACACAAGGCATATCGGGTGAAAGTGGACCTAGCCACAATCTTTTATTTTGTGATAAAATCTGTAAAACTGCGCATCGTTTGCGCGGTCTTTTGGGGAGACTTTTAAAACTGCGCACCAGCTGCGCGGTTATTTGGGGGGAGGGCTGAAGGTTGCTGGATGGAAGTGGGTGTAATCACATAATGTCACATGCCTACGTGTCTCACGTGGCCACGGTCACTGCCACTGCGACAGTGGCTGACAACACTGTGGACCTGCACGTTGATGTGACTCATCCATACCGACAGGCGCCTGTGGTGTCCAGCCATCCCAATTCTTCCCACCACCAGCCTCCCACTCCTCACCAGATGGCCGCGTCGGCTTCCAACACGCACCCAGCATCTTATTTGTCTCCAGGTGCTTTACAGGATTCAAATTCTGACGGGTCATCTGCATCCATGGTGCCTCTGTTTGAAACAACCACCATGGGCAATTTTTCAGACACGTTTTACCATTCTGGGTACGGGGGTTGGTACGGTGGTGTTGATATGATGAACACCCCTTACTGGCAAGCAGACTTTGTAATGAGTAACGGCATGGGCTCTGAAGAGTATGACCACTATGACAGTGGTGATTTCAACGGTTTGGCCAACGTTGATGGCTACTCTGGAGGTCATTTTCAGCAAGATAACTTTGACCGACGCAGCAACCAATGGGCAGGTTCTGTTCTGGACTATCAGTTATGTTCTCCATACTCTGGATGGAGTGGGCAAGAAGGTGGTTTGCATTACGAGGAAGGGCCACACTACTGCCAATATAGAGAACTGTCATCGGAAGTTGAGAAGCCTACTGAGGAAATGAGACACAGTAACTGTGATTTAGGTGATGGTAAAGATAGCTATGCTCTGGGTGAAAGTTTGGAGGTCGTTTGTGCAGAATCTCAAAATTTCTTAACTCTAGATTGCTCCCAAGCACCAGGTGTTTCGTTACCTGTAATGCAGCAAGAATCCTCTGCACAAAATAATATCTTTCGTGTAACTGACCCTTTTCAAGAAAATATTGAATGTGATCCAAAGTGGCGTGAAACTGATATTGATGAACCGGAAGTACAGCAAACTTACACAACTTCGCTGTATCTCCCTGACGTGGCCGGTGTTAGATGTGACAAAGAATTCCACGGGGAAAGTACTGGAACTCAGGAAGAAAGAGGTAACAGTAATCAGAATCAGGTGCGTCCCAACAACAATAAACAGTCATGTAAAACTCGCCACGAACAAAATCATGGTAAAGTAAAATCAACAATCAAAAACAACAGCGGCGTCGAAACACCATGTTTTACTGGAACGAAGGATGCTAATCAAGGACGTAATTTCCATACTCCTGATTCTTCTTGTTCTTTAAATGGTGTACCTGGCAGTCAAGAGACAATGTTCCATCGTCAACAGGAGCGGTTAGAAATGAGCAGTGGTGGTCATCCTGCCCCTCAGAGTGGACCCCCACAGGACCACTGTTCTGTAACACAGCAGGGAAACACTTCACTTTGCTCAACTGAAAAACAGAGTGTCGATACTCAAAGCTTCTTCTTCCCTAGATCCAGAGACACCCAGTATCAAACGACTCAGACTAACATAACTCCTGAAAACAAAGAACCACTGTCCCCAACTATCTCTCCATCCGACCCAACACAACCCCATCTCATGATTTCTGCTGGCCTGCCCACAAGTCAGACCAAACCACCGGTACCCGTGTCATCGTGTGAGACGCAATGCTCCGGACCTAAAACCACGGGATCCTCACCAGAATCGATGGAGTCATCTCGGCAGCCACCGACCCATTCTCCCAGCACATCCTCTGAACTTTCTGGGCAAGGTGCTGAGGGTTTCTGCAATGCCGACAGTCCTGCCAGCCCGTCCGAGTCATCGTTATCGTCGTTGTCATCACCATCTGCACAGCCCCTCATTGACGTGGACCACCTCCTGTCCAGTGGTATCACTGTGGCGGGGTTTAAACCCAGGCCCATCATTCGAAAACGGCCAAAGGTATGCCTTTTTCTTGTGGTGTTAAACCTAAACAGCTCAAATTATTGACATTATTTGACTCTTAACGTGTTAGAACCCAAACAAAATTTACTTCTTTATATATATGTGTGTGTTATTTTTACACGACACATGTTCTAGGCAGTCGTTTGAAACAATTGTCTTTCATGTGCGTAATATGTAACATGCCTATAAATATGCATGCATTGTTTTCGTCCAATACATTGCCCCGTCCAACTGAATCCAATTCACTGTTTCCACAACACCAACAACAACAATCACATGTGTTTCTTTTTTTTTTTTTTTTAATGATTTTTCTTATATCACCAGTGTGTTTATGCCTTCACCATTCAGTTTTCGGTTGTTTTCAAGGATGATGACAGGAAATAAATAAATAAATAAAGCACACCAGCGCTTGTATCTTATTGCTGAAAACTAAAGAGTTTTGTCTGGATTTGTCCACCAAGGTGATGATACCCAGCACACAGAAGGACAGCGGCTACTGGGACAAACGGAAGAAGAACAACGACTCAGCCAAGCGATCCAGGGAAGCCAAGAAAGAGAAGGAGAAGAACTTCTACCGCCGGGCCTTGGAGCTGGAGTACGAGAACTACTTCCTCAAGGAGCGGCTGGGCCAGATGGAAGCGCAGCTCCATGCCGTCACTGGAGTCGGTCCTGGGCCTCCTCCTCTTCCCAATCCTCCTCCTGTTCCTCCTTGTCTGCATTCTGGTGCAGTTCCTATTGCCCCCTCTAACTATGCCACTGGGTTTACTAGTGCAGGACAACCTTGTGTTTAAAGCAACAGTTTATTTTCTGATGGACAAAATCGACCTTAATCTCTTAAAGTCTTTATTTTTTTCTTTTCTTTTCAACTGTGGTGTATTTATTTATTTATTCATTTATTTATTGAGGCATCTTGCTATTCTTGAAGCTCTATGCGCTTATCATGTAACGCTCTATGTGTGTATCGTTTACTGAAATGGAAATGTGGTCGAACAATGCTAAATTGAGGAGGAGAGGCTAACTAGCTCTTCATTTTTTCTTCTTCTTTTTTAAAACTTTATTTTAAATTTTCACTGTTTGTTCCGATATTTTCAAGTCCAACTTGCCTCCCCCTCCTTTCATTCGCTCTTCCCTTGTACTTTTCCCCCTTCGTCTCTCGATCATTCTCTCAGTCCTCTCTGTCACCACATTCAGTTTTCCACCCAGGCTCACGCGCATCTGTGTGTGTGTGTGTGTGTGTGTGTGTGTGCGCTAGCGCGCGCGCGTGCGTGCGTCCCAGCGAGTGAGTGAGTGAGTGTGTGTGTGTGTGTGTGTGTGTGTGTGTGTGTGTTGTTTTTACAATCTAAGTTATTTTCATTTTCTTTTAATCCCCCACCCCCGAGCCCCCAATATATTCTGCTGTAACAGATTTGGTCAGAAAAAAAAATTAGCAAATAAAAACACAGCTCCTCCCTGTCACCACATTCAGTTTTCCACCCTGGCTCATGCGCATGTGTGTGTGTGTGTGTGTGTGTGTGTGTGTGTGTGTGTGTGTGTGTGTGTGTGTGTGTGTGTGTGTGTGTGTGTGTACGAACATGTATGTGTGTGTTTATACAACAACACAAATAATAATGGCAATACCGATACAAATAATAAATTGATTAGAAATAACAAAACATGCGAAACACTTCAACAACAGCTACTCTACCGCTACTACTACTGATAAAAATTAATGATAATGAATGATAACAATACCAATACCGATATAGTATAAATGACAATCGTTAAGAATAAATGACAGATTGTATTTCTCTTTTTTGTCACAACAGATTTCTCTGTGTGAAATTCGGGCTGCTCTCCCCAGGGAGAGCGTGTCGCTACACTACAGCGGGGGAAGAAAAGAAAAAAAGGTGGGGTTGGCTAGCAGGTGGGGGTGGAGGGGTGGGGGGGACTAAACAGAAGTGTTGGGGGTGGGGAGTGGGTGTAAGTCTACTTTTGTTGTGTCACAGGCAGGAGGCGAGTCTGGACTTGAAGCAGTCCAGCAAGTCGGTTGTGACAACCTTCTGGGGCAGTGTGTTCCATTCCGGGATGGTACGGGGGAAGAAAGACATCTGTCTGTACTGCGTCCTGCAGGCAGGGATGTCGTAGTTGCAGGTGTGTTTTTTTTTTTTTCTGGAGCTCAGCCTGCTGTCTGATGGTGTTGGTAGGTAGACTGAGTTGATGGAGATGAGACCATGGTGGAACATGTAGAACATCTCCAGGCCAGATTTTTTTCGTCTGACTTGTAGGGGGTACCAGTTAAGGGAGCTAAGGATGAAGTTGACACAAGACGTCTGTCAGTGTTGGTTTGTGACCCATCTTGCTGCTCAGCACTGGACCTTTTTGATGGCCTGGATGTCACTGGCTGTATAGGGATCCTGAACAGACACAGCATACTCAAGGATAGGTCGAACAAGGGTTTTGTAAGCAGTTTCCTTTGTCTTCTTGTTACCTACCTTCAAGTTGCGCCTGAAAAAGCCTAAGGTCTTATTGGCTGTGTTGGTTGTAGAATTGATGTGGGATCCCCAGAGTAGTTATCTTGTATGTTCACACCAAGATATTTTGTGTTGTTGACGTTTTCCAGCGGATGGCAATGGACTTTGTAGTTTGGTACGATCTTTTTCCTCTTTCTATTGACACTCAAGGTGGAGCACTTTTGTGGGAAGAATTGCATGGCCCACTGTTTCTCCCAGAGGGAAAGGGAAACTAGATATTCTTGGAGTGTGTGCTGGTCAGCTTCCTTATTGCTTATTTTGTTGCACATGGTGTCATCTGCAAATAACCTGGCCTTAGACTTGATGGACTTTGGGAGGTCATTGATGTAGAGAAGGAAGAGCCCTGGGGAACACCTGAGTTGACTGAAATATATTCTGATGTGGCTCCCTCCACCACAACTGCTTGATGCCTGTCCTCAAGAAAATTTTTGATCCAGGTGTTGAGCTGACCTCTAATTCCATAGCACTATCATTTATGTACAAGCAGGGCGTGGCTGACCTTGTCAAAGGCCTTAAATTGCAGTCTCAGACATGTTATTTCTGCTCTGCTCTTTCGCTGTGGCCACTGTCGCTGTCTGTTGCCTTCTTGGGCATTCCCGTCTATTTCTTGACTGAGCGCTGAATCGTAATTTTCGCTTCAGTATCTGACGGCTGGCCCAGTATCTTGTTTGTCTGTCGAGAGTTGCTTCACTGTTTTTATCCATACTTTCAATTGTTTTCCTGTTGGTTTCTGACTCTTTTCACTGATTCTGAATGATTTTATTCTATTCTTTACTGTCGATTCCTCAACCCTTCCTCGAGATGTGGCGAGGTTGTGTGATAATTTCTGACCCAACTTTCTGAGTTGAGGTACTGTGTCTGATTCCTGTCTCACCTCTGTCAGATCAAGTTTGCTTGGCAATGGAGAGAGACATGCCCCCAGCTGTCACCTCCAAGAACGGAGTTACAGAGGAGATCAGCTCCATATGTGCCGGCGTTCTTCACGAGAGCAGATAGACACTTCCTCCACGTCCATGGCGACCCGGAAGAGTAACTTCACTTTCACTGAGACTACCAGGACAAGTTTGCTCAACTGGCAGATAACATAGGACAGATTCCCAAGAGATGGGTCCGATTTCGCATTAGGAATGATAAGAAGGCACTTTGCAATGGAATATTTACCACTCGTTAATTTGGTATTAAGGTAATAATGAGCACCCACGATAGAAGCTGCTTCGCGTGCACTTCTGTAAACATGGTTGACCACGACCCGGCTGGATCCAGTTCTTGTTTCAGACTGGACGCTGACGCTTTCCGCTCTAATTTCCGACAGTTCGTTTATTTAAGACGTTCAGACTGCCTGTCGAGAGTTGTTTCAATGTTTCTGTCGTGCTTAATTTATTTCAATGACGGTTTCTGTCTCATCTTTTGTTCAGTTGCTTCACTGCTTCTAACGTAGTTTTTTGTTGTTGTTTTTTCATTATCGCTTTGTGGTCCATTTTTTCAGGGTTTTTTTTTTTTTATTTAAATTTTTTTTTATTTTAATGATTCTGAATTTCTTCAGTGTTTACTGCCGACTGTTCAGGGATAAAAAAGACCGTATCAAGAACGACAAGAAAAAGTGACACTGGGAAGTAAGTGATATCATTATATAACTGGGGGGAGACTTAACAGTGAACCACTATTTTTAGATCAGTGGGTTCAAGATCAGTGAACTCTGTTGTCTTTTCATATCTGTTTTGTTCCACCGACACTGTCGATGCGCGCGCGCGCGTGTGTGTATGTGTGTGACGGTGGGCGTGTATGCCGGTCTGTTTTGTGTGTGTGTGTGTGTGTGTGTGTGACCAAGAAAATAGGTCAGTCGTTCAGTTAATGACAAACATTACAGTTACTGTTGTCGCAACCGTATTGAACTGTCCAGATCCTGTGGTTACACACAAGTATCCACGCACGAATCGAATTTCTTTGGTACTTGTTTGGCCTTCGTTGTCCTGTTGTCAACTCTTTTACACATAAATCCGCTTCAAATGGCGAGGTGGGAAAGAGTAGAATGGAAAAGGATATTCGCCACCCTTGGACAACGGGCACGGCAGGAAGAGAAATGTTAAAAATAACAACAGTATGAAAGCAAATAACTTTTATTTGATTCTACTCGTCGAAAATAATGAAACCAACCTCTGAACTGGCTGATTCTGAATCATAAACTGACGTCGCTTACTTCCCCTTATTGTACATGTCAACCTTTTTATAGTGCTGCACATTCTTCGTAAATTTCCAAACTTTAGGCCTACTAACATTAACTTCAGCAACAATGGCAATAAGCAATCTAAGTTAAATCAGACACACAATATACGCATGTCAAATATTGTTAGACAAAAATAAGTAATAAAAAAGAAGGAAAAAAAGAGAAGAACTTGTGAAAGTAAGCATACAATTAAACAAGGAAAAAATCATAACATTATTTGTTTCAGAGGGCATGTTTTGCACCCCTCTCACTTCACTTATTAAAATGCATTTTAAACCAGCATTTTACTTTACTTTGTTTTATTCATTTTAATTCATCTATATATCTATATTCTAGATATTTGTCTATCCCATTTATCCATTATTCACTGAGCCCAAGTTAATCTGTTTTCAGGCTGTATAACAAAATTCATTGTTGATTTCTATCGGAACTTCCATCAAGACAACAATGCTTTCGCCACATTACATCAGTGAGTGTTAATGTTATGATTACAAAAAAATATACAGGACAACACAAACTAATGAAAAATAATTTAACATTCCAGACACGATACACAAACAAACCCCGGTGATTCAGTTCTGTAAGCAGTTGCAGCCAGGACAACGATATTAAACATCTTAATCACAAATCATTTTTTATGAACATCTTCCACCCATAGCCCCACACATGCTTCAGTTTCAGTTTCAGTAGCTCAAGGAGGCGTCACTGCGTTCGGACAAATCCATATACGCTACACCACATCTGCCAAGCAGATGCCTGACCAGCAGCGTAACCCAACGCGTTTAGTCAGGCCTTGAGGAAAAAAAAAAAGAAAAAAAAGGAAGAAAAAAAGGGGGTAATAAATAAAAGCATAAATAAATAAATAATAATTATAATATAGAAAAAGGCAGTAGTAATAATAATAATAATTTAAAGAAAAAAAAAGACAAAAAAAAAGACAGCAATGATGATAAATAAGCAAATAAATGTAAAACATGAAGACACACATTCACACATACCCCCACACATGCATAACAGATATGCACCAAACATGCAGTTTCACAGATATGAAAACACAGTCAAATACATATAACACAGTCAAATACATATATACACATGCAGTCACTTTAACTGACTTGTTTATCTCTGTCAGTACCGACAAATATATGATCCATCTGCGTCATATATATTCAGTCATAACACGAAACACACACACACACACACACACACACACACACACACACACACACACACACACACACACACAATTATTATTCTTGAAACGATTGGAAGCATGCATCTTTCCATGTGCCAATAAAATGAGGAGATTGTTGTACGGGTTGACAGGCTTGTGTACAGGTCGCTATGCCGACAGTGCGCGAAGTAATGTTCGGGAGTTTTCGGAATTGCTCGTGGTCTGACTGAAAACTGTAGGCATGCCAGTTCGCCACAAGACAGTGTGTGAAAACCTACTCACGTCTATCGAAAACTCCAGTGCGAATGCCATGCCGTACCACTATGATCGTGTGATTTCAAATTGATCATAATTTTGCTAGCGAGGTGAGGAAGACTTAAGAATATCCTCGAAAGTTTGGATATCTTCGGTCATCTCGAGGGTTCGACTCGACTCTTCGTCCGATTTCGTCGTCAACTGGAAGTTGTGGTCGCCAATTTGAGCCGTCAGTCATGCCGACTGGAGTCGATCTTGTGCTTGGAGAATAGGCCACAGGTGCCTATCACAGTGCCAGTGTCAGCTGTTGGGTGCCGGAGGGGCACATAGGTCTTCTGGATTGTATGTGTTTCGTTAACCCGTCTGGATGAACCTCCTTCTACAAAGTGAGTATTTGCCTACTTAACAATAACATACATCCACTTGATCGAGATAGATTTCAAATATATAGTATTAGTAATGTACACATACACTGTTGATTATTGTCCCTTGTGTATTATTATATATGTGGTATTGTATCCTCATGTACTACTGTATGTATGCTGTTTCATGGGAGTCACTTAGAGCCCACTGTATGGGTTGTTTTCATGATATAAATAGCCAAGTATTACACACAGGCTAACACACTCACACAAGCACACACACACACACACGCACACACGCATGCACACACATGCTCACACACACGCACACACATGCTCTCTCTCTCTCTCTCTCTCTCTCTCTCTCACACACACACACACACACACACACACACACACACATACACTCACTCACTCACTATAATTACGGTAATAATATTTTGATCACAGTGATGATGATTATAAACATAAAAACAGCAACAATAATGATAAATGGCTTTTTACTGTACTTGTAATTTTTGTCAAGTTTCAGAGCAAAAGTGCATAAAGCTGCAACCTTTCATTTTTCATCTTTTATATTTCAAGACACACACACACACACACACACACACACACACACACAAGTTGTATTGATTTGATGATATGTATTGTTGAACACAACCTGTATTGATCAATTCGATGGACCATGTTGTTGAATAGATCATATAGTGGTGTATTAAATCTATTTTGCAGAATATCGGATACTGGGCAAGAAGGGTGAAGGTACCTTTTCGGAGGTACTGAAAGTCCAGCACATCAAAGATGGCACCTATAGGGCGTGTAAAAAAATGAAACAAAGCTATGACAGGTGAGTCACCTATTTTGGAATATATGTATATAACTCATTTGTTTGTATGCACGTATGTGTGTGTGTTTGTTTTGGACTCTGTAGGTGTGTGGGTATTTTCTCTTTGACGATGATAGTTTGGAATTTTGCTGTGGCTGAAAGGGCAGGACTTTAAAAGACAATAGAAATAAAACTGAAATGAAACCTTAACACACACACACATAACATAACACACCACACATAACCACACACATACACACACAGACACACACATATGCTCACTCGAGCATAGATTCTAGGTCAAAGAGAGATTAAGACAGTGTTATTTGCAGAATTGACTGAACAGATGTTTTTGGAGATTCTTTGTAAATGATTCAAGAAATAATGACAGACTTGTTTTTGATGCTCTCATTCATTCTGCAATCTGTAAGTCATACAAATTATTAAGATAAAGGAAAAGAAATTTCCTGACTGTTTCTAAGATACTGAATCCAATAGACAGATCTTGAGCTAACAAAGACAATCAAATCTAATGCTAATTCTTAACTTACAAGGTCTATATATATTTTTTTTTTCTATCCTTCCCAAAGCTGAAAAAAAGATGGACTTTGATCAGGACACCGAACACCATCTGGCCTTATTTGAAAGGTTGTAAGTGGATTGCTATACGTCATCAGTTTGACAGAAATTGACAGAAATTGTAGAGTTGAGTTTTATGAATGACCTGTTTGCTGACACAGATGAGGTCAAGTTTTTCAAGGCTGTAGTCTTCAGGAGTTTTTGCTGCAGTAGTCTGTATTCAGGGGACTACATAAATTCACCACACAAAATAAACCTGCCCTCCAAAATTCACTGGTGTGCACAAACTTGCTCAGCACAAAATTCAGTGTTTGCCACTGAAATTATCCTTGCCATTCCTGACAAACTCCATGGCTAAGTTAAAACATGGTCCTCAAGGTTGAAGTACCTCTCACTGCAATTTACTATGCCTGGCAGTGGCTCAGCTTTGTCATGATATGTGCGAGCAGAACCACTGACTGAATTAATGCTCTGTCAATGGATATGATTCCCTGATTCAGTGATCATGCTCACAGTGCCAAATGTAACAAACTTGAACTTTTTTCTTATTAATATTGTATATATGGCAATGAAATATGATATCATATCCAGTGGTCCAAATTAGGATCAAACCAAACTGTTGTGATATGTGTGTGACATTTTTCAAAAACATGACAGGCAGACATGCTTCTGATAGGAGCAAGTATGTTGCTTGTGTTTAGTAGTTTACTTTATTCTTTTTCTTTTGGGTCTTTAAACAGTTAAATGCAGGCATATGAGCAGCCGCTTGCCTTATTATTGTTAATGTTGTTAATGATACATTCATTGCATCCTGTTCTGTTAGGTTTTGACATGTTTAACAGATTGTGCTGTGCTGGGCTTGCATTTGAATCAAAAAGAAAACCTTTATGTTTGCTCTACTTTCATTCTTTTCACTTTTGTATGAATGTAGGTCTAAATCCCTGTCATGAGGGGGTGTGTTGGAACACACCATAATTTGTGTGCCCTTCTGTGCCCCAAGCCCCTCAAAATATACAGGACTGTCTCAGTTTTTGTATTGGACCAGTGTTGAAAAAATATTATTTAATTCTGTAAAATAAAGAAAAGTTTAATCACACTAACTCAGTTTACAACAGCATAAACGTATTTGTGTTAGAATAGAACCATTGATTATGCTTTCAATGCAGCATAGCTTAATTAAAGAATAAGTAAACAAGGTCTCGAGTTACCATTCCCAGTATAGAGTCCATTACCAGATGTTTTTTTTGAGAATTTGGTATTGACTTTTCGCAAATGCATAATACTCAGGAAAACAAAACAAATAAGCACAGAAACAACACGAGGTGGCAGGGTTTTTTGTCCCTGAACCTGCTTATCTGTTTGCTCGTTTATACAGACCCTACAGTCTTCTTGACCAGGACAAACACAACTGACCCGTGTTTGGTTTCCAGGTCGTCGGCTCTCCATGTGGAGTGTTATCTCTCAGGTGGTGGCTGCTGTGATTTATGAAGTCGTCTCCCATTACTGACAGGCTCACACACACCTCTGTGTGTTTCTGTCCTTGTACCGTGTTTAAATTATTTAGTCCGCCATTCATGATGATAATGATAATGAAAATTATGATGATAATGATGATACCATTATCATTGTCATCGCCAACACCACATGATCATTTGCATTTTTGAGCACCTCTTCTGGGTCGCTGCAGTTTTTTGTTTGTTTTACAATACATGTGGCATAAAGTAAGGTGCAGGAGCATGAAACTGTCATTAAAGATGTAGTGCCAGTCCATTTGTGTTTTGCAGCGGTGCATATGTGACTGTGTAGGTGTTATGTTACTTTTGCCAACTTATATTTATGATTCAACGTACTATGTCTAAAGGCTGGCCCAGAATACAAATCAGAATATTTTGATTGTTTTGTGTATGTCTATTTTTGTGCTGTATTTCATTGAGAAAGATGGTGTTGGTCAGGTATGGAGATGCTGTTTATGCAACATACCAACTGTTATCTGGTGGGTAAAGGTTGGAGATTTTTCTGATCTCCCAGGTCAACATATGTGCAGACCTGCTTGTGCCTGAACCCCCTTCGTGTGTATAGTAGGCACGCAGAAGATCACCTCTGCACGTTAAAGATCCTGTCATCCATATCAGCGTTCGGTGGTTAATGGAAACAAGAACATACCCAGCATGCACACCCCCGAAAACGGAGTATGTCTGCCAATATGGCGGGGTAAATAAAGAAAACGTTCATACACGTAAAATGTTATATGTTTACCGACTGTGTCAGTATTTGTGCGTGCCTGAATGACACAGGAAACGAATGATGAGCGCTCAATGGCAGCCGTCAGTCGGCTCTACCCAGGAAGGCAGCGTGTTGTGCAAATGACCCCATGTTTGTTAAGCGCTTTTAAAGCTTGCAGGTCTCCGACCGAGGATAGGCGCTTTATAACTACCCATATGTTCATCTATCATCATCATCTGCTGGCGTGCGCTTGTACCAGTGTGTGTGTTTCTGTGTCTGTGTCAGTGCGTGTGTAGCATAAAAATTAATCAAATCACGGCGAGCAAGAGAGCAGGGTTAGTCCGGATCAAGGCAATGGGCAATCGTATACATAAGCTCTACATACAGCAGACGCTTTCACCGTGTGTCCATAATTCCGCATTGAACGACTCTCGTTCCAGACCCCACTCCAGGCTTTAGTGGCATGTCTGTTGCAGACACCCTTGGCGAGAGTTGCGCCTTATCCCCAGAAGTGAAACAGATTCCAAATGGATCAGCCGGCCGTGTGACGCGATTAGTTTAACGGGGATTTAATGAGGTTGATAATGGGTGTGTGCTTGTGTGACTGACCCCGAAACTCGCATCGATCGATAGATAAATCGACCCTTGCAGTTGAGAGAGCTCACGCTTGTGCAAGATTATCACTTTTTTTGTTTGTTTGTTTGTTGTTGTGTTGTGTGTGTGTGTGTGTGTGTGTGTGTGTTTTAATGGCGGGAACATGAAGGTTTATGCGGGGCTTGTTTAAACTGCAGAAAGTGTTCGGTCCGTATCTTAAAAAAAAAAAAAAAAAAAAAAAATCTTCTTTTCCCCCTTCTGTTATCGTTATTTCTTTCCCGCTCTCTTCTGGTATTTCTTTCTCAGTATTGTTGCCCCCCCCCCCACCCCTCCGCACCCCCACCCCCCCTGCCCCCACCCAAAAACTTTAAGTTAAGAAACTGTACCATCTGTTATCATTTTTTTTTTTTTTTTTTTTTTTTTTTTTTTTTAATATTCTTTCTTTTTGGTATTTTCCCACTTTCCTGTCCAGTATTTTGATGGATAATTATAGGAAACAATAATGCTTTTGTTTTTATTTTTTATTTATTTCATTTTATTTCTTTACCAAATTACATCTCAGGCAATGTACCAAACATACGTCTACATGCAGCAGGCTACTTGTAAAAAAAAAAAAAAGAAGCAAAAACAAAAAACAAAAAAAACCAAAACAAAAAAAACCACCAACAAACAAAACAAACTAAGTGGTTGTTATTGCAAAACGTGCAGTCACGGACTCGAAATCCGCTCCCAAACTCAGTCCTGGCAAATGTTCACAACAGAGGATTGCTTCCTAACTGTTACAGTTTATTTTTTCATCCCAGTTTTTTTGTTTTCGGTGTGTGTGTGTGCGTGTGCGTGTGCTGCGTGCGCTATATATAAATGCTGGTCTCGATCTGTCTCTCAAGCAATAAACCACGTCATCCCTGTCAGACAGCAGACAGACAGACAAGACAGTTCTGTTTGACAGAGAATTACGTTCAGATTTATTCATTACAAGTGACAAGTCCAAAGCCCCATTTGAATGAGTTTGTGAACATTGAACAAGTACACCCTAGTTTGCAATAGAAAGAAACTGCAAACTAATATGCAAACAGGAAGTGAACAGACTTGACTATTCCCCGTCTCTCTCAGTGTCTGTGTCAATGTCAATGTCTCTATGTCCATGTCCATGTCTCTGCTCTCTCTCTCTCTCTCTCTCTCTCTCTCAGAGTCAGTGGATAGACATAGATCTGACATTCGAGATAAAGGCACTCAACTTGGCTCCATCCATTCTGGAAAAAAAAAAAAAATCTGTACGCTATGTACATCATGCGTGATACGTTTGTAATCGTGCAGTAATGCACTTGTCGTCAAACACACGCCTTTTCCTTTTCTTGTCATTTTATCCACGAACTCTCATGAAGCTCTTTGTTCCTTAAAAGGGTACGTAATGGGTACTAAAACACTAGGTTGAAAGTAAACGAATAGAAAAGCCAAAGTGCATTTTCCAACAGTAGTCCCATTCGGTTTTGTTTTGTGTGTGTGTGTGTGTGTGTGTGTGTGTGTGTGTGTGTGTGTTAGTGGTGGTGTTGTTTTTTACCACCACCCCTCCCCCTTCTCCGATGAAGCCGACCATAACCCGTTATGTCCCCCCCTCCCCCCACCAAAAGATTTATATGTATATGTTTATGTATATCTATCTATATGTATATGTTTATAGATGTGTGTGTGTGTGTGTGTGTGTGTGTGTGTGTGTGTGTGTGTGTGTGTGTGTGTGTGTGATATTTAACTCGCTCGCTTCTTGGCTAATAACGTTAAGTTCTAATAGCCACCAGGTACTTCTTGAGTGAAATAAACACCATCGTATGTATGAGCTTATATCATATTCTTAGATTGATATAAGTTTACAGTTGGGCCAACAGCAAAGTGAAAGCTGTAAATATTATCAATGATTTCTCCATCGCAATGGGGACATCAGTTACAGCATAGTCTTTTGTGAAGGACTATGACTCAAACTAGGAGGCAAAATTGCTCTGGCTCTTGGTGGGCTACTGCAGCCTTGGGGGCTAGTTGGCTTTTGGGAACCATCCCAACATCGACTGTCCTAAAACCTTCTTGGCCGAGATAGCCCAGATAGTCAGGACAGCAGTTACCTCCTCTGCTGTTCTGATGGTCACAGTCGAGCTCGACTGACCATCATACAAACACCGTCGAGCAGAATACAATTTCTAGTTAGTAAGCACGTAAACTCGGGTAGTTAAAAAAAACAAACTCCAGTGATTTCACCGCCAACAATCACGAATCGTGAACACAGTGAGCAGTTTTAGGGGCTAATCGCATTACGAATATCGGTTTCAGATCCGGCAGAGATTTAGGACTCCGGTAAACGAACGTATGTCAGGATGTGGTGCCCGACTTCGGTTTTCTAGCATGCTTGATTAACTTCCTGTGGGTTGCGAACTATACTTAGAGCTATTTATGTAGGTATCCGTTATGGGATTACGGACTGATAGCTGTCTGCCAGTGTAGGGGGTATGTGCAGTGACAGCCACCCCTGTAACTGTGGTGTTGTAACTGGACTGGGTTATTAGTGTTTCTGGAACAGTTAAGGGTGCTGAAACGAAGTTGTTGATAAACGGTTCATTAATTTTAATTTTCTATGAGATGAGAGTATGAACTTCTTTTTTTTTTCAAGAAAAGTAATATAGTTATTTGATATAACTACATTAATGAGATATTACTGTTCAACAATTGACGTCTTTTATCAGTATTTCAAACCTGTAGTGGAGATGGCCGCATGTTTGCAAAACCTTGAAAAAAAAGAAAAAGAAAAAAAAAAGCGTATCTTTCATACAGCTATGCTTTAGAGTTTGGTTACGATATTAACAAGCAACGACCATTTCATGCTATGACAAGTATTTCGCTCCACACACATTCTCAAACGCACGCACGCGCGCTTGCACACACACACGCACACACGCGCGCGCGCGCGCACGCGCACACTTGCAGCAACACATATCCACCAGTTTGCACTCATGTGTTAATGTGTTAACTTTAAGAACGTTTGAAATAAATTATATCAGTAAAGTATTCAGTGCAGAGGTCTGGTGACATGTAAACATGTTAGCATTTTGGAGCGTCTCTTCACGTGTTTTGATTAGTCTGCCAGACGACTGATCTTTGCAATACCGTCTCTCTCTCACCTCTCTCGCTGTGTGTGTGTGTGTGTGTGTGTGTGTGTGTGTGTCCGTTGACAGACTGTTTTTGGCATTTCGCCATTGAACACGCACGCGCGTGTATGTGTGTATGTATGTATGTGAGTGAGTGAGTGTGTGTGTGTGTGTGTGTGTGTGTGTGTGTGTGCGCGTGCGCGCGAGCTTGTGCGTGCATGCGGCTTGTGATTGCTTGTCGTTTTGACCAGTTTCGGTCGACATTCTTTCTTTGGCACATCGCCATTAAGCTTATGTCATTCTTAGCGTCAAGAAAGGAGTTTCATACTTCAGGCCATGTTATCAAAGATTCTGAATTCAGGGACCTGTACTGTATATGTACGGGGTCTTTTATGTTATTAAGTTCCACAGGGCCGGCGGGTTCATTAGCTGGCCTTGGTGGCAAGTGCTTTTTTTTTGCTTTTTTTTTTTTCGTCGGGATTTATGATTGGTTGTACTGTTGATTATATTTGTGTTCATACGTTGAAAACCTCGTTAAGTCTCAGGTTTCACACCTGCGTTATAAAAGTGCGGTAAATGATGACGCTTAGTGGATCTCACCATCTTTCTCTTTCTCTCTGTTAGATGGGGAGACATGGCATCATTGTCTGAAATACTATCATGTTTTTTAGTCATTGAAATCCACCCTTCCCCCCCCCCTCCCCCCCCGGCTGCGCTGTGTTTCTGTTTATTTCTTAGTCTTGTCTGTCTGTCTGTCTCTTATTCTCTGTCTCAGCCTCTCTCTCCTTGTCTCTCCCCCTCTGTCTGTCTTTTTGACTGCATGTAATGCTGTATTCGCATTGACTCTACTTCGTGTAATGAAGATCTGACTAAGAAGTGCACTGAACCCTCGAGAATTACAACGCGCCGGAGCTTACACCATTTGTTATCATCAGCCTTTCTTGTGCCACCCGTGAACAGCTCTGTTGATCTTTTCTTTGTGAGTTATTTGATATTTCTGGAAGGGAAGATCTGACAAAGTAGAAGTGTAGTGAACGTCTGTCTAGTCCTCGTTCATTTTGAAGCCCAGAGCGAAACTCTGGTTCATTATTATTCTTTGAACTCTCTGTCGCGTGCCATCGGTACTTTGAACGTTGTTGTTATTTCTGTAATTTATCTGATATCAGTGACAAAACCGCTTCGGGGTGTCATTTCTTTATTGGAAGTGACTATCGCTGGCTTAGAGAGCGGCCCGACCGAGAGCGACCGTGGCCATGACTGCAGGACGACGTAAACACCTCGCCACCCCCCACCCCCCTCCACTTCCCTGTCCCCAGAGATTCAGGTGTTTTTCGCACGAGGTATGAACCGTTCAGTTAGCACCGACATGATATTATTGGGCAGCTCATGGCGACGTTGGGTCCAGGGCGAGTTGTCAGTGGCATTCAGTCAGGGCCTCGATCCCTGCTTTACCTGACGTGCCCGGGGAGAGAGAGTGTTGATAATAGATCCCAGCGCCTACAGCTCATTCACACCCCGTCTGTTCTGATTTCTTTTTTTCTTTTTTCTTTTTTTTTTTTTTTTTTAGAGACTGTCAGGTGTTATGATGGTATGGAGGGCTGTGAATGGTGATAGTGTGGTGCCTGTCGGGTGTTATAAATGATAAGGAGGGGTGTGTGAATCGTGTTAGTATGGCGAAAGAGTGCGAGAAAGACCAAGGGAGACAATGGCGCAGAATTGTTGAAAAACAGAACTGAAGGAGAATGGCTAAGCCTTGGGGTGGAAGCTAGCTCCACGACAGCACAAGACAGGCAGCAGTGGGGGTCTCTGGTGGCGGCCGTATGTTCCACAACAGAGCACGAGGATGAGTCCGTGAAATAAAAAGAACCGTGACAAGGATCACACATGCGGTAAATTACAAAGCATGCAAGCGCACATGCACGAAAACACACGCGCGTCTGCACCCATATGGGTACATGCATACACACCCTGCTAGTCATAATGTTTTGTGTGTTTGTTTCATATCAAAAGTGAAAGAGAGTGATAGAGACAGAGATGTGGGGGAGGGGAGGGGAGAGTTGCGCGTGTTTCGTGGAACATTATCACCTGGCCTTGGATTTCTAAGGATCCTCAGTGAGCTAAATCCCACAGATACCAAATGACATGCAATGGTCCTACTTGTTCTGTTGGCCACGTTGTCAGATTCCTAAAACTCACCCGCACTTGTTCAGTTTAACGACATGTTTCCGTCCTGAAGGTCAGTTGTTGAATTCTTGGGGTCTTTGTGTTGATGAGGGTAGCGTTGTTCGAGGGAATGGAGTCCTGGGTGTCTGTCAGGATGGGAGGTCCACCTGGCGTTACATAGGGGAGTCTTGGTCAAGCTCTGGTAGGTAGGACTGAGTTTATCGAACTTCGATTGATTGATATGGATACTTACATAGCGCCTACCCTCGGTCGGAGACCAAGCGCTAAGCGCTTTACAAACACGGGGTCATTTGCACAACAGGCTGTCTACCTGGGTAGAGCCGACTGACGGCTGCCACTGGGCGCTCATCATTCGTTTCATGTGTCATTCAATCAGATTTCAGGCACACACACATACACACTCAGACAGAGATATAACATTTAACATTTCACACGTATAACGGTTTTGTTTATTTACCCCACCATGTGGGCAGCTATATGAACTGTTGGGTAGCGCCCGTGGTGAGAAGTTGTTGAGGGCCTAGGTCTTGGTTTGGTGAAAGGGTGAGACCTGGATGTCTGTCCAGGTGGACGATCCAAGGTCGCCAGTATTTTCTCTCCTCTCCCCTCCTGGGCAGAGCACCCCGAATTTCACACAGAAAAATCTGTTGTGTCAAAAAGATTAATGCAATACAATACACTACAACCTGACGCTCCAAAGGGAAGCCCAGGCTGTCCGAAGAGAGGGTTGTCTCGGCTGTTCCTCTGGGGAGTCAGTAGTTAAGCTCAGCTGGGGACCGCCGTTCATATCAATATACTACATTTTTATCAGGCCCCTTGCCAGAAGTTGGCTCGCCGCGTAGTAATCCACGGGGATTTTACCCAGCGGACATACCTCAACCAAGGCTGGACGCAGCGAAGGATTTGCTTTCCTGCTTTCGTCAGTACCACACACACACACACACACACACACTTTCATACAGTGTGGCAGAACACTTGGGAAAACATAAACTGGATAAACACTGAAAAAACAAGAGTTTTTTTTTTTTAAATCAAGGCAGCTTAGCAGAAGGAACTATTAAATTTGGGTAATCATAAACGCAAAAGTTTGCACACAGTTGACTCCCCCCCCCCCCCCCCCCCCTCCCCCCCCCCCAAAAAAAACACAACAACATTTGGACAAACTGAGAAATTAGCTATAAAAAGTAAATCCCAAGTTCGTTGTTATCTATACACTTCATTTGACATGTGCGTTGGACAACTGCAGAAGAAAATTAATGTGAATTCACAAATTACGTTTGATTTAAGATCGACATCATCTTTTGTTCATGAATAGTTCAAACAGATGAAACTGAAGGAGCCTCTCAAGATTTATTTAAAAAAAACACAATTACACACCAGAGAGATGCTGTCACTGAATTAAGGTTAGATTCCGTGAATGCTTTAAACGCTGCTCTCATTTTCAAGAATAAATAGAACACCACTTTTTGCAGAGTACAGGTTGCTCGTTTGATATGAGATGTAAACACGAAGAAGAACAGTCACAACAAAAGGCTAAACTGAGAAAAAATGCTGAACTGCTTTAAGCTTTTCTAAGCTGCTTCATATTTTTACTTGTGTGTGTGTGTGTGTGTGTGTGTGAGCGCGCCTGCGTGCGTGCGTCCGTGTTTGTGCGTATGTGCGTGCGTGTTCGCATGCTTGGTAATCTGCGTAGACGCTATGCTGTCACTACAGCTGTAGCAATGATTAAAACATCCCAGACGGCTGTTCCTTTCATCAGTAATTACTGGGTACCAATGATAGCCTCATGAAAAATAGAGTAAACCGTGACGTCCGTGTGTTGGGTCCATGTGTAGCGTCAGAGGAAGTGCGTTCCTATCAGTCATCGTGATTGGATGGCGGAGTTTGATCAGTTCAGTTCTCACTACAGCGCCAGGGCTGACGTCACTGTCCTAAGTCCTGCAGGTGCGTGTTTTGTCTTCATTAATCGATACAGAGCCGTTGCAATCAGGCGTTTGTTATTGAACTGCTGGAAACTGTTAACGGGGTGTATAAGGATAGGGAGGAAGAGGGAACTCTGGAGCCATGGGATTCCACCGACAAGACAATGCAGGACAAGACAAAGCGATACGTCTCACTGTCACTGGTCTGGTTTGGTCCTGGGGGCGCTGCGGTGCGGAACGCATCACCAACATTCTCCGTTTCCGGCGGTCGTGGGATAGATAGGGCCTGAGTTACGGCAAATCTCCTCACAGTCCACTCAGTGATGTTGTCTGCCCACTTCTTTCGCGTGTCTGCCTCGTCTCCTTTTTCCCCTTCACTGTTCCCTGAAGCATGGTCATTCTTCAGTGGAGAGCCCGTCGGATCTTGTCAAGTGACCATACCATCTCTTTTTCCGTTTTGTTGTTGTTGTTTTGTTTTTTGTATACTGCGATCAGGTCTTCATAACGACCAACGTGTAGTCTGATGGCGATATGATTTCTTATCACTACGGTTAGATTCAAGATCATGCATGACAAGATGAGTCTTTTTAAGACTCCGACGCGACTTAAGACAAAATAACTGTTAAGAATTTGTGTACTTCTTCTTCTTCATCGTCTGTGGGCTGCAACTCCCATGTTCACTCGTATGTACACGAGTGGGCTTTTACGTGTATTCCTGTTTTTACCCCGCCATGTAGGTAGCCATACTCCGTTTTCGGGGGTGGTTCTATGTACAATACAATGTTTCGATGTTATTGAAAAGACAAAACAAGTTCATTACAAGGTTTTTAGACAGGACAGTTATTACAAGGTCCTAGACAGACCAGCTTCATTATAAAGTTGATATTATACAGACAGTACAAAACGATGTATCTTTATCATAAGTTTCGTAAACAAGCCGACTTAGGAAATTCTAAACAAAAATGGTGACAAAAAAGCCACCACCACCACCACCCACAACAACAACAACAACAAAACTGATAGGATTGGACCATGCTCACCACGACATATTGTTCATGACACTCTGGCAAGGAACTGTGGACATTTTAAACAGTATTGTATATGGAACCATGATGTCACGATACAACACAGTTTTCGTCGAACAGGACAACAAGAAGACCTTATATAAAGTACTGTCCTGATACATGTGCACACGAAGTATGTGACGGATATCATTATAGCTAGAAGTTTAAGCGTGATCATACATGAATTTCTACAATTACTAAGCTGAGATGTAAAACTGAGATGTAATTATAGTGAAACAATATAAAGAATAAACGTGTGGTGGAGGGAGAAGTCAATAGAGAGAGAAAGAGAAAAAGAAGTCACAAGGCCAGGGCACAAGTACAGCAAGACAGTCCGACTGACAAAGCGGTCTGTTGTTGAATCATCAACAACAACAACAAAACAAGAGAGGCAAGGCCTTCAAGACTCACTTGTGATAAATTAAGTCCCCTAGCATTAATTACAGAGTAATTTCCCTTTTTAACTACCTGCACCAAAACGTTTGCAAAATAAATAAAAATTCCATGCTTGGGCAAAACAAGTTCCTGTTTGAACAAAAAAATGATAATAATGGCTCCTCTTGTTGTTGTGTCAGAATAAGAGGTCAAAGTGCCAAGTTTAGAGAATACAAAAAATATAAATATAACAGTAAATGCAGTTTGCATAAGGCTTTTTTTTTGGTGCCCATCCCAGAGGTGCAATATTGTTTTAAACAAGATGACTGGAAAGAACTGAATTTTTCCTATTTTTATGCCTACTTTGGTGTCAGTTGACAAAGTATTTGCAGAGAAAATGTCAATGTTAAAGTTTCCCACGGACACACAGACACACACACACACACACACACACACAGACAACCGAACACCGGGTTACACAAGTGAGTCAAACAGTGGACAGTGGCAGAGGGAAAAGGCAAGCAGGGGGAGCGTGTTGGACTGAAGAATGAATGAACCAAGAGATACCACAGCATCGATAGGAAAAACAGGAGGCCTGTCTGGACGCTGGAGCTGCCAGCTGTGTACAGCATCCCTCGTGTTTCCCAGCAACATCCATGGCGGACAAGGGATTGAGATGCGATGAGATGAAACAAGATAGTTTTCTTTTCAATCTTTGATACCCACCTACCCACTCACACGCAAGCATGTACGCACATACACGCACGGATTGCACGCATGCACACACACACACGCACGCACACACACACGCGCACGCACGCACGCACACACACACACACACACACACACACACACACACACACACACACACACACACACACACAAAAGGGGGGGGGGAAGAGAGAGACCGAGTAACAGAGCGAATCGATAGCAGACAAATTAAAAAATTGAGACGGAGTTATCCGTTGCAGTCCCATAATACCTGTGTCTATTTATATAAAAACCTGCACCTGCAGTTGACCTCACCTATCTCCCACCTGCCCCTTATCTTGCACACACACACACACACACACACACACACACAACTTGAACAGCGAGGCCTAACATGGTCATACCCCCCAATGAGCGCAGTTCTACTCGGTGGTGGAGGGTGCGTTTGTGTTTGCCTTTATCCGGCTTAAGGCCTATCAAACTACGGTCCAACATATAGGGCCCACTTTGCTCACTTGAGACTTGAGCGTTTCGTGCATTACTGTCACAGATATTGGTGACTGGTGTTTGTTTGAAGTTACTATTTCGGCAGTTACCGAGATTGTGTGTGTGTGTGTGTTTCAGTGTGTGTGTGTGTGTGTGTGTGTGTGTGTGTTGGTTCGTGTAGTGATCGCGTGTATTCTTTGGAAATTTCGTTGTCTTGAGTTGTTCAGTTTGTGAGTCCTTCTTTTCCCGTGTGTCGTTCTGTGCGTCTTTCCCTCTGTCCACCTGTTTGTGTCTGCATGTCTACATGCCTGTCTGTTTGTTTGTGTCTGTTTGTCCAGCATTACCGAAAGGTCGCAGCAACGGCGACTGCAAGTATCGAATCTGAACACGTTTGTTTTTGTTGGTGTTTTGTCTTTGACGAGCATGGCACACAACTGTTCCATTTTCCATCTGACTGTCTGTCTGTCTTCCGGGCACACACGGAAGCACAAGAAACATGCCGTGCGCATGCTCATATGTATGCATGCGCGCAGACATTTTTGTTGATGCACACACGCTTTCAAAGCATAAACCTCTCCCCTCGCTATCTCTCTCTCTTTTTCTCTATCGATAGATAGACAGATATATGTAATAGATATACATATAATACATATATAGTATGATATGTATATATCCATATATCTATGTAATATTGTGCACATACATGATATATATGCTAATACATACTTATCTGGTTCTCCGCTTTATGGAAATATATATATATATATAAAAAGAAATAAGCGGAATAGATTATATCGAATGAAACGTGTAACAAACAAAATCGCTCACTCGATCTTATCAACACACAGTCAGGAATGAATCGATCTATTCTCTGCACTGATAAAGTAACTGATCCCATTGCCCTTTTACGGCCATCAGGGCACTAAATGGATGATATCCACTGTGTACGGCTCGGCAAAGGAAAGCGGGGACCAAGCCCCCCCCCCCCCCCAGCCCCTACCCCTCGCCCCCCCCCACCCCCCTTCCGCTGAGTCCAGCCTTCTCCGACCGAAGTCGTGTATCCATTCACACCTGTGGGAAGCTCGGAAGCTCGGAGTAAAGTGTCTTTCCCAAGGACACAACACCATGTTGAGAAAGACCCTCGATGCCTGTCACTGGTGAACACTGAATTAGAAGTCCAACGCCGGACCACACTGACGCTGTCCAGTTATCTTGTACACGATCAACTAGACCGCTGACCCACCATCTGACCCAACAGCCGACCAATTTCCAAATTGTGACCAGACAAAAATGCACTTCCCATCATTGGTATATTGTATGTATGTATGTATGTATGTATGTATGTATGTATGTATCTTTCCTTCCGTCTATCTGTTTATTCGTTCAGTCATTTGTCTTGGTAGAATACTGTTTTACTAGCCTCTCTCTCTCTCTCTCTCTCTCTCTCTCTCTCTCTCTCTCTCTCTCTTAAAACCGAGTAAACAGTCAATATAATTTTCTCTCCCTTTCTCTCTGTCCAACTATTTCACTCCCCCACCCCACCCCCCATATCCGCTTCTCTCTCTCTACAGGTGGGGTACCGTTTTACTGGACAGTCTCTCTCTCTTTCCCCCTCACCTTCTCCCTCTCCCCTCCTCTCCTGCCGCCCCCCCTCCCCTTTCTCTCTCTCTCTCTCTCTCTCTCTCTCTCTCTCTCTCTCTCTCTCTCTCTCTCTCTCTCTCTCTCTCTCTCTCTCTTTGTGTCCTTCACAAGCACAGCACCATATCCTTGCCTTCTCGACACATGAAAAAGGCGGCTTTGTCCACAACAAAAAACACACAAAGCAAATAATGATGATATCAATAACAAGAACATATTAGCCACCCGACTAGACTGTTTGAGGGCCCATACACCAAACACTGCAGACTTAGAGCAACTAAGTTATTAAAAGAATGCAAATCTATGAGCTATCAACAGAGACTTATATACTTAAAATGTGCATTCATTAAAGGGTAGAAGCCTAAGAGGGGATTTAATAGAAACGTACAAAATGTTAAATTACTATAATGAAGTCAGTGTGAATAGTATTTTTAGAATGTCAGAGTATGAGAGTACAAGAAATTCAATGATGAAAATTTGTAAAGAGCACTGTAATACTAACCAAAGGAAAGATCCATTAGCTAATAGAATTGCACAAATATGGAATGCACTGCCTATCAGAACTAAACTTGCACAAAATACTAATGTGTTAAAAAAAATCTCCTTGACATGAACATCAATTTAAAAGAAAAATTTATTGACTTTGACGAGTGAATTACAGTACATGTAAAAGAAAACATATATGTATCCCACAAATAAAAGGAGACCGATATTGAAGGGGACATAAAAAAAAAGGCCGTGAGGCCTAGGCAGCCAAATGCCAGTCCCTACACTACTACTACTATTACTAGTACTACTACTACTACTACATGTCTGTGGGAAAGGGGTAGATAGATGGAGGGAGTTAGGGGTTGGTTGTCGAGACTGCCTCTGGTTGTGAATGCGTTTTTCATGACAGAGAGTTGTGTGCTTTGGTGGTGGCGGTGGCAGTGGCAGTATTGGTTGTGGTTGTGGTGGTGGTGGTGGTGCGCACTTTGATAGCACTTTTACACGCCGCATTTTAGTATTGATGCAGTATATCGATCAGGTCGATAGTGGTGGTCTGTTACTATACAGCCAGGCTGCCGCGCAGAAAAGTTTGGGTGATATGTGTGTGTGTGTTTGGGGGGTGGGGGGTGGGGGGGGGGGAGGAGTGTGTGCGCTTCCGTCTAAGAAGAGAAGCGAATCTCCGTTTGGTTCGAGTCCCATGTATGGTCCGGGAATTTTATCCCGCCCCCCCCCCCCCACCCCCCACACACTCCCCCATGTTAGACCGTGAGTGGTGGTCTGGGTGCTAGTCATCATTCGGATGAGACCGGTGATAAATCGAGGTTCAGTGTGCTTTGCGCACGTAAAAGAACCCAGGGCAAAAAAAAGGGGTTGTAAAAAAAGGTGTAACTCTCTAAAGAAAATCCACTTTGATAGTGAAACAATACACATTCTGAGAGAAAGAGAGAGAGAGAGAGAGAGAACAACAACCTAAATCATGTGTGGCCCTGCAGTGTAGCGAAACTCTTTCTCTGGGGAGAGCAGACCGAGTTTTTCGCAGAGAAATCTCAGTTTGTGTCAAAAAGTAAGTTTTTCACAGAGAAATCTTTGTGTCAAAAAAAGTGACACTACGCTACGCAACGCAACGCAACGCAACACAACACAACACAACATTACACAACACAAAATCTTCTATAGCGGTATCCGCAGTGGGCTGCCTCGCCATTCATTGTTGCGAGGTCGTCGCATTTAGCAACCCAGCTTTTCATGCATGTAAATCCCGTTCAGCCTGCTTATTTATCTATTTATATTCAATATGTCTGTATTTGTTGTTGCTCAATCAGCATCAAACGGGATCGTGTCGACTCCATTTCACGCATTGCGACACCATTTCACGGCGACATTATCATCATTATGTCCCGCATTGCTCCGGTAACATGACTGATACATATCTGTATACATGTAAGAACCCTTGATATATCTCCAAAGAAAGAAAGAAAAGAGAAGGAAAGTGTTCTGTAATGCTTTTTCTCTCAGGTGCCGACTTAGGTGGGTGTGCTGGGGTGTATGCAAATATTATACCTTCAGCCGCGAAACACTTATATCAACGGCTGCGTGATCAGAAAGCTGACCCTGCCTTTTTCTCTGAGTGGTTCGGTCATTCTGGCCAGGTGGGGGGAGCAGCTAGGGTTTTTTTTTTCTTTTCCTTTGCTGTGTTTGAGCTGAAAAGAGGGGCCATGGGGCGAGAAAGGAGAACGGGGGCTAGAAAGGAAAACGGGAAATTGGAAGTGATTGGTTTTCCTGTGTGCGTTTGTTGGTGTACTATGGCGTTTTTGTGATAGGTTGTACAAAGAGAACTGTTTTGTGTGTCCGTTGGCAAGTTAGTGAGTGATTGTAGAAAAAAAAGGGGGGAGAGGGGGGCGGGGCGGGGGGGAGGCTTATACTTATTTACAGAGCTGTTGGGTTTGTGTGTGTGTGTGAAGTTTGTGGACAAGTTAGTGACATATTGTACTGAGAACGGTGGGCTTTGTAGCCACGTATATTATTTCAGTGATAGGCTTTAATAACACTTTTTGTATATATGGACAATTCAGCGAGTTGTTTCAAAGACTTCGGGTTTTGTATCCACTGTATACAAGTTAGTGATCGACTGTTAAGAGAAAGATTTATCCATTAACAGTTCTTTGGATGCCTTGGGTTGTGTCCCTTCTGGCAACGGACCGTCAGTTTTGGGATGCCTTTGGTCCTTTCGGCATTGGCAGTTTCTGCTGAATCTGTTGGAAATTTGTCCGCATTCTTCATAACAGAACTTGTTCTTTGACGATGTATGCATGCTGGGATTCTGTGATTTTTCTTGTAAAGAATTCAGTTTAAGACATTTGTTCTACCCCCCCAGTTTTTTTGTATGTTTGCTTTTTTTTTTTTGGTTTTTTTTTGTTTTGCTGTGCTGGCGAAAACTGTTTGCTGTTTGTATTCAATGAGTGAAAACTACATTGTCTGATTTCATCAGGTCTCCAAAGACGGCAGTGGACTGCGATATAATCTGCTAAGACTTTGGAAACGCCCCCCCCCCTACTCCCATTCTGTTAAAACCATTATTTATTTAATCATTATATCACAATGATCATGGAGATTGATGACAACATGTTTTCGTTTGCAAAAAAAAGAAAGAAAGAAAAGAAGAAAAAACTGGGTATGAATTGCCTATTCTTGTTATTGGTCTAGTGTCTCTTTACTTGAAGGTGGTTGAAATACGTTTCTCTTGGTAACGAAGTATCTTTTCTGTTATCATTGGGGAAATAATGTAACTTTAACGATTCAGATGGGCTCAATTGTTTTAAGGGAACGGGATCATTGTCATCAATGTTATTAAAAAAATTTTAAAAAAAAGAAGATTTATGGATGATAATGAAAAATAGGTGATATTGATAATGAAAATAGATAATGATAAAAATAGCATTAGTAATAAGGGTTTTCAAGGGTTTTTCATTCACTTGCCTTTGAACCAGCATCCTTTCCATTATCATCTGTTATATATCCACACACACACACACACACACACACACACACACACCACCTGGAGAAGGCGCTAATACAAGAGACACCATTGATTAATTGATCAATCAATCAATAATTGTGCGAGTGGCTGTTGTACATTTCACGCGACAATGTTTCTTCGGTACTACCTCTCTGCACCTCCTCTTTCACCGCCCCCCACCCCCTTCCCACCCTCACTCCCACCTCCTGTACCTCCACAATTACCCCCGATTCAGAGACACGCAGTCCATTTTTTTTTTTTAGAATTTTGTTTACTCAGGTTAAGGGGACTCTTGAAAGGAAAACACTAGGGATATATATATATATATATATATATATATATATATATATATATATATATATCTCACACATAATTATTACAAATACATGTGTGTGGGTGTGTGGGTGACTTTTATATATTTTCTATCATAATGGTGTCTGTTCGTCGTCAGGAAGCCACCGACCAAACACCTGAACTTCCTCCGAAAGGTCTGTGGACTGTTCTTATCCCCCTGTGTTTGTGTCAGCACACTGAGTCTTTTGTCGGTGCCTTCCACGGGCAATCCCATGGACCAGAACACTTTAAATAGATCCTGTTGTGTTCTGACAATGCAAGAGTGTTAAAGAAAGACGCCTGTAGACATGTTAACACCCTGCCTTTTGTAGTGTGTGTGTGTGTGTGTGTGTGTGTGTGTGTGTGTGTGTGTGTGTGTGTGTGTGTGTGTGTGTGTGTGTGTGTAAAACGTTCAGCGTTGGTTTCATGCTGTTTGTTAGATTTGTGTTGTTCGTGTTACTGGAGTGTGGAATTACACTCCCATTGACGTGTGGAGCGCGCGGAGTCATGCGGCTTTAAGGTTCCTGTAGGGTACGTTCAAGTAGGTGCAAGTCTCGAGGGAGCAGGTCCGATTTGCCTACTCGTCTTTGGTCATGCCGCTATCCTCAGTGGTCATCTCGGGAGTTTGGCTTTGTCCTGTTTCGCATACCCGCCGTTCCCGTTTCGCCCATGAAGCCTCTCTATCTCTTCAAACACATGTGAACGTAACAGAACCCACGGCAACAAAAGGGTTGTCTCTGAAAAAAAAATTGTGGAAACATCCACTTTAACATACCCCCACCCCACTCCACACACACACCTCCCCCCCAAAAAAAAAACAAAAAAAACCCCAACAACAACAACAACAACAACAAAACAAAAAACAACAACAAACAAACAAAAAAAAACCCCAACAACAACAACAACAACAACAAACACTTACAGACAGGGGAAAAATAGAGATAGAGGAAAAAAAAAAGGTGGTGCTGCTCTGTGGCAACGGACGCGCTCTCCGCTCTCCCAGGGGAGAGCAGCCCGAATTTCGACAGAGAGAAACCTGTTATGACAAAAAGTAATACAGAAACATCAGCACTGCTTCTACAAATAGGCTATTACCGTGCCCCCCACCCCCACAAAAAATATGTAAACTTGCTAATTAACTTGAAATTAACCACAAACAAAAATATCACTCACAACTCACTCCCCTCTCCCACCTCAACCCCACCCACCACCACACACACTTCGACGCACACACACACGAACAAAGACAGTCTGTGGAAATTGAGGGGGAGATGGGGGTGGGCGTGGGGGGCAAGGATCTATAGTTTAAAATATTTAGTATTTCAGGTTTGGCTGAAAACAGATGATTCGATCTGTATAAAGGCTTTCAGACCAGGATTATTTGTGGTTTACCTGAGGGTTGAGAGAAACACGACGAACAGTTATTTGGGGCGTTCTGGAGAATACGTGTTTGCAGGGTCACACAACAGCTGTATGAAACAAGACGTTGAAGAGAAACACGACTCTTTAATGATCCTCGGCAAACTGTAGGAGACACGCGGGGGTGACAAAGGGACAAGATCTCTGTCTGACTGTCTGTCTGCCTGTCTGTGTCAGTCTCTTTCTCTTCTGTCTCTCAAGCGCATTGGGTTACTCTGCTGTTCAGGCATTTACTTTGCAGATGTGGTGCAGTGTATATGTGGATTTGTCTGAACGCAGTGACGCCTCCTTGAGAAATGAACTCTGTCTGTCTCTGTACACTCACATCCACATTGTGTCTGTACTAGTGCTGCTTTTTAACAGTTCTGATATGATTCTTGAGAAAAGGCGACTCTCAGTTTCGCACGGCACACAGTACCTTTATCCGTGAGAAGTGGCAGTTTAAGAAGTGGTCAGTGCCATACATACAACCCTGGTTCTGCTCCACACAAAACACATGTCCAGTGGATGATGTCCTGCATACATTGAATCAGGGTAGGTAGGTAAGTATACTGCTTACCGGTAACACTTTGGTGAGTCAGCGGTGGTTGGTTTGTCTGTCTCTGTCCACATGACGACCTGACATTGATATACCATTTATTATTTATTTATTTATTTTTTTTTTTTTGACTGCTGGTGCCGAAACTGCGGGGATACAACGAGCCTGGGTGTGATTGATGTATCGGGTAGTCTGGGATGAAGGGTGCCCAAGGGGTACGGGAGTCCTCGAGGTACTGAGGCACAAAGGAACACAAACAAGCAGTTCGCTCCCTTTATGAGGGCTCAGTGGATTTTTTTTTCAGTGTGTTACAGAGGGGTTTAGTGTATTCACTTGCCCGACCTTTTCTTTCATTCGTATCTTTATTTATCATCACCCCCTCCTCTCTCTTTCTCTTTCTCATACCCCCTCTCTTATTCCCCTCTTTTCGTAGTTGTTTCCTTTTGTTCAGCCGTAAACTTTTTCTTTTTGCCTTTCTCCTATTTTTCACTCACTCCCTTTTATCTCCTTTATTATCTTCAAAATCGCGTTGAGAAAAGAAAACCCGACAAGAGAAGGCTTGTCCTTAATCAATCGATCGATAGTGTGCCCCAAAGTTGCGGTGGGAATATCGATTGGATGTGTGTTGAAAGGCTATCCACACACCGTTCAGTCTCTGCTCTCCTTCGTTCGTTCTGGCGTTCTATTCACCTCTGGGGCAGTGCCTTGTTCCATTGTCTGAGTGCGTAACCTGCCTGGCTTTGGCTGGGCTCCTGAATTATTCATGGCGCTCTGGCCGTTATTTACTTGGTCGACTGTTATGGAAATGGCTGTTTAGTCGTGGCAATGGTAATGTTTTTCCCCCCCAGTCCCCGTCATATTTGCAGGCTTCTGAGAAGCTCCCGCCCCCCCACGCCCCCGTTGTCGTTGTCGGTTGTTTTTTTCTCTCTCCCCCTTCACCCCCCCCCCGGCCCCCATCACCTCTCCCCCCTTTCAAAAAAAATTTTCTTTTTAAATACGTGTCTATGGTGTTAAATTGCCCGGGGTGTAAGGTGTGGGAGAAAATGGGTATGGTTCTCATTTTCCGAGCCTTTGAACCGGAAAAGGGTTATTGTTGGGAGAGGTGTTAGGGTTTGTTTGTCCCCACTTTGTCTCTCTCTCTCTCTCTCTGTATGAGAGAGAGAGAGAGAGAGAGAGAGAATTTGAATCATGCAGTACTGGCTTTTTATAGAATCGTCGGTGCTGACCAAATACGATGATTGATGAGTGATGAAAAGCATGGATAAAATTAATCGATAACGCTACCATTCAGCTACGTTTTATTCGTTTGGGCCTGCCTGAAACTGATGTGGTGTTTGCGCTTTATAGTTTGTCCTGGGGTTAACGGAAACTTAATGGCTTTGTCCATTTATAATTTTAGCACATTCCCACCAAAAAATGGTGTCGTGTTGTTTTGTTTGAAAACGAAGGAGTAAATAAATAATGAAATCGTTGTAATAAAAAAAAAAGTTTGTAAACACAGGAGTAAAGAAACAATGTCCTGATTATCTGGGCTTGAATTTGATTATAGTGGAGAGTGTCTTGTCCTAGTTACGTCCCCTCTCTCGGCCAAGAGGGTTTTAGGACAGTCGGCGTTGGGATGGTTCCCAAATGCAAACTAGCCCCCAAAGCTGCAGCACTAAGAGCCAGTGCAGTTTTGCCTCCTAGTTTAGGAGTCATAGTCCTTCACAAAAGACTAATCTGTAAATGATTTCCCTTTGCAATAGAGAAACCATTGATGATACAGCTCTCACTTTGCTCTTGGCCCAACTTTAAACTTATGTCGATCTGTGATATAAGAATATACATTCACCCTGTCATGCACTTAATAAGCGTGCGATTTGTTGCGCTAAGAATGTGTAGGAAGCCCACAATGTAGTCTCACTACATACAAAAAATATGATCTGGCTCAGTTGTTATGAATGCACCTGTTAGCATGCTAAGTAACTTTCACCGAGACTTGAGCAGGAAACTTGATGTGACATTGTGTGTGTGTGTGTTATGTGTTCGTAGATGCGTGCATTTCTGCGATTGTGCGAGTTTGTGTGTCTGTGTGAGTGTATGTGCGTGTATGTGTGTGTGAGTGCGCGCGTGTTTGTGTGTATGTGTGTGGGTAGACGTCAGCAATGCAAAGGTACCTGCCAGCCCGGCGGAGCTCTGGTTCGCCACATCCCCCACACTACACAGCCCAGATCACCGTAGGCAACACAATACATCACCGACTTTGTCAATGTTTGTTCTGGAACCGCTGGAGTCAGTCTGTGAGAGCTTCCATTATGTTATGCCGGCCTCAATCACAAACCGCGTCACCGGTGCGTTCAAGCGTCTCTGTTCTCTGCATAGCCACCGGAGGTAGCCGACATGACTTGGTAAAAAAATCTGGCTAGACCCATATAGAAAAGTCGTTTCGTCAAATCCCTGCTGCACTCAGTTCTGTCAAGTTTAGGGCTTAAAACTTTCTCCTTCCAAAATAGTCCCGGCCTCCTTCCTCTCCCTCTTTCCTTCCGGAGTTTATCCAGCCTTCTATCTACCTGTATTTTTAAGTTATGTCTTTCATATGACCCTTTGGTTCAGAGTTATGCATGCGTGTGACGGGCGCAATAGCCGAGTGGTTTAAGCGTTGGACTTTCAATCTGAGGGTCCCGGGTTCGAATCTCGGTAACGGCGCCTGGTGGGTAAAGGGTGGAGATTTTTCCGATCTCCCAGGTCACCGTATGTACAGACCTGCTAGTGCCTGAACCCCCTTCGTGTGTATAAGCACGCAGAAGATCAAATACGCACGTTAAAGATCCTGTAACCCATGTCAGTATTCGGTGGGTTATGGAGACACGAAAATACCCAGCATGCATCAACCACAACAGAGTCATCGGCAAGTCGATGTTGGTCGTGTAACGGAAAGAAAAAAGAAAGGAGAAAAAGAAGAAGAAAGAAAGTCTGAGTGAAAGCGCTTTTTGTCTCTTCACAAGATTCGGTGGCGGTATGTAAACACGTTATTTATTGTTATAAACAAGTAATTAATATGCATGCCTGTTTCGCCATTTGATATAACTAACGTCCTGTGCCATTTGATGAAACGTTTTCTGCCAATGATGGAACGTTTTCTGACGTTGATGGAAGATCATGTGTCGTTTGATGCAACTGAAGTCGTAGGTACACGTATGTTAGAGTCTGAATCAGGTTATCCTTCTTCCAGTCTGTGCACGTTTTTGCTTTGTCATCCTGGTTATATTTCTGCTGTGTGTGTGTGTGTGTGTGTGTGTGTGTGTGTGCATGTGCGCGTGCGTGCGTGCGTATGTGTGAACTGACGTGCGTGGCTTTCGTCCGTACCTGTGTAAGTTCGTTCGTGCGTGCATGTGCTTGTATGTGTGTGCGTGCGCGCGCAAGGTAGGAAAGAAGGTGGAGATTAAAAAAACAAATAAACAAAGATTGGTGAGTGTATGTGTGTGTGTGTGGAGTTGTCTGGTTGGGAGGCCACTAACCTTCCTTCTTTCAATCAAACAAAAATCCTCTGCCTTGGAGTCAAGTCAGGTCTGCTTGTTGTGGTGGCACGCGTTCTAAACAGCAAGGTATCCCCCCCCCCCCCCCCAAATACTCCACCCCCCCCTCAATCCGTTCTGGCCCCCTTTCTCTTGGTGTGTGGTGTAAAGTCTGTCACGGCTCACTGGGTCCTGTCTTCGCGCCTGGCAGCGTGAGTTGTGTGTTGTTGCGTGTGGTGGTGGTGGTGGGTCGTATCAGCTGGGGGGCCCTTATCTTAAAAGCCAGGACACGACGAGGGTGTAAGAAGTATATAGGACCCCTTCCCCATCCTCACCCCCCCCCTCCATCCTCTCCTGTAGGGTCCAGGGGACTCTTTCAGTGTAAACCTTCTGGAAATTCTCTGCTGGAAATTTCCTTCTTTCTGTCGCTCTCTTTGTTTCAATGACTTTCTGTTTCTTTTGTCCCAGTTTCTTCTTTTCTGCCTTGCTGGTCCATTCACTAACATGTTTTTTGTTGTTGTTGTTTTTCTCAAGAAAGCTTTGATTTTTTTTTCTTGGGGGAGGGTGTGTGTGTCTTTTTCTTCACGTGATAATTGGGCACTCTGTGGTGTATACTTTTTTTTGCGCCTGGGATGTGTGAGGTACCTATCAAATGTTTCTGATTTTGTAACTTATAAGTAAGTTTTTTATGTATATATATTTGTTATGATTTTTTTTTTAAAATAAAGTTTCATTGTTTTGTGTGCTGTTTATGTTCGGGTTAGTTGTTTTAATCCTCTGATGAAAAATTAACGGAACCGTCGACGTCAGAGGCATGTCATTCCTGGGTTTATGTGCATGACCTGAGTGAATGTGACTGCAGTTGTGCCGGATTTTCTTTCACAGATGCTTTTTTCCCCGTGATTCTACGTGGGCCGATATTTACAGTAGTTCAGTCGTGATTTATTATGGCCCTGTGCAGTTGGCTGGGTAAAACAAAAACAAAAACAGCAACAACAATAGATAAAATATATAGCAGGAACGTCTCGACTGCGTGCACACACACGCTTCTATGCAAGGACTCCCAAACATTTTCAGACAGTTTCGGTTTCTCAAGTCAGTCCTGGGAGAAAAGGAGAGACCGGGAATCGAACCTAGACCCTCATCAGTCACGAACACTGTGTAGGCCGATAGGCGCCTTAACCATTCTGCCACCTTCCTCCTCCAGAGAGACACACACCACGTGCCCGCGCGCGCGTGCAGCGCACCGTTTACGCGTGCGAGACAGGTACCGTTGACGTTCTGCCATGGTCGATTAACCATTAAAACTGAGGAGAGTAAAGGGTAAGCCTCCAATGATAAATAAATGATTCGTGCAGTTTTATGGTGCTCAGTATCGATCGGAGGCAAATCAAAGCGCTTTCGCTCACGGCTTTTGCACGCACGTATAACTCTGAACCAAAAGATGAAAGACAAAACTTATAATTAATATTTGAAAAAAAAAAAAAAAGCTGCAGAAGGCCAGGGAAACTGTGGACGGAAAGAGGGGGCAAAGAGGTGGGGGGAGGAGCTATTTCAAAAAGGAGGTACGTTTGAGGCCAGACTTGAAAGAGCTGAGTGCAGAGACCTGACGAAGCGATAGAGGGAGATCGTTCCATGTGTAAGGTCCAGAGACCGAGAGAAACAGAGGTGGCCGATAGTGGAGTGTTTGAATGAGGGAATACAGAAACAGAGTGGGTCTGAAAAGGAAGATTGAAGGGAGCGAGATGAGGTTGTAGAGGTGAAGGCAGGTACAGAGACAGCAAGGGACCGATTTGTTTTTGCATTTATGGCAGAGAGTGCTGATCTTGTATTCTGTGTTAGACAGGGAGCCAGTGGAGAGACTGCAATGTAGAGGTAGAAATAGTGTGCTCAGATTGTTCTTCCTGATGTCGAGTCGAGCGGCAGATTTTTTCCCTTTCTTTTAATGCGTTGAAAGGAGTGAAGGGATGAAACTGGCAAATGAAAATAAAACCAAACAAAAGAGAGTTATAATCGTCGACCCGAGACACACTGAGATAAGTGATGAGTTAAGATGTTGCGTCGGTTGATGACTATTTCCGTCGGAATAAAATTGATGCGTCGTCTTGGCTGCTAGTTGCATGGTTACACAGGTCTGGCTGGTAGATTTTCATGACGAAGCTGGAAATAAGAGACAGAATTATTTATTGGGTCAATAGCGATAGAAGAGAGTTTTTGTTTGCTTCCTGTGTGCATTGCTTCCGCAGTTTCGTTGGCATTTAATTGGAATTTATTCTGAGTCATCCAGTTCTGAACGTCCAAGAAAGGTCTTGCTTTTCTGAAGTTGAGTGTCATCCGCGTAAGAATGATGACTGACATTGTGGTGGTTGATAATTTCAGCAAGGGGAGTTGTATGGAGTGTGAAAAGAACGGGGCCTTTTTCTTTCCTCCTGCATAATCACGCGTGCACTTACAATAGCAGCCCCCCTGTATCCCCCCACCCCCTACCCCTACTCTCTATCTCATTTGCTCCCAGGCCGGTCTGTCTTTTTTGTCGGTCTGTCTGAAGTAAAAGTCCATCGTGCCATTCAGCTTCTAGGTCAGCAGAGAAAAACACGGCGGGAGATTCAGTTTCAGTTTCAATAGCTCAAGGAGGCGTCACTGCGTTCGGACAAAACCATATACGCTACACCACATCTGCCAAGCAGATGCCTGACCAGCAGCGTAACCCAACGCGCTTAGTCAGGCCTTGAGAAAAAAAAAAAGAAAAAAAAAGGGGGAATAAATAATAGATAAGCTTACATAAATAAATAAATAAATAATAATTATAATATAGAAAAAGGTAGTATTAATAATAATAATAATAATAAAATAAAAAAATAAAAATAAAAAAATAAATAAAAATACAAAATAAGACAGCAATGATGATAAATAAGCAAATAAATGTAAAACATGAAGACACACATTCACACATACCCCAACACATGCATAACAGATATAACTGTTCACGGCGGGAGAGCTGTTAGTTATTCAGCTGAACGAAGCTGGAATTCACTGCCTCTTTGAGTCCATAACAGTCCTTCGCTCACATCCTTTAAAACAACTCTAAAAACATTCCTGTTTTCAAGTTGTGTTCACATAAGGTTCTTCATTCCATATCTACATTTTTATGGATCCACGTCTATTTCTTCTGTGCGTGTTTGTGTGCGTCCATGTATGCATGCTGGTGTGTGTGAGTGTGTGTGTGTGTGTGTATGTGTGTGTGTGTGTGTGTGTGTGTGCGCACGCGCGCGCTCGCGTATGTGTGTTTATATATGTGTGTTTTTGTGTGTTCTTGTGTGCTTTGTGTCTGACGTTATTGTAACGTGCTTCGAGAGGTTTGAACCCACTATTTCAGTGTATCATCATCATCATCATTGTTATAATCATTATCATCCAGCCAACCATTTCAGGCAGTCAGTCATTCAGTCAGCTTGTTCAATTTTTTTTTCCTCGAATATACCTATGCCCCAAAACTGCTTGCCTGCCTGCCTACCAGTTTGTCTACCTGTCTGCCTCCCTGTCTTCCTACCTGCCTGTCTACCTACCTGCCAGTCTACCTACCTGCCTGTCTGTCTACCTGCCTGTCTGTCTACCTGTCTGCTTATCTGCCTGTCTGTCTACCTGCCTTTCTACCTGCCTGTCTACCTATCTGCAAACCTGCCTGCCTGACTGTCTGTCCACGTGTCTGCGTGACTGAAGGAATCAATGAATCCTGATGTCAGTAAGGAAGCGGACAGTGCCATGACATCAGCCACGTACAATAGGTTCTTAGGGAAACCCGCCACAGAAACCCACGGCCCACTGGAGCAGAAAGAGAACCACCCGGGCTGAAATCCGTTTTGACAGAGAGAGAGAGAGAGAGAGAGTGTGTGTGTGTGTGCGTGCACGCGGGCGCGCGCGTGTGTGTCGTAGATGAATGAATCAGTTAATAAATAATTTACACACACATAAATAAATAAATAGATAAATTTAATAAAAAATAAAAATGAAAATATAATATGATAAATAAATAATTCACATACTCACCCAGTCACTGCACCTACCCACCCCCACCCCACCCCAGCTCTCTACAGTTTTTACAGTTTTTTTTTTCTAGAACATGCAGAACTGCATAAATAAAGAGAAGCATATGACTGGAATAATTAAAAGAACTTTTACTTATCTTGACCGTGACACTTTTGTAAAACTATATAAAGCTGTGGTTCGACCGCATTTGGAAACTGTGTGGTGCCCATATCTCGAGCGTCAGTCTACTGAACATCTCGAGCGTCAATCTATTGCAACTGAGAGGGTGCAGAGAGAAGCCGCAGAGCTTGCGCAAGAATTTAGGCGTGTGACTTATGATGATTGATTAACATGTTTAGAATTATTTTTCCTTAAAATACATGGTGATCCTATTGAGACATATGAACCTTTTAACAGTCATGTTGATGCGTCTTGAGATCAAATATTCTCAGTATAATTCCACAAGAAATGTCGATGAAAAAACAGTGTACTAACGTTCACTTGAAATACCAACATAAGAAAGTTTTGTTTCTGTAACAGAGTTACTAATTTATGGAATGAACTGTCATCTCATCTAAAACAATCGCCATGTACTATTGTTTTCGAGGATCAACTGGACGAATCCTTAAAACTGTCTACAATTAAACCTGAAAAAAAAATTTTTGACGAATAAATACACCGGATAACGAAGCGTTGAACCAAGATATGTTGCGAAACAAAGATGGGGCTGTTGAAAAGCTTCGGAGCCAACTTTGCCTCTAACCAGCGACTACTACTACTACCTCGGCTGATGTACAACTGTTTGACGCCGGCGGTTTGGGGTGGGTTCATGAGAGGAAATACCACTCGTGTCTGCTTCACTCAGCTCATAAATCCATGTAAATGTGTGAGGGTGTGAATTCGTTTCAGATTCGGCGTAAACAACTTGTCACGTTCAACACGCATTTCACGACCAGGGAAAAACGTTGCGTCAGTGTGCATTTTCGACAGTGATTGTGAGCGAACACACGACCGGGCAGCTCAGGTTTGGATTCAGCTCTGTGAGTGTGGCATGCCATGGAGGCAAAAGAGGCGAACATATGCTTGAGGACAAAGGTGAACTGTGAATAGGCCGCGATTCCGTCAGGAATTGATATACAGATGGTGAATTAATAGGCGAATTCGGACAACCCCCGCCAGACTTCCAAGCTGAAAGCTGACGAATAGTTGTTTCAATGCAGTGCTGCTTCTGTTGCGTCTGGACAGACACTCAGAAAGAGAGAAACTGCAGTGACTGCCCAATCAACATATATGCAGCCACAAATTGTTGACCGAGTTTTGTCTTTCATCCCTTCGGTTTAGAATTATGCGTGCGTGTGAAAGTTGGTTGTGAAAGCGCTTTGATTTTTTTCTGCGCAAGAATTAGCACTGTACATATTATTTTGTTGTTTGTTTTCTTTTGTTTCGTTTTGTAGTTGTTCATAATGGCCACTTTCCACAGGAGCATCAGCATGAATTTCATTCCGGAAACATCGCCACTGCACGAGTAAATTTTAACTGAAACTGGATGCACTGAATGTGACATGCGAAAAATAAACAAAACGGAGTAGGTAATCCTGGCACTCCTTCACTGAGGGAATCAGGTCAGGCTATGGGGGGAAAGTATCTATAGTTATCTATCGATCGATCCATCCGTCCCACCTCTGAGTGCCGTGGGCCTATCCACACATTGCTGGGAATCAATCACAAAGTTCCGGCATAGCTTAATGTTCAAAGTAAAAACAACTACCGCACATTGTTGAACTGGAACACACGCGTTAGCACACACGTACGCGGCAGGCGCGCAACAAAACCCGCAAACCTCGTGCTAAATGTGGTCCATGGAACGTGTCAATGCCTCTCTAAATCTCTCTGCCATCATACAATCGGTTTTTGTCTTTTAAGATAATGTAGTTGTTGTAGGGACTGGCATTTTTGCCTTTAGGCCTCGCGGCGTAGAAACGTCCCCTCTTTGTATTAGTATCTTTTTGGTTTGCATTGCATGCTTCATTTTAGATATATCAAAGCAATTATTCGTCAAATTTTTAAAATATGTTACCGAATTTTAGATCGCAGTCCAGAACGTTCTTAAAACTGTCAGTATCTTTGCAAAATTAACTGAATGTGGTAGTGAGTTCCACGTGTTAACAACACGAATAGAAAAGTTATATATCTTCTTTTGTTAGTTCAAAATGGTTGAACAAATATTTTTCCTTAAGAATTTCTTGTTATGCTTGATTGGCGAAGACTAAAAAACATGTTAGTATCAATGACCTCATTGTTAATAATTTTGTAAGTCTGTATCAGATCTCCCGTAATCCTTCGTCCCTTCAGAGAGTGTAAATTTAAATACTTAAATCTTTCTCCGAGTCCATATGTCATATTCTGGCATTCCTTCAACATCATTTTTAGTAGCTCTCCTTTGAACATTTTCAGTAGCTATTGATTGATATTTCCATGTAGGATACCACACAACATTCCCATATTCCAAATGAGGTCACGGTCTAACAAAATTACAAATGTAATCAAACCTGTGAGTCGCTGAAACAGATCTCGACCTTCCCTTCAAGCACATGAATTTTTCATTTTAATCATGCGTCAAAGCGTGTGGACTGATCAATGCACACTACACAACGTCTGCTTTTGGAGAGAAAAAAGAAAAAGAGTACAGTACGTGAATCTCACGATCCAGTAATCAATTCTCTGTAGTTAGTCATGGACTGATGGAGCTAAACAACTCTCGTGTCTTTGACCAGGCGTGTAATTATTGCTCATAATCTTTATCACCGTGGAAAAGACAGCTCTGCCATTTTATTCAAATTGCTGGGTTATATTTTATTAACTGAACTGCGTCCTGTTTTGGTCACGCGTTTTCCAGCGAGTTTTGTTCAAAAACACAAGTGGGTTTGCAATGATCGAGTCCGTCAAACGTTCCGTGGCTTTTGTCCTGTCTCGAGGTTTGGCCGGGTCCGCTCACCGGCTGCCTTTCGTGGAGTCCCTCTTTTGACAACTGATCAAAGTCGAAGTTGGCTGCACGTATGCTGCATTCGTTTTGTAAACGCTTTAAAAAGGTCCCGGCAAAAGTGAAACACGTATATATATTCCCACGGACGGCAGTAAATCTGAACATGAATAAATGTGTCGTTCCACAAGTCATGACGTTGTGTGTTGGGCTTTTGCGAAGGAGCTCTCGATAAACAACATAAATTAAGTGGTAAGGTTTTTGAAGTCTTCGATCACTCAATGCTTTCTTGGCGGTTTGGACCTGCGCAGTAAAATGGTAATGAAAGGGCTGGGCAGGAATATTATGGAAATGATCTTTTGGGACTTGCCTCAATACCCGAAATGGGCACGATAGCAGCACATGTTGTGAGGTGAGTCAGCTTCCCGCCGAAGGTCGATGATTCAAATGGATAGTGTGTTGAAAGTGGAGTTTTAGTTTCCTGTGTGTTCATGCCAGGTTTTCAGAAGTCATGTTGGTACCCGAACCCCCTCCGTGTACATAGCTTATGCACACAGAAGAGCCGCGATAAAATCCGTATTTGAAGTTGATGTAGGGTGTGGGGGCACACAAATATAGCCAGCAACAGTGCCCCACAACACACACACACACACACACACACACACACACACACACTAAAAAGGAATATGTTATGACTATCGAACTGGAGGCAGAAAAATAGAACCAGCAGCAACAACATTAGTAGTAAAAAGATCCAGGAGTAATTTTTTTTACGAAACTTATCCTTTGAACCACATATATACAGAATGCAGTTGCTACAGCAAACCAAACCTTTGATTATATATTGATAAAGATACTTATTGATAAAGATACTTTTTGTACAAAGATCTAGTTTGCCCACATACAGAGTATGGGAATGCAGCCGTATGGTATCCAAACCTTTAGAGACAATCCTTTGCTTTGAAAAAAGTTCATCGAAGGAGAACCACCAAAATAGTTAAAGAATGCAGACATGTGACATACTTAGAATAGTAAAGATACTTGCAACTGCCGTCATTGAAAGGAGATGAAGAGGAGATTTAATTCAGACATATAATATATTGAGTAACTTTGACAACGCAGACAAAATTTAATGTTCATCTGATAAAACAAGGAACAATCAGGCAACACTTTACTTAAGACATTGTAACATTAACATTTATAACTTTTATTTTACTAATCATATGGAACAGTCCGAACACTAACAAAAAAAGCAAAAAAAAAAAAGAACTGCACAAAGTCTTAATTTTTGGATAAGTTAAAAAAAAATCTGCTCGATAGTGATCCCAAAATGCAACCAGTTTTCAAGATTTTGATGAGTAGGATTTTATTTCATTAATGATAAAAGGAAATTAGGGTAGGCATGCAAAGCAAACCACCAAATGATTAAGAAACAAGAAGGGGCGTGAAAGGAAATTCTTGTTAAGAATGGTGACATTTTTCCTTATTTTCGTTTTTGTCTCTTCAGTTCTAACAGTCTCAGCAGTGGTGGCCTTGCATTCGTACCAATCTTAATAGTGCCAAGTGTGACTGGGCAATCCATCTCATCTGTGTTCACATCATCGACAATCTTCCTCACTAGTTTTCTGACTCTCTCCCTGTCCTGTTGTTTTCTGCTTTCAGCAGAGTCTTTGTCACTTTCTGGCGAGTTAGCCACAATGATATTCTTTTTCCTTTCCCTTTTCTCTTAATTCCACCGTATGTGTTCTACTTATTGTTCCACTGTCTCCACAATTTTTTTTCAATGGACTCTGCACTGCAGGCTGCACGTTTTGCCTCAAGATTGTCCTTTCTAACTGATAAAGTATCAAGCATTTTCATAGTATGCCACGTATATTTCCCACTGATTCTAGTTGTAACTTCATTTACCTGGTTCTCTACATTTTTTTTGCTCAACCACACAAGAAATCTTAGCTCAAGCACTTGTGCTGTGCTTCTGTCCGCTGGAGAGTTCCGTGCTGGCATGACTTATGACCACATGATCTGTGCTCTCGAAGTTGATTGGCTATCCGAGAGAGGCATAACGTGCGAAACACCAGGCTTCTGTTTTTAATTTTTTTTGCTCTTTTTTGTGTGTGGATACGATGGCACTTCATTGACCAGTGTTTGGTTGTAGCAGTGGATCGAGGCTATCAACTGAAGAAACGGAGGACAGCACATGTTGGTTGCTTTTGTCTACCAGTGTATATCGCCATTGCCATCGCTCGAATTTCGTCTAAAAGTTAGAAGCGCATGCGTCAGATCCAAGATGGTCACCGCGGAACTCTGCTGCGGTGGCCTCTGTCGCCTCAATTTCCTGGACATTGTTACGCCTTACTCAGATCCATGGTGCACACTGGTCCACCGCTTTCTTGCTTGGGTCGCCTGTTTTCGCTGTGGCGTGTTTGGCAGAGTTTCTACGATTGTGATTCATAACGATGATGAAAAGTATGGAGATATTTTCAGTCACATTGATCTAGTTAGTAAAATGAACAACGAAAACAGCCGTCCAGTAATTAGTAATTAGTAGCTTACCTTAGGATCCCGAAAATGTTGATAATGCTGGTGAAAAATGAAGAAAGGCTTACAAAAGTGACAAGGTGTTATAGTGCAGTGCAGTGAAGGAAATCGTAACTACCGCTGGGAAGTGATGTCGCAGACTTAGATTTATAAACTTCAAAAATCAGCTGGGGATATTTTTGTCTTCCAAAGTTATGCCCCTTTGGAAGGTCCAGGCTATTTAACAAGTCCACATGCGCCAATCTGCACTCTTCTGGCAACAAGAAGCCACTGAAAAGTTCTGTGAAAAGAACAAAATATTGGTTCAGCCTGAAAAGTTGCATCCATAATTCCATCCTGATCAGTTGATGCGCGAAGTTGGCTCATGACTTACCCCCAATACCCTCCCCCCACCCCCACCCCTTCCCTTTCAGTCTCAGCAACTTAATCTGTAAAGAACAAAACAACTTCCACCAATCCCACATCACCATAAACAGTGGGGGCCTCAGATCGCAAACCAAATCAGTAATACCATGCTTCATGTCGTGAACTGTCTAGTTTGTTCAGCTTGTCAAGGCTTGTTTCAAAGCCTGCCAGAAACCCTTTCTTTCACACACTGACACAGTCTGCCCAGATAGTTTGCCTTACATAACTACACAACCCTAACCCAGAAGAAGTTTTTTTTTGTTTTATTTTACTGCTGAACCTTGATAAAATGAAATGAGTTTGGCATTGATTTTAAGTGCAAGAACCACTTCCTGTTGTGTACATTATGTAATTGATTTTCTAAAAGAAAAACAACATCACCCTCAACGGGAGGGAATCCAAACAAAGAAGGACCAACATCCTGACCTGTAGCCGCTATCTTATCTCGGGCAGCAGCCCTTCACTGACTAGCATATTCGACAGCAGCAGTCAAGGGGTTAACCCACAGAATGGATTCTGCCATCCTAGCTGCCCCACCCAGTCTTTTAGCCTGGCTTTGAATGACAGATCTATGTATCCTTGTGGTGTCTCCTTTTTTTTGTTGTGTTAAAAAAAAATATATATATATATATGTTGTTTTTTTTTTCTTCTGCTGTTCCCATTTTTTTGGTATATACTTGAGATGGGTGTCCATACACAGTTTGCATCTTCCAACTTAAGTGGTGTTTAGGCATGCAATGAACATTGCATTTATTTTGGGAAAATAATTGTTATAGTTCACTCCACTTTTCCTTGTGCTTGAATCCTGCTCCTTTTGGGAGTGGCAGACAATTGAACATAGCAAACTGTGAATTGGATGAAATAAGCAGAAGATGATGTTTGCCACCTCAGCCCAGCAGAGGATGAAGACAGTACTGTTGCATGCATCACATACATGTATGTCAAATCAATGTGGAGGTTCGCATGCATGCACCCATTCTCTGATTCTGTCACTAATGTAGTCCATATTTTTCAATACCTGTTGAGGTATGTGTATACATGCTTGTCCGCTTGCATGTATATGTGTATGGGTATACATGAGCGCATGTGTGTATTTGTGTTAGGGTGCTCGAAGATAAAGTGACCGATCAGTAATGTCAGAATGCATGTGTGGTGGTCTGAGCGCTTGTCTGGCTTTGGGATGAGATGATGAATGGAAGACCTCTGTGCAGCCTGCACTTCGCGCTTGTAAATATGGTAGGTATAACCCATGGCAAGAAAATTGCTATCCATGACAAAAGTCTGAAGAAAAATCCACTTTGGTTGTAGACAGTAAAAAATATAAAATAAATATGGGTGGTGCTGATTGCTGATCTGTGCCGACATGCCTGTCCTTCTGCTTGTTGTGACAGAAAGTAATACAGTATATGATACAATTTGATGCAATACAGTATGATATGATACAATATGAATGTGATATGATACAATACGATAGAATGCAATATGATATATGTTACAATATGAGACAATATGATACAATACACAATACAGTATGATACCATTCAATACAGTATGACATGATATGGTATCATACAACATATGATAATGATATGATAAAATGTAATACAATTTGATACTATACAGTCAAATACAGTACAATATGATATGAAACAATACAATATAATATGATACAATACTATATGATATGATACAATACAACACAGCACAACACAACACAACACAACACAACATGATACGACATGACTGATAACATAACATGATACAGTACAGTACAATACAATACAATACAGTTGTGTGACAGTTGATAATTGTGACATGTGAATGTGTGTGTTGCAGCATCGAGCAGGTGAACAACCTGCGGGAGATCCAGGCCATGAGGAGACTAGCACCCCACGCCAATGTGCTGGAGCTGTTTGAAGTCATCTTGTGAGTTCAGTTTTGTCAGGCCATTCTGTCTGTACATGTACCTGTGTGAGTCTGAAGTCACCTCGTGAGTCCTGATTGTTTATACATGTATATCTGTGTGTGTTTTAGAAGTCATCTTGTGATATTGTCAGGTCCTTCTATCTATAGGCCTACATGTACCTGCATGTGTTTTCTGTCATCTCGTGAGTGGTGTTTAAATATTATCAGCCCCTTCTGTCCATACATGTATGTGTGTGTGTTTGAAGTCATCTTGTGAGTTGTGTATCGTTTATCATTACTGCTGCATGATTATACATGTTTCTATGTGTTTTTTAGAAGTCATCTTGTGAGTTCTATTAATTTCTTCAGTCCCTTTTGTCTGTTCATGTATCTGTATGTATTTGAAGTCATCTTGTGAGTCATGTGTAGTCAGTCACGTTTATATAGACAGATGTATCTATGTATGCTGGAAGTGATCTTGTGAGTTGTGTGTCATCAGTCCAAATGTTTATCATGTATCTAGATCTGTGTGTGTTAGAAGTCGTCCTGTCAGTTGTGTGTTGTCAGGCCCTCTTGTTTACACATGTATCTGTGTGCATGTTTTAAGTCATCTTGTGGGTTGTGTGTCATCAATCCTGTCTGTCTAAACACTCCTGTATGTCTTTTATTTGCTCTTGGCCTGGCACAGTATGCGGTTGTATTCATGACTGGCATTGGTCCTAGCTGGCTAGGATGACAGGTAACTGTTGGCAGCTTGCTGGCAGCTCCACATACAGCTACTCCCATAACAGCTTAGGGAAAATATATTAGGTTACATTGTTTTTTTTTCTCACCAGCTGGGGATAATATAGCATCCCTTTAAATGCAAAAAAGTAGCAAAAAATCAGCATGTTGATTGCCGCTGCTCAACTTGAGGAAGAGAATGTATATCTGTGTGATGGAAGTCATCATGTGGGTCGTGTTTCGACAGTCCCTTCCATCTACATTTGTATCTCTCTCTCTCTCTCTCTCTCTCTCTCTCTCTCTCTGTTCTTCTTCTTCTTCTTCTTCTCAAGGCCTGACTAAGCGCATTGGGTTACGCTGCTGGTCAGGCGTCTGCTTGGCAGATGTGGTGTAGTGTTTATGGATTTGTCCAAACACAGTGACGCCTCCTTCTGATACTGATACTGATACTAGAAGTGATCTTGTGAGTTGTGTGTCATCACTGGTGTCTGTCTGTAGAGGCATCTGTGTATCTTGTTAATGAGTTCTGATGGCCGCAATATCCAAATGCTTACAGTTTTGGACTTTCAGTCTGAGGGTCGTGGGTATTATATGCCTTCTCCTTCTTATACAAGTTATAGGCTGAAGTCATCTTGTAAATTCTGAAATGTTACCACCTCTCTTTCTTGCTGTTTGTCTTCCTCCCTCACTTCCTCCTCTCTCACCTTTTCTTACTTTGCTTGTGTTATGATTTTATTTATATTTACTTTGCCCAGCGGAATGGATCTAAAAATGTAAAAATGGTTAATGTACAGTCTACTATCACTTTTAAATAAAGTTTTCTTTTGTTTTATTCCCCCCCTCCAACCCCCCCTTTGGTTTATATACCATGTGTGTGTCACCTTGCGTCATAAGGTTCTGATTTATGAGTTTGGAGTTCTCTGTGTGTGTCTTTTTCTCTCTCTGGTTGTCTCTCTCTCTCTCTTCTCAGATTGTCTCTCTTCTCTGTCTCTTTCTGGCTCCTTTTGTCTTTATGTTCATGTCAGTGTGCCTATGGTTCCTTGTTTGTATAGAGCTGTAAACAGTCAGTGCAGTTTACCTGTCCTGCTGATCTTCTCGCCCCTGTAAACCTGTGATATATGTGTGTGTGTGTGTGTGTGTGTGTGTGTGTGTGTGATGTGTGTGTGTGTGTGTGTGTGTGTGTGTGCATGTGTGTTAGTGTGTGTTAGTGTGTGTGTCTTAGGATACATGCATTTTCAACAAATCAAACGTGACAAAAAGTCCTAAACTCGAAAGTATAATGTTTGGTCATTTTGTTTCAATCAACATTGCTGGTTGTCAAACTCGTAACACTTGCAACTCACCACCGCTACCACCCACTTCCATGCCCTCCCCAACCCCCCAAAAAAGAAAGAAAAAAACAAAAAAGGAAAAGTACGCATTGTAACTCTGTGCAAATTTTATCTTAGCGCACACCTGTTTTAAGAAGCCTTTCTGATGTAAATCATTCCTCAGACACAAACACTTGTAACCCTACCCCCACCATTCCTCCCAAAAAACAAACAAACATGAAACAAAAAAAACAACAAAAAAACCGTGAAAACAACAAAAAACAAAAACCCCACTGTCACTCAAATCTTATCAGAGTGCTCACACACCTGTTTCTCACAAAGCTTTTCTGATGTAAATCATTCCAGTAGCCAGCACAGTAGTCCCACACACTTTTCTCCAGGTTCTGTTTTACTTGACATTGTTTCCCTCCTCTTTCTGTTTATTTACACACACGTGCACGCATGCACAGATTGTGTGTGTGTGTGTGTGTGTGTGTGTGTGTGTGAAGGTTATTTGGGTATTATGTGGCAAAAAGAGTTGATTAAATGGAACTGTCTTTTGTCTTGTTTTTCAGTGACAAAAAGTCAGGAACCCTAGTCCTTATATGTGAACTTATGGATATGAACATCTATGAGTTGATACGAGGTAGGTTGCTGTTCCTGTGTGTGTGGGGGGGGGGGGAGGGGGGAGGGTGCACACTCGTGTACATGCGTGCATGCATGCGCGTGTGTGTGTGTGTATGCATGCGTGCTTGTGTGTGTGTGTGTGCATGCGTGTGTGTGTGCGTGTGCTTTCATGTGTGGGTGTGTGTGTGTGTGTGTGTGAAACTATGTGTCCATGTGTATAATCTCATGGATGTGTGTGCATGTGTATGTTTGTGTATAGGTGTGCAACATTTTGCAAGGCCATTTTTTCATGTTTGGTGTTTAGTGTTTAATTTAGAAGTCATTTTCACAATGCACAACACCACACCCATAATGGGAATTGGAAGTCATTTTCACAATACGTAATACCATGTTCATGATTGGATGTAGGTCATTTTCAAAATAGATTATATCATTTTCATACATCAGTTTGTTTTACTTCCGTCTGATTCTCTTTCCACAGAAATGAAACAGAATGTCATTTCAAAGAGCATCCAGCTCACTCATACGAAGATGAAAGATAATTATTATCTTCCTCAATGGAAACCAAATATTTTGTTTCTCGCATTTCATGAAACCCAGAATTCTTTCATGCTTGGGGAAATGAAACTTGTTGTGCATGTTTTCTTCTTCTTTTAGGGAAAAGACATTATCTCCCAGAACGGAAAATTAAACATTATATGTACCAACTCCTCAAATCCATAGACCACGTGCATAGGTGAGACAGGTGATCATAATAACCACCCAATCAGTGTACCTGTGTAGACTCTCACCTTACTGCTAAAAGGTTGATTCATCCATGTCCATTGTTGTCAGTTTTGGAAGCTTTATTGTGTCACTTCTCTGTGAAGATCCATTTTCGTGTTTGGCTGATAAAATTTCTGATTGGTAATGTTCTCTGTAAACTTTGAACCATTTGTTTCATTATCAAGATTTTGCAGAGCTATGGTGATCCTTTTTTCTTTCAACCAGTGTCGATATTTCGCTCCCAGTCATTAAAACAAGTTATGGAAATGATGCATTTATGTGTGGGTGTGTGTATGCAAGTGTGTGTGTGTGTGTGTGTGTGTGTGTGTGTGTAAGATGGATTGCAGTATGTGTATGTTCTCTTGAACATAAGTGGTTGAATGTGTACATTTTGTGTGTCAGTGGATGCAAATGTGTGTGTGTGAGAGAGAGAGAGAGAGAGGGAGAGAGAGAGAAAGCATGTACACTTAGAAGTTAGATCTTGAACCATTTTTGCCATTAATGCTTCACAAAGCTCACAAAATCTGTGGACATGGATGAACCTTTTCCATTTTTTTTTCAACACATTTTTTTATGTACACCCGGACTCTTGGCTTGGATCTGTTCGGTTGTGGGTTTCAATAGACACCCTAGACCATTGTCACTTTGGTGCTGAATGACTGATCTTCCCTTATCATTTCACGCTCAGTCATTCAATACGCCAGCTTAGCCTAAAAGTTCACCCCGGCATGCTTCTAGTTCCGCTTGTGTTGTCCCCCTTTGCTGTCATTTGTTGTGCGAAAGGGCATTCTGCAAGTGATCATGGGTGATTTGTCGGTGCCATCGTGTTCATGGGGTAAAGAATAAGGTGGAGTCACGTACTGGTAGAGGAGAAATCAATGTTTTTATGTTGTGCTGGTTTCTATTAGTGCTGGTTTGGTAGCAACCCACCGTTCCACATGATTGCTTTGCTTTCAGTTTATTCACGGCACTGGAACATCCTTCTATATTAGTATAGATATCAGATTCACCAGGCTTCTCTTTTCTTTTTCTTTTCTCATTTTATATGTTGTTTTTTTAATTTTTTTAAATTTTTATATAATGATTAGAATAAGGAACTCTTTCCTTCTGCATGAAGCCCCATCTTCGTCTGTCACATCACTCAGTTTGTGATGAGGAAGGTTCATAAGTCAATGATTGGTGTTAACAGAGTCATGAAATCTGTTATTCATTTATTTATTTTTTGGTTTGATTTCATATTCACGAGGGAGTGAGAGGGGGCGGGGGAAGAACCCTAAAAGAAGAAAGAAAAAAAAAGAGGGTGGTTCGGTGGTTCTGACATGGGTGTGCATGGATTTTTTTTCTTTGGTTCTTGTTTCCCTTTGCAGGCAAAAAGCAGTTTTTTCCAGAGGCCATTTGCAAAAAGTTCATGTATCAGCTAGTTAAAGCCATAGACCACATGCACCGGTAAGACTCATCTGCTGGTGCCCTGGGTGTTGCTGAGTGGCGTGGTGGTTGAAGTGTTTGTGGCTGCAGTTCAGTTCTTCCTTTTCCTCTTTTTTGTGTGTGTTTATTTATATCTATATGTGGTTACTATTTTGCGTTTCTGTTTTCAAGTCTTTTCACTCTTTCCTCCGTCCTGATATTATTTTTCAGTTGCAGTTTTTGAATCATGTGGTTAGTTTATTTTGTGCACTTTATATTTGTTTGTTTTGTTTATTTATGAATTTGTTTGCTTTGTTTCTGAAACAGAAAGTATTTGTTTCTTGTAGTAAGCCACAGGACCAGCTGCATAAAAGAAATTCATAAACAGTGCAACTGACTGATTATTTAACATCATGGCGTGGGTTTGAAGATGAACATTGAAGGAACAGAAACTTTTATAACTTGTTCTGAGCATGAAAAAAAGAAGAATGAAAATTCCATAAACGTATCACCAGAATTTATTTTGTTAATGTGTTTATTTATCCTTTCCTGTAGATTTCATTTTGTGATTTTCAATTTTATTTAGTTTTTAGAGGCCTAACAGTTTTAGTATTATTTTTTTTATACCAGATTTGTAGATTTTATTTCATAACAATTTTTTTTGGTACTTTTTGTTTTTGCTCTGTGTGTGTTCTGTCTGTTAGGGGAAGGGAAGAGGTGTCACAGTTATGTGGGATGGTATGAAATATTTGTTTTGTTAAGTAAATCTGTAAACTTCTATCTCTCAAATATATTTCTGCAAAATAAAGGCTGCACATAACAGAATTTGAGCTGCCCTTTAATTTTCTCTTTGACTGTTTGTGGTGTATCTGTTGATACTTTATACCAAGTGTATACTGTAACATTCTTGAACACTGCAGTTGTTGTTGCCATTGTTATCATTAACCAGTTGCTCACATTAAAAAAAAAAAAATATATTAGTGATCTGCATGATTTGCTGTGATCCTCCAAGCCCAAGTGTCTTGTTTTCCTCTCACACCTCCCTGAACTTACTCCCACCTGACCCTTAACCCCCACCCCCACCCCACCTTGCTCACTCATGTCCTGATATTGACTTGACTGATTTGATTGGAGCTGTGTGTTACAGGGTCACTTTGTGTTAATATGTGTTTGTGTGTGTGTGTGTGTCTGTGTGTGTGTGTGTGTGTGTGTCTGTATGTGTTGGCATCATTGAAGATCTTGGTAAGGATTTTCTTTGGGATGTGTTGTATGCATGTATGAATAATGTTTTCAGTAGCTGATAGTTTTAAGTTTTTGTTGTGACTGAAGGTAAGTGATTTATGCTTGTGTGCATGCTTGCGCGCGCGCACGCGCGCGTGTGTGTGAAAATTAGCTATTGAATGAAAGGACAAGATCCCAGAGTGAGAGAAGCTTATGTTGCCCTTCTTTAAACAAGCCCACTAATCCCTTATTTTATACCGTGCAACACAGTCCCGAAAAAGAACCAGCCTAATGTGCTGAACTACTTCTCGAATAGAAAAAAAAGAAAACAAAAAGAAAAAAAAACTATGAAGGAGGACTAGCAGACCTCTCATTGCCGAGCGGAACGTTGACAGTGTTCGTGGCAGTGGATTAGCCCAGAGAGAGAGAGAGAGATCAAGTGCCGTGCACAAATCGGTGCCAGTAGTCCTCAGCACGGCCACACAAGTAGCTGCACCCGGAGTGCACTGATCCGTAGTTGATCCCCACTCTGCCGGGGACCGCTTGACCTGAAGCGGGCTGGGTGGAAAGTGCTGTGTGCAGTGCAGTGGAGGGAGGATAAGAACTGCTTTGCCCCTGATTTTGGCCCAGTCCCTGGCATTGACTAGATTCAGAGATTCCAGGAAATTTAATCCCTTTGCCCATTGAATTTTGCCCATTTTGTAGAGGATACAGTGACAGTTTGTAATATATGTCTATTCATCTCTTTCACTGTATAAAGAAATATATATATATATGTATGTTATATATATTTATAAATGTGTATATGTATATATGCATGATGAATCACAACTTCAGTCCAGCAATATCAAAAGAGGCGAGCTTAATCATAAACTCATGAAATTACGAAAAAAAAAAAAAAAAGATGATGATTATGAAAAGAAATAAACTTCAGCATATTGACATATGTACTCCAGATGTAAGGACATATTACATTAAGTTATGTTTTCTTCCCAGCACAAAATGAATTGTGTAAACTGAATTAAATAAAACTAGAATAAAGTCATGATAAAGGTAAAAAAAGAATCACCTAGAAATTTGGAACATTATCCCCCAAATATTGCCATCTTTCACATCGTTGTCAGTTTTATGCAGGAACATGAAGGTCCGTGCTGTGATTTGTACAGCTGCAGAAAGTGTTTGATTCTTACTCTGTTTCTTCTTCTTCTCCTCCCTGAAGTCTGCGCAGAGTTGTTCGGGTGTCGCACAAAGAACACATCACCAAATTCCTCCAGGTCCGTTCATTCCTTCCATGGAGTGACCACAATCATTTCTTGATTATTCTGTTGGTTTTGTGTCAAAGCCTGGGCCACAAATGGCTTTCCCATTCATTCTGCAATGCAGGAGATAGCACAGGAAAACAAAAACAAAACAAAACAAACTTGCATTAAAATGGAACACAAGGTCACCAAGAAAAAAAAAAGGAAAAAAAAATTCAAGTAAAAGCAAAACCATGTCTATTTTCCCCCCTCCTTCCATAAGTGAGTGCAAACATTTGCTTGCCCAACTCTCACAATCAATCTGATTGAGAGCGGCAGGTGTCGTGATCACTTCTGTGCTTGTCAGGCTTCTGTGAGAGGCTTGTATTGACACACAAATTGTAATGTCTCTCCCACCAACCCTGTCTCACTTCATTCCTTTATCCCCGGCAGCTTATCCACACAGGTAAAAAAGTGTCTTGTTTTTCATTCACCATATATATTGATCATTGCTGTGGCGAATTATAGAAGGATTGCTTTATTTCCCCTTTTTTTTGGTCTGCTTTAAGGCCAATGACAACTACATGTTTGGAGAGTGCTTGGACAACTCTCTCTCTCCCAACCATCTGTCTCTCATTTTTCTTTCTCCCTTTTCCCCTCCCTCTCTCCCCCTCCCTCCACAGTCTCTTTTTCCTCATCTCTCTTTTCCCCCTCCCTTTCTCGGTCTCTGTCTGCCATATCTCTCATGTTTCTCACTGTCTGGATGTCTTTCTTCTTTGAAAGGAATAGGGTAAGTGTCATATTGTCTGGAACGTATGAGTACACATTGTGTAAAAATGTCAGTTTATTAAAGAAATTTTAAAGTTTTCAATAATTTTTTTCCACATGCATTCATTTTTGTCACATCTGTCTGTCTGTCTATCTATCTATCTATCTATCTATTATACTCCTTAATGTTAATGCTATAACACACATTGTGTTCAAGTATTATGTAATTTGTAGGGAGCTTTGTGAGTTATGAATGTTGAATTGATCATGAAGAAAAGTTGTACTTCATCTGTTTTCTTAACAGGTGATGTATAAGAATATTCTTGGTTTCTGATTGTACACAGATACTTACTCACTTGATAAGCTTCATTGTTTATTTCATTAATGAAGAAAATTATATATTTGTTGCATATATATGTACTTATAGCTAACACAATGTGTAAATAAAAGCAGCAATATGATTTAAAATGTAACAAGTTTAACATGGTGTACGTATTTGTAATAAATATGTTTGTTTTAAAAAGAAAATCAGGAATCCAACTTTAAAGATGTACGTTCACTTTTTGGATATTGTGCGTGTGCATGTGTGTGTGCATGTGTGTGCATGCATGCTAATGTGTATGATTAATGTGATAATCCATACTGTAACTTTGACCAGAACTGAAATATAACCAACTTTGAATTTCATGACTTATTTTCGATGCAGTGTGTATTGTAAAGGAAGTGAATGGTTTGCACATGTTTTGCTGGTTGCTCCAGTAACCCCCGCCCCCCACCCCCACACCCCCTCCCTCCAAAAAAAAAAAGAGAGAAAAAAAGAAGACTGCATAAGTATTAAGTTGTTCATAATGTCTGATATTCCTTCATTGCAGAAATGGCATCTTCCACAGGGATGTGAAACCAGAAAACATCTTGATACGGGTGAGTTCTGCAGAATATATGTTGGAGGACAAAAACTTATCATGATCAAAGTTTTGACAAACATACATTTATTTATTCATAATTGTTCCTGAGGGAGAGGATGGTTTGTTTTTTTGTTGTTTTTTGTTGTTTTTTTTCATTCCTTTGTTGTCATCAAATGTATATGGATGAAGTACTGATTTAAAAAAAAAGTCTGTTTATTAAAAAGATCTTCTTAAAGAAAATGTTCCAGAGTCAGGCTGATGAAGCAAACAAAATAATACACATGCTCGCACACAGATGTGCACAGTCACTATCACTCACACTCTCAAAGCACAACACTTAAGTTATGTGTGAACACATTATTTTATTCTCTCAGCGATGTGCGTCAGTTGCTCATCTGATGTAGAAACACATGCATGCAGAAATGCATACACTATGTACACACACGAATGCACACATAAATACATATGCACATAGACACAGACACACACACACACACACACACACACACACACACACACACACACACACACACATGTGCACCACGTGAGAACTCAGTGACCAAACAGTTGACAGTTGGAAAAAAACTGCAGGAGAACAACTATACCTTGGGAAAGCAAGGTAAGACAGCACAATATTAAGACATGCAGCAGTGGGGATCTGTTAGTGGCCTTATGTGTGACAGTAGAGCATGAAGAGGATTTGCAAAGTGAACAGCTGAAATATTTTGTCTGCAGACTCAGTCAAGAGATAAAACACCCAGATAAGTAGAGTTGCACCACAAATTGTGTTTCTGATGTGAAATTAACTCAGTGTATGTGTGCCTTGTAATGCAGTTTTGGCAATACACAAAATGGAAGATAAGAGTTGACAGATTTTGAGATAGGGCTATTTTGTCATCAGGGTGGGTTTTTTTTTGTTTCTGTGTGTGTGTGTGTGTGTGTGTGTGTGTGTGTGTGTGTGTGTGTTTCTTTTAATGAGATTGCTTCAGTCAACATGATTTGTGTGTTGTTTCAATGAGTAATGTAGACAGAGAGAGAATATGCTTGTGTGCATGCACGATGCACAAAACATACATATAATCTGCATGCAAATACATGCAGTTCATATTCATGTACCTGTACATAGACATATACATAATTAACACACACACACACACACACACACACACACACACACACACACACACACACTTGTGTGTGCGCGCATGTACCCACTCACACATATGCACACACATGCATACACATGCGCACACACACACGCACGCACGCACGCATGCACGCACGCACTCTTATTGGATGGAGGAAGAATAAGCAGGGATGCATGTGGGGTTGGTGGTGGAGTGTTTGCTGAGTTGATGGTTACACACATAATGAACAGACTGAAACTGTATTGTGTGGTGTTATTGTGGTCACTAATGTGTGTGTTTGTGTGTGTTGGTGTGTGTATCCTAACTGTTCTTTGTCCTGAAAAGGATAGGTCCACCCCCACCCCACTCCCCAGGCCCCCCAACCACACACTCCCAGAAAAGAGAAAAAAGTATGTGTGGAGTGAGTGAAGTGGAGCTTTACAGAACCAAAGTCACCTGTGCCATGCACATAAGAAAAATGAAATATTCACACACTGCTTTTCTCTTTCTCCCTCATCTCTGTCCTCTCTCTTCTCTCTCTCTGTGTCTCTCTCTCTCCCCATATACAAACACCTAATACAATGGTGTATGGAGAGACAGGCAGATGTCCGCTTAACATCGATAGTTGAGTGTAGTAAGATACTGGTTTAAAATACAGAAAATTACACTGACTAGATTACCAAAGCAAGCATACGAAAGAAATATGAACGAAGAAAGACAACCTCAGAACTGGGCATTTCAGGTAAAGCAGTATTTAGACTCATTTGGATTTTCAGAAGTATGGATATATGGAGGGGTGGGAGATGAAAACAATTTCTTAAAATTGTTCAGACAGAGAATGGTCGATTGCTACAAACAAGACTGGAACGGAAAGTTGGACAGTAGTGATCGTTTTAAGGAATACCGCAAATTCAAATCTTTATTACAACCAGAAAAATACCTGCAAGATATTACAATAGCAAAATTTAGAGTGGCTCTGGTGAAGTTTCGTCTAGGCATTAATGACCTTAAAATAAATAAAACATATACCGATATGTCAAAACCAAAAAACTGTCCCTTTTGTGATGATCTAGAAACTGAAGTTCATTTTCTTATTAGATGTCCTTCATATGCTAAACTACGATAAAAGCATATATTTAAACAGTAGCACTCCTCCAGTTCCATTTTTGTTACAAAATGAAGACAAGTGTATAGTAAAAGATGTTGGCATGTTTATTTACTATGATTTCCATTCCAGAGAGGAATTGGTGTGAAGTTTAATTTAAAATTTTTAAATTGAATTGCGTGGCAAAGCAGTTGCGCTTAAATTCCGTTGAATCTGGTTTTTCCTTAATTTTTCAGATCGTAATCTTATATGTGTACGTATTCTCATGTGGACAGGATGGTGGCCTTCACATTAAACTTCCTGCATACACACACACACACACACTCTCTCCCTCTCACTATCTCTCTCTCTCTCTCTCACACACACACACACACACACAAACACACACACATATTAACACACACTCTCTCTGTCTCTCTCTGTCACACACACACACACACACACACACACACACACACACTCTCTTTCTCTCTCTCTCTTTTCTCAATTTATGACATGTGCCTAGCATGCAAAACAAATTCTACCGAAGACGAATACCACTTTATGTTTGCATGTGAATCCCATGAACCCATTAGACAGAGGTGTAACCTGTTTAATGTGCCTGTTATCAGAAGGCAAAACTTGGTTGATGTGTTTACAGCTGATAATGATGAAGTAATTAGATCCTTGGCTGAGTACATTGCTGAAGTTAGTAAAACAAGAAAACTTTCGATTTCGGTTTGAAAACATTCTGCTTATAGTTTACACAGATTAATTAGTTCTTTTTAGTGTGCCTGGTGGTTTACTTGTTGAACAGTAACGATTACATTACTCATGATAAGGTTCAGCCTATTTTGGTTTATCTTGTATGTGCATAAATGGAGATTCGCATTTTCACTGAGAGACTGTTGTCTGCATGTGTGGAATAGTCTGTGAGACATTTCTGTGATTTTGTTAATGTTTATTTTTCTTTGACAGTCCCCATGAAATTGTGAACCCCATGTTCTTATGGCATTTATGCTAATGACATTAAACAGTTTCAGTTTCAGTTTCTCTCTCCATATACCAGTATACTCTATCTCAGTCTCTCATTGTCTCTCTCTGTCTGTCTGTCTCTCTTACTAGATTGCTTCGCAGAATGCAAATATTAGGTATGTTTTGTATGTTTTTTTTGAAAACTTTGTGAGGATACCAGACTGCACTCATTGAATAAATTCACTGATATTAACAATCTTTTGTCTTTATTAAAGTGATATGGGTATGTACAACACAGCCTAAAATGAAATAAGATGAATAGATATATATGTAAGTACACTGAAACATGATAAATATGTGAGTGAGGATGTGAGTGTTTTTCCATGTGAAGATAATTATTTATACATGTTTTATTTTTGTGCTTTATTCATACTATTTGTTTTGTTAAATGCAGTTAGAGCCACATGGAAAGCGCTATTTAAATGTACATTATTATTATTATGTGCGTATGTGGGAGAGTTGGGCTTAGGTATAAATGTGTGTTGGTGAAAGGTTGAACCTGGGTGTCTGAGACTGCAAAATAGATGCTTGTGAGATATGTATCTCTTTATGTGTGTGTGTGTGTGTGTGTGTGTGAGAGAGAGAGATGTGTATGTCTGTGTGAGAGATATGTGTGTGTGTGTGTGAATTAGGTGAGAGAGAGCGTGATGTATGTATGTGTGTGTGTATGCGTGATAGAAGATTGCGTGAGTGTGCGTGCAGGCTCATGCACTGAAATTGTTTGAGTATGCACGTATGTGTGCACAAGTTTGATCAACTTGGATAAGTTTTTCTTTCAAATTTTGTTTCAGTGATTTGCCTTCTATGTTATTATCGCTGATGTGTGTGTACACATATCCACTGAAATGAATGTAAATGGTTCATCAAGCCAACAGAAAGGGAGATTATCACTGTGTGTTTTTGTTATAATCAGGAGGACGTGCTGAAGCTTGCCGACTTTGGTTCGTGTCGCAGCGTATACTCCAAACAGCCCTACACAGAGTACATCTCCACAAGATGGTCAGTCAGGATGAATGCTCATTGATCACTGTCGTCTGGCTTCTTTTTCTGTCTGTTTCTGGGTGTCTGTCATATGTATGAGTTTGTGTGAGTGGGCAGGAATTTGTATCATGTTTGAAAAGTAGAGTTTTCTTCTGTTGTCTGTATGTATTTATGTGTCTGTGTGTGTTTGATCACATGTGTTTTCTCTGTGTGTTAATGGTTGGATGGGTGGGGAAACGTGTACATAGACAAATGAATGCAGTTCATCGAACCAAACATTAAGCGGTCTGTACACTCGTACGCTGCCTTCTTTTTGCCAGAGAAATGTGAAAACATCGAGCATTGTATGCTCTTCTGTTGCGTCTTTGAGAAAGGCACTTGACACCAATTTTCCTCGCTCCACCTGGGTGTGAATGGTACCTGTCTTCCGTAGGGGAAGGTTAAAAGCAGCAGGAGAGGATTGGGCCCGTCCTTATATCATGCTCATACATGTATGTATATATAAATTCACAGCCACTATGGCCATAAAAGGCTATGGGACCTTTAACCTTTATCCTCATTAACCTTCAGTGACATGTTCCACAGGAAGGTGGCCGAGTGGTAAATATGCTTAGCTGCCAGTACAGTGTTTTTGAGGGTGTTGGTTCAGTTCCTGCTCTCACCCTTTCTCCCAAGTTTGACTGGAAAATGAAACTGAGCCAGTCTAGTCATTCAGATGACATGATAAAGTTAGGTTCTGTGTGCAGCACACACTATGTGAACTGAAAAAAGAACCCACAGCAACAAAAGTGTTGTCCTCTGGCAAAATTCTGTAGAAGAAATCCACTCTGATGGATGCATAAGTGCATATGCATGCACATAAAGCATGTTCGGTTATGCTGCTGTCAGGCATCTGCTTAGCAGATGTGGCGTAGAGTGAATGGAATTGTTGGAACGCAGTGATGCTTCGTTGTGAAACTGAAACTGAATGCGTGCTCCGCAGGTATCGTGCCCCTGAGTGCCTACTGACAGACGGTTACTACACCTACAAGATGGACATCTGGAGCATCGGTTGTGTCTTCTACGAGATACTCAGGTCAGGCCAGCATGGATCCTCTTCTTTCATGCATCTGCTCACTCTCTTTTTTTTTTTTTTTTTATATTATATATATATATATATTCTTTTCTTTTTTTTTACTCCTTGAGTGCTCCAGGACAGAAATTTCAGTCCTCTTCTGGTGTGCAAAATAGTGCTTCAGGATGGAAATTTCCATACAGGGCATTGTGGGAATTTTCCTCATGCAAAATCATTAAATTCATGTGATAATGTCATAATTGGATAGTATATTTCATTATCCTTTTAGAAGTTATTACCCTCCATGACCAAAACATCCTTTGGTAAATAGCTGTCACTGAGTATGAAATAGGCATAGCACTGAAACGGTTAAATTTTGGGGAATTTCTGTTTAAATATCCCAAATTCTGGTACCTGTTTTAATGTCAGTTATTGTGTGTGTTTGAAACATTACATGACGGGCGCAATAGCCGAGTGGTTAAAGCGTTGGACTTTCAGTCTGAGGGTCCCGGGTTCGAATCACGGTGACGGCGCCTGGTGTGTAAAGGGTGGGGATTTTTACGATCTCCCAGGTCAACATATGTGCAGACCTGCTAGTGCCTGAACCCCCTTCGTGCGTAAATGCATGCAGAAGATCAGATACGCACGTTAAGGATCCTGTAATCCATGTCAGCGTTCGGTGGGTTATGGAAACAAGAACATACCCAGCATGCACACCCCCGAAAGCGGAGTATGGCTGCCTACATGGCGGGGTAAAAACGGTCATGCACGTAAAAGCCCACTCGTGTACATGCGAGTGAACGTGGGAGTTGCAGCTCACGAACGCAGAAGAAGAAGAAACATTACCTATGGTAAATGTTGTGGCCCGTTTTTGTGGTATTATTCAACTATTTTGAGGGTGATTGTAAATAATTTTGATACAGATTAAGTTGCTTCACTAACATGCAAACAACTTGCCAGGTCCACAAAATCATCTGCAATGATGCACTCATTCTGTATGTGCGAATCAGAGAGTTGCCTTTTCTGTTTTTTTATCTCTGTAGGAAAACAAAAAACATGGCAGCTTGAGTTGACAAGTGTAGGCTCATACTCTTGATATGGGTCCTTTTGCGTCTTTTTTTTAAGTGAAACTCTATCATGCCAGCTTTGTAAAATGCATGAACATTTTCATTTGAATAGGTCCCAGATTTTTTTTGGGGGGGGGGGTCTTTTTTTTTGTTCAGAAAGAATGGATGTGTAGAGACATAATCAGTGAATGAATGAATGATATGTGTACTCATATAGTGCCTATCCTTGGTTGGGGACCAAGTTCCAGGCGCTTTGCAAACTCAGGGTCATTTGCACAACAGGCTGACTACCTGGGTAGAGCCAGCTGACTGCTGCTGTTGGGTGCTCATCATTTGTTTCCTGTGTCATTCAGTCAGGTTTCGGTCACACACACATGCACACTCATACAGACGTCACTCTGACAGGTAGCATTTTATGTGTATGACCTTTTTGTTTATTTTCCCCACCATGTAAGCAGCCATACTATGTTTCTGGGGGTGTGCATGCTGGGTATGTTCTTGTTTCCATAAACCACCAAACGCTGACATGGATTACAGGTTTAATTACACATACTTAATGTGACCCACTAGTGCAGACTCCAGCAGGGTCTGACATTCCTGTCCTGTGCAAACTACTATCCACCTACAGGATCTTTAACGTGTGTATTTGATCTTCTGAGTGCGTATACACATGAAGAGGTTCAGGCTCTAGCAGGCCTGCAGATATGGGAGATCTCCACCCATTACCAGTTGCTGTTACTGAGATTCGAACCTGGGACCCTCAGATTGAAAATCCAACACTTTAACCACTCGGCTGTTGCGCTCGTGGATAACATGTTGGATGTGTACAGATAATGTGTTGATAATGTATTGGATGTGGACACGTGTTGACAATATGATGGAGGTGTGGATATAATATGTGGATAATGTGTTGGATGTGTAGACACAGTGTCTGTATATGTGTTGGATGTGGAGACACAGCATGTGGATGATGTGTTGGATGCGATTTGCAGTCTACACCCGCTGTTCCCGGGCTCCAATGAGGTGGACCAGATCGCCAAGATCCACGACATCATGGGCACTCCAGACCCCAGCGTCCTCAACAAGCTCAAGAGGTCAGTCACGTAGTCTCACTGATCATGGTCTGTGGTGACTGTTAGACCTATCTGTGCTGATGCTGTGTCAGAAATTGTTACTGTGGCTGTTGTTGGTGTATTGTACGTGTGTGTGTGTTTGTGTGTGCGTGTGTGTGTGCAGGCGTGCATGTGCATGCATGTTTTATTGTATATTGTATATGTGTGGATGGTGGGGCCTGTGTGTCTGTGAGAGTGCATATTGTTTCATGTGTTATGTAACTGTGAGAGAGATGGTATGTGTGTGTGTGTGCATGCGCATAGCATGCTTGTGTGAGACTGTACACGTGGATATTCACAAGTTCACTGAATGTGGCCCATGTGTATTCTTGTTTTATTTCAGTCATTTGCCTGTGTTTCAATTTATAACATGTTAAGGTATTCATTTAGTTGTTTATAATGCATAAGCCAGGCATTTGCTCCCAACCCACCCCCACCCCACCCCCATTCCCTCCACCTTAAATTTTTTTTTTTTCAAAGCAAATGTGGTGTAGCATTTATGGTTCAGTATTTAAACTTTGGCACCCCCTTGAAACTGAAACTGTAACTGCTATTTAAAAAGATTTTTGATTTAGTAAACATAAAAATGTTTCAACTGTGTTCAGCAGACCCCAGTGTGTGTTTTTGGTGCAGGTCACGAGGCATGAACTTCAACTTTCCCCCCAAGAAAAAGTCTGGCATTGAGCGCCTGCTGTCCCACGTGTCCCAGGAGGCCATAGAGCTCATCTACCAGATGTGTACCTATGACCCTGACGACAGGATCACCGCCAGACAGGCGCTCAGGCATCGCTACTTCAAAGACCTCAGGTGAGCACAGTGTGACAGGGCTGTCAGCGCCTGGGAGCAGGGCATGGCTTTAAAGACCGCAAATAAGCACAGTGCGTGTGTGTGTGTGTGTGTGTGTGTGTGTGTGCAATCATTGTTTTGTACACAGTCGTGAAAAAGTGGTGGAAAAACATGTTTTGCCCTTTATTGACTGGAATAGTCTTGCAATTTTGATAAAACTCTTAACCAGTTCTGTTCCACTAAGAGCTGAATATATCATCTAAAAAAAACAACACCACCACCTAAAAAACAAACAAAAAAAGGAGAACACAAAAAGTGGTGAAATTAACTGTACTGTCTCCCCAGAGATGCCAACACTAACCCTACCTACTTTGTCTCTCCCCAGGGACGCAGACAAGCGAGCGGCAGCCATGGCCAAGCGCCAGCAGCAGCAGCAGGAGCGGGCCGCAGAGAACCCCCCGCCTACCGGTGACACGGCCCCCGTGATGAACGGCGGGGACGCCGACAGCGCCGCCCTGGTGAACGGTGCTGACAAGACCACGCCGGACGAGCCCCGCTCCCCGTTGAAGAACCCGCCAGCGGAGATCCCCATGTACCCCAGCATCAAGGCCCAGTCCCTGCCCATCCAGGCTCAGACCATGAAGGAGCGCAACAAACGGGTAGGTGGTGGTGGTGGTGGAGGAGAAGAAGGAGGTGGGGGTGAGGCAGGCAAGTTGTCTCTCCCCAAGGTGGACGTTTTCTCCTCTTCTGAAGTGGAAGACAACGGCGGCACTGGCGCTAAAGAGACGGGTCAGAAGAAGAAGAAGGTAAAGGGGGAGGTGTGGGGGGTGAGGGTGTGTGTGTCACCACCTTGGCGTGTTGCTGACCCTGACCTTGCTGATGACGGCGTGGTGTGTGCAGTGTGTGGTGGACTACTCTCTGCGTTTTCCTTGCTGCGTGATTCCTGTGGTCTGTTGTTGTTTCTTTGGATCAGTCAGCCTGGCTTGGCTCCTGCTTGCGTACAGTAGGGTATAGCTGAGTCTGTTTATGTGACAGTCCTGGTTATCTTTGCTGTGTGTGTGTGTGTGTGTGTGTGAGCAAACATTTGTGCTTGGAAAATAGCTACAACAAAAAAAGTTTCACAAATTTTCATACATGCTGAAGGGAAACGAGGCAAATTTTCATGATTGATGATAAGGCAATGATAACTGCAAGTGCATCTCTGTGTGTGTGTGTGTGTGTGTGTCGTTCTTGCTCATGCAAATATTTCTGCATGTGTCTCAGAAAGTTTTGCAACAGTCTTTACTGTGAGAATGTAAAGTTCTTGCAGAGCCAGGCTCTGTGTTCTGATAAACATCCATGATGGAGCTTTCAACAGGCTTCATTTCGAATCACTTGTGCACATTGTTTTTTGACCTTTTTTTTTCATGATCACAGTACAACACAGTTAACACCTTCACTGCTACTGCTGGGGACTGATAATCCAGTGGTAATGCATCCACATGGGAAGCGAGGAAATCTGAGTGCACAGATTAAAATCCCGCTCTCCCCAGTATTTTCTCCTCCTCCGCTACACCTTGAGTGGTGGTCTGGAAGCTAGTCATTCAGATGAGACGATAAACCGAGGTCCTGTGTGTTGCACTTAGTACACATAAAAGAACACTTGGCAACAAAAGGGTTTTCCTTGGCTAAATTGTGTAGGAAAAAATCCACTTTGATAGGAAAACTTGTACATTTGCAGGCTGAAAAAAAGAAGCAAAAACATAGCTGGCGTTTTACCATAGCAATGTGCTCTCCCTATGGAGAGCAGCGTGAATTTAACACAGAGAAATCTGTTGTGACTGTACAATACAACAATACAGGACACTACAGTACAGTACAATGGGATGCAATGCAGTAAGGCAGAGTGCGCAGGTCAGGGTAACATTCACCATTCTATATCTGGACTCTATCCTCTTAGGATTGCATCACTTTTGTTCAGCAAAATGAGTGATACTGTTGATCAGTACACACAACACAGTGACTGTGCTTCAAACCTGCGGGACAGTGGTCTCTTTTCACCAAGCTTCAGCAGTTTCAGTTTCAGTAGCTCAAGGAGGCGTCACTGCGTTCGGACAAATCCATATACGCTACACCACATCTGCCAAGCAGATGCCTGACAGCAGTCAGGGGTTTAAAGTTAGTGACTGGAAATTAATGCATTCCTTTTGACTTGTTTTTCTGTTTGATTAACATCATTCTGGGTGAACATCCTTTATTTTACATATTCTCTCTCCTGTCACTCTTTCATAGTTTTGGAATAGTAATAATTGAAAAAAAAATTGTTTTCAAAAGTTTCTGACGAACAAGAAGAAAGAAAAAAAAAGTTGACTCAGTGTTGTGTGCATATAATCTTTAATTCTACACGTTAACATTTTTGCTGTCTGCATTCTGTTTTTTGCAGTGATTTTTTTCTTCTTTCATTTTCATTCTTTGTGTTTTTCTTTTCTTTTTTTTCTTTCTTTTTCTTTCCTTTCCTCTTTTTCCACTCTTCGTTTTTTTTTCTCTCTGCTTTATCCTACCTTGTTCCTTCTCCTGTTCCCCACTCACTCTTTTCTTACTTTGTTTCTTTGGTATATTTTTACAGTATTTTCTTTCTTTCTTTAAGCAAGATAGTGATCAAGCATGATAATATGTGCTGTTCATTGTTTTGAATCCCAAAGATTTGTTTGAAATGGAAGGAACTCCAAATTAATTTCAGTGAATTAAATTTTCAACTTTTGTGTTTACAAGATTAAAGTTTAGGAATTTATTGTTTGTGGATGTGTGTATTAGAGTGAGTGAGAGAGAGAGAGAGTATGTGTGTGAATGTGTGTATATCTGATAAATACGTATGTGTGTATGAGAGTTCGACACACAAGATAGAGAACAAGTGACAGAACAAATAATCTTGTTTTATCACTTAAAAGAGAGATATGATATAGTCTAATTTGATCAGCTTGATTTTATAGATTGATTGTAGCATTTTTCTTCCATGGAAGTATATCAACTTTATCATGCCAGTTTCAGTAGTTAATAAAACAGTTTATTTGATAAATACTTTTAATTTGTTTACTCTTTTCAGAAAACAATTTTACAGTTCAGCTGTTATGTTGCCAAGGCTTCTGATAAAGCTTATGTTTAATATGCATCCCTGATGCTTTGAAGTGGAAAGGATGTATTGCGTGTTTATCAGCTATGAAGATTTAATGTAACTCTCTCCATGCGAACAACAAAAAAGGCAACGAGGACAGTGTTTTACAGCCACTGACAATCAAATGTGAACAAGAGCAGGGGCTCCCACACTGAAGAGGTGGATGAAGAAAAATAATTCCTTGTTTCTAATGGTGAAAGCTACAGGCTGGGCCATTCAGACACCCACTGGGCATTGGATAGGGTCTCTGTGGGGGGAAGTCTAAGGGAGAAGACTTGCAGTCCCAAGTGAGTGAGAACAAAACAAAAACTTATCAGAGGTCTTGTGCTGCGTAATACTTTTTATTTTATGTGATTGTGAAGCGGTGCAAAACACTGTTGTTCTCATTGTTTACACCACAACATGTTCCTCCTGTTGTGTGTGACAGCGACGGCATCGTCAGCGACAGACGGACACGGGGTTCTCACACCACACGGGTCTGTTGCCACGGGTACCGATGCACACGTCAACCTTTAACCCCAGCTTCCATTCCACCTCCTTCCCCTCCACCTTCACCAAGGTGGGCGACACCTCGGCCTCCTCCCTCCTCCCCACCATCAACAACGCTTACAAGCCACACAAGGTGAGATTGTTATTATCATTATTGTTATTACAGATACTTGTATAGCGCCTATCTTCAGTCAGAGTTCAAGCTCTAACTGCTTTACAAGCACAGAGTCATTTCACAACAGGCCGCCTACCTTTAGGTGCTCATCATTCATCTCCTGCGTTATTCAGTCAAGCTTCAGCCACATGCATACATGCTCAATGTGAAACACAAGGTTTGCTGATAAAAAAACAACACCACAAAAAAGCAAAAAGTAGTAACCTTGATTGCTTCACTAACCTCTTATCTGTTGTTGCTTTTAGCCCAGCCAGCAGTACGGTGCTGAATAAAAAAACAACTAAATACCAGACCCTGTAAAATCTGAAAAAACAACAACAAAAATGACAAAATCAAAATGTAGTTGATCATGCAGGGCCATATTTATCAGGGCTTAAAAACTGTTCATGCTGGCCCTTTTTGAACCAGATAAAACCAAAAACAAACAAACAAAAAAAATGCCTGGAAAAGAAAATGAGGCACAAGTAAAGACACGTACATCCATGTGCATAAACCAAGGATGTGCCTCTGATGTTGACTGTTCTCTACATAAAAAAAATATTGCTTTAATTCTGAAGAAGGCTTCTATGTGAGTCTGTTCAGTGCATTATTTCTTTGTGTATATCTGCAAGGTTGTGGTATGTTGTGAATGAAGAGGTCAGTATATGTAAATTGTCACAAATTTCTTTTTCTGTGTGTTTCTGTGTTTATGCATATGTACATGCTTTCTTCTTCTCTTACACACAGCTTATACCATTACCTACAAGAATCATCTTTTTGCTGTAAATGTTAAATGCTTGATGCTTGTCGTGTTTCCTGTAAAGCCTTGAAGTATCTTACACTTCTGTCCAGCTTCCCAGAATGAAGTTTCCTTCTAAATGAATGCTTGTCTTTGGTTGGTTGTGGAACAGATGAGGCAGATATTGTTTTATGTACCTGATGCTTTTCCTTGTCAGTGTCTACATAGAGGACAGGAGAATGGATGAGTGATTTTCTCTCGATGAGGTGAAGCATTCTGTATTCTGTAACTAGCAGTGCTTTGTGATTTTGCTTATCTTTTTGCCATGGGCTGACTTATAAAATATGTTTTTGTATGAAGAAATTTTAATTTGTACAGATGGAGATATTGAGCAACATAACGCTGATGTAGTGCATTTCTTTTTCTTCCTCTTTTTCTGTTGTTGAAGATCTACAAATTGAAATCCTAGAGTAGTTTTTGTGTGTGAGTGCATTTTTATTGTGAGTTCAGGGTAGAGGGAAAGAAAGACAAATTGTGTAGTGAGTGTCTGTTGTGGTAAGGTGAAGGGTATTCCTGCAGCCTCTAATGACCAAGGCTCAGTGTCCAGAGACTTTAGCACTCTGTCGTTCTAAGTTGCTTTGTTGGTGGCTAGGCTGACTAACCTGCAAGATGACATTTGTGGTCCTTGCGTGTGTGTGTGGTGTGTGTGTGTGTACATGTGTGGGTGTGCGTGCTTGTGTGTGTGTGTGTGTGTGTGTGTGTGTGCCCAGGACACTGGGCGACAGGGCAGAGTGGGAGTGAAGGTGGGGCAGTTTCCATCCTCCACTAGTCCCTACAAACCACATCAGGTCAGTTGTCGCCACAATCCTCACATCCCCCTCATCCCAACCTTCTCCCCCACCCCATCCCTGCTTACCTCCCTCGGCCTCCTCCTCCTCCTCCTCCCTACTCCCTCCAACCCTTTGTCGTTTCTGGATGAGTCGTTATGTATCAGTTTGTTGTTTATGGTGAAGTCCCGTTCTGACCAGCTTTGTTCAGTGTGACCCAGTTTTGCCTCCCAACATTCCCCAATCTTACCTCCTTCCGCATGATCCCACCAAATCCCTTTTCTTCTTTTCTTTTCTTTTTTTTTTAAATCCCAAAATCCCTTCCTTTCCCAGGCACCCAGTTTAAAAGAAGGATTGATCTGAAAAGTGTGTGAAAGTGAGAGGGTGACATTCGTCTGGAAGACAGATGTGCATATGTAAGTCAGTGACTTGTCATTTTCAGGATTTGATGTCATTGTGATTGATAGATTCACTGCTCACTCCTGGGGAGTTCTATAGCCGAAGTTTATTTATCTGTTGTTGTTGACCTGAATGACCCCCTGACCAGAACAAAAACAAGAAGAGTATACAGCCTGCTTCTGTAGTGTGTGTGTGTGTGTGTGTGTGTGTTTACTTTGATCTTTCAAGTTATGCGCAACAGTCTTTGTGTTTAGTTAGTCCTTTGCCTATTAGTATTACTGACCTCATTGTGTGTTTTATGTGATGCATCTCCTGCCCAATGTGGGTGTTGTGAGCTGATTTCAGCTATAGAACAGAATTAGAAAATAGAGCAGTGTTAGAACCATCTGTTGGTTAGTTTTGACTAATGTGTATATAAACTAGGTGAGTCGATGTTATCACCCAGTCTCTGATATGTGTGTGTGTGTGTGCATGTGTTTGGGTGGGTGTGTGTATGTGTGTTTGAGTGTGTGTGTGCATTTGTGTGTTTGTGTGTGCATCTGTGTGTGTGTGCATTTGTGTGTACGTGCGCTGGTGTGTGTGTGTGTGTTAAACAGTGGTATTTTCTTTGCACTTAGCAATTGCAAGTTGTATTTGTCCAAAATTAGTGAGATGATAGGTATTGAAAAGAACTTTCCTGTCATCCTCTGGTTTTTGATGCAATAAGCGGGGTGAAAAGTCAAAGGCTAGTGTCGTTCTTTGACAAAACAGACATTGATTTCCCCTCTCTACAGGATAGTTTCTTCAAATCACGAACAGCATTTAGTTTCATCATGCAGTGCTAAAAATGTTTGCATGGTCATTAAATTGTGATCATTTTGTTGGCTTTCCTTTGTGACTGTTTTGTTTCAGGCCTGTGTCTTCTTCTCTCACTTCCCTCTCTCAGTCTCATTTCTCTGTCTCTCTTGTTTTTGTTTGTTATTGTTCATGTTGCCCCTCTTCATTTGAGGCTCAGGCCTTTGAATGAATTGAATACCTTGTATTTCTCTCTGTGTCTCTCTCTCTCTGACTGATTTTTGTGTCAGACTCTTGGATATGTAGTCACTTACTCTTATCGTTCACATACTGGAAGAGGTTTAGATCGATCTGGCCTGACTCAACCAAATGTGCTTTGACTTTCCTGACCAGAAGTAGAACAAGTGCAGTTTTAACTGCCTTGACAGAATGTGGTTTGATTTTTTCAGTTCATGGGAGGGATGAGCTGTCATGGCCCTTCATGTCTGTTAACCATCTCACAGTTATATAGTAATGATCATGTTCAGTAATAATGATATGTGTTCATTGATATAGCACTTACCTGTTAAAGATATAAACTCATAGAAATACTGTTTTAAAGCAATGTAACATCACTCACAACACACACATACCTCCTAAATCATCCTACTTACACACATCATGATGGATGACCAGAGAGAAGGTGGCAGAATGGTTAGGATGCTTATCTGACAATACGGTGTCTGTGAGGGTCTGGGTTGATTCCCGCATTCACCCTTTCTCACGAGTTGGCCTGGAAAATCAGACTGAGTGTCTGGTCATTCGGATGAGACTATAAACTTAAGTCCTGTGTACAGCAAGCACTTGGCACATTGAAAAAGAACCCTTGGCCATAAAAGTGTGTTGTTCTTTGGCAAAATTCAAAATTCTGTAGGAGAAATCCATTCTGATATATACACAAATGTTTATACATGCGGTCAAGGCATAAGCTCGTTTGGTTATGTTGCTGTCAAGCATCTGCTGACTGGTGGTGTAGCATGTATGGATTTATCCAAAAGCAGTGATGCCTTTTAAAAATTGAAACTGAAAGTGATACTGACAACAAAATTGAACAGGGAATCAGGTTTTTGTTTTTTTCCTTTGTGTCTCGGCATTTCTTGTGCAAAGAAAATACTTTGTAGTTGAAAATGCACATGTTGATATTGTGTTGTCCATTAAAACAATGTCATCATCATCACTTTACACTGAGTGATGTATGTGGAAAGTCGTGTGTTGAAAATGCACATGTTTATGTTGTATTATATATTGTGTTGTCCATTAAAACAATGTCATCATTATCACTTTACACTGAGTGATGTATGTGGAAAGTTGTGTGTTGAAAATGCACATGTTTATGTTGTATTGTCCATAAAAAACACATTACACTTTGTGTTGTGTTTGTTTGTTATATCATTTTGTATCATGTATCAAATGTTGAAAATGCACAAATCTGCATTGTGAAGTCCACTAACAAAATATCACACTACACAAAGTGATGTGTTGTGTATCATGTGTTGAAAATACACCCATATCTGTTGTCCATTTAAGAAAAAAAACTAAAACACTTTGTGATGTGTGTGTTTGTGGGGTGTCAGCCATTAAATCAAGGTGGTCATGTGTGTGTTTTCAGACGACTGCTGCCAAGACTTCCAAAAGTTTCCTGAGCAACTACACCCTCCCTTCCCTGGACAGAAGATACTGAATGGATTGTCTTCCTTGAAACCTTCACTCTGTCTCTCTGGCCTTATCCCCCTTTGGACATGCTCAAATTCATGTGATTGGACAGCAGTTTGGTGTCTGTGCATATGTGTATGTGCTCTCTCTCTCTCTAAAGTTCTGGTTGTAGACAGTTTCTGTTTCAGGGGAAAGAGTGGATGTGTTTGAATGTTTGCCAGTGGTTGGTTGTTGATATGAAAGCTTTTGAAAGAAACCTGTTTTTTTTCTCTCCATTGTACTGAATCTGAATATACTTTTGTATATAATGAAAATGTTTGTTTATTTATCCTGTCTTGATGACAAGTTATGCTGATATTTGGAGAGTGCATTGTTTGTCAATATTAGAAAGTCAGTGCGTCAGTTTTTTGAAGAAAAAAAAGTTGACATCAATAGATGAATTATGATTAGTTATTGCGGTATAAATGAGAGGGAAAATCTACTGTGCCTGGAAGAGTGTAACTGATGTTTACAGTGACTGTTTATAAAGAAAAAAATGATGATACATTTTAGAGATGGCTGATACTTATTCAGCCTGTGAATTTTAGAGTTGGTTGCTAATGACTGTTGTAACCTGTCAGCGGCCACTAATTTAGGCTGTAGATCAGAGAAATCAGGGAGTAACATGACCGCCACATGGCATTGATAAAGATTTAGTCATGACAAAGCCACTGTGGGTGGCAGAATTCATTTGAATGTAATTAATTCTGATTAATTCTGTCTAACTCAGAATTAAAATTGTGGAGGTGTCAGACACTAGGACATGGCTATGTTTGATCACAGTGAAATGGTCGACATGTGGATGCAGATTTGACAAATACATGAGTTGCCATGATTTTCACTCTTGCAGTACTTACCATTATGTTTTGGACAGTTCCCACGACTGTCCAGTCATTGTGAAACAGATTAACCAGTCATGTGCTCAGTCCTTGACTACTTGACTAGTCAAAACCAACCACAAGCTCTTCACTATGTGTAAGCCATTTGGGTTTTTAACTGCAGCTTAAGAAAGCAGAGACAAAATTAGTAGGACCCTCCAGATGTGATCAACTGACAGAAAACGTTATCAAGTAGGTTGTGAAAAAAGTAAATATGGATTTCATGATATGATGCTTCATTAAAAGTGTACATACTGACTGTCTTATTTGCCCCCCACCTTCCCCCTCCATTTATAGAGGCTGGCAGGTCTGGGGGCCTGTGGATATTTTTACCCCTTGTTTCTCACAACGGCTGTCAGAACGACAGAGATGTAATTCCCAACCCTTGTTTCACTTTTATGGCAGTGTCTTGAAACTAATCTTATTCATCATGTTACACATGTATTCGTAGATGATGAAAATGTTTTGAAAATATGTTTATGATACATACCATTATTTCTAAGACTTATCATGCATGTTCCCATACAGCAGAAATATCTGAAGCTGTGTAGATGTAACAGCTTTCAAGACAAAGATTAAAATGAGAATTGTCAATGAGAGATGCTCCTCATTCATGAATGAAAAATGCTCTTCCTGTCGCTGTGTTTGAGTGACTGTTTTGTCTGATGATGTCCATAGTGATGACTGGTCGCTTGCTGATCCTTTCCAAACTCCCCATCCTGTTTGTGTACAAGATACTAGAAAACTTGATTATCTCTATTCTTAATATCTAATTTAGATCCAGCAGAAACAACATTCTCCCTTCCTCCACTTTGCAGATCATTTAAGCTATATGAACATTTTGTGTTATGTGTGGTTTTATATCTCTGTCAACAGTTTTTGGAGATTGTATGCAATGATGCCTGGTCTTCTTGCATGCAACAATGCATGGGCTTCTTGTATGTGACGATGCATTGTCTTCTTGTATGTAACGTTGTGTGGTTTTCTTGTATGTAGCAGTGCATGATGTTATTGTATGTAATGATATGTGATCTGTCTTTCTGTCTCACCTTGTTATTAGGGAGGGTGTACAGCCCGCTTTTGTGGTGGACTTTTCGTCGCTCGCAGTGCAAGAAACAGGTCATATGACAACACGCGCAGCCCACCACCGTAACCCGCTTTTCTGGGTGTACAGTGCTTTTGTTTGGACAACTTTTCAGCAGAGTTTATAAACGGATCAGTTTGAACATGTAATGGTAGATATATGACAAGAAACACGCTCAAAGTAAAGATAGAAGACTAAAGCAAATAATGGGCGTAATTATAAAATTAGATATATCTTGTAAATCTGCAAAAATAGGCACCAAAAATATTCAAAATCCTTTTGTCAGGACAGCTATTTCCACGACAAAATTTTTGCCTTCTGGTGACCTGGAAAAAAAAGAAAACGGAGATGCACATGCGCACACGTTTCTGGCTAAAGATAACAAGGGAACCCCGACGAAAATATGATGAAAGTGGGCCTGCACATCCTCCTGCTGTTTGTTTTTTTCATGGGAGGGATGAGCTGTTATCGACGTTCTGTTCTTTTGCTGATCTCTTTTCATCAGCATGAACATTGTGTTGGTTTGTCTCCAGCTGTTGGGTCAGTCTGTCATGGGCCCAATCCCACTTTTCTTTTTCTGTTTCTTCAACTCTTTCTCTTTTTGTAGGTCTTTTGAAGGATGTGATAATTTGTGTTTCTGTCTGTGAATAAGTCTACTGTGATCTTGTCTTTCTTTTGGAGGAATCGGCTGGATTCTGTGTATGATGCTCTTACTTCGATAACATATTTCGATCAAAGAAATGAAAATCTGTTCATACATTAAGTTTCTTTCCATGTTCCCATTTATCTTTCTGTGCTCTGTCAGATTTCCATGTTCACGTTATTATTGTTTTGTTGTTTTTTAATTGAAAACAAATCTTGGGCATGGTTCGTTGTCTTCTTCACATCACTGTATAGTGTCTAAAATACTTAGAGTTCAACAGTGCAAATTGTCATTTTGTATTTGGAGCGGAGTTTGGAGAGTCTGGCTGTGATAACTTTGTTTCAAGTGTTTTCATCCAATTGCAGTATTGCTGGGAAGAGGAGGAAAAAAAAAAGATTTTTTTTTTTTTGGATTGAAAAAGTTGTTGCAAGTACCTGTACATGTTTTATAATGAGTTTGTGATGAATGTTTTGTGTAAAATCATGACATGCATATGTAGAAACACATTTGATCATAGGTTTGCTGAAAATCAAGTTCTTTGATTTGTGCTTTTGTCATGTTTGATTTTTTTTTAACAGAAAACAAACTTTTGTGATATTTGTTTCCACAATTCTGTGATACTTTGTGGGGGGTGGGGGTTCTAGGGGGGAGTGCAGGGGTGAAGGGAGAAGATGAGGATGAAGGTTGTTACAAACCTTGATACACTGACTACGGGAGCATGGAACAACAAATCATTAGCTGGATTGTGTGCCTGAATATCTTAACTTTTGTCATTAAAGAGAGAAAACTTTTTATTTTTTAACCTGTGTGATATGCAGCTACCTTTGGACGTTTTGAGTGTGTGGGAATAAAAACCTTGTTCGCATTTGAAACCAGTCAAAACTGGGAAGTACATTCGAGGAGAACATTCTGTGTAGAATCCTTTATTTATGAAGATGCAGTCACCTCATGTACATGTGTATTTAACAGATCGAAGTTTCAGTTGAAAGTAGTCACGTCAGGGTTACAGAAAAGTGCATGCTTTGTTTTCACCAAGATGCCAAAGAACCTTATTTGCATTGTGTTGGTGTTGTGTGACCTTCACGATCTTCATCTGCTGCCTTTTATTTTTATGTTCTGCTACATTTTACTTTTAATTTGTTTTATTGACTTTATTTAGAATTTTTTTAAAAAGAAAATAGTTTTTATTTGTAAGAATTCTACTGAATTCCTTAAAAAGAGAGAGAGAGACATCAGTTGAAAACATGTTTTTGATTTACATACATTTTTTGCATGGATCATGATCACTTCAAGACAGAGAGGAGCTGTTAAAGCTGTTAAATGTAAAAAAGATATAGTCTGCAACAAGACTGGGCGTGGGGGGGACAGTCCTGTGTGTCTGAGGGTCTGGATTAACACCACCAGTACACTACCAAGTGCAGTACCTCTAAGAGAAATTATAATTTATTCAAACCTAGCCTAGGCTCTCAAGGCCTGACCAGCACATTGGGTTCATTTATTTTGTAGGTCAGGCATCTGCTCCTGAAAAAAAAAGATTATTTCATCAGGTATGTTATAGAGGATATGAATCAGTCTGTATGCTTTGACACTACCTTGAACTCAAAAGAACATGGGATAGAAAAAAAGGCCCAGGAAAATACATCCAGGTTTTTTTTGTTTGTTTTTGTTTCCCTCTTCAACTTCTCTGAACTCAGTACACTGCTTCATTTTGCTCACATATTCAGGGAGTACTTTTTATCTACTCCATTCCTGTGCTGACTTTGGATGTTCTGTTATGACTGATTTATTGCTGTTCTTGATGTTTATATCATGTTCCACCCCCCTTGCTCATTTTCACCCCCAAGACATCTTTCCAAATATCAGGAGTGACTGTATGATTGTTTTTTGTTTGTTTTTTGTCATTAGATCCAGTCATAAATGGGTATACTCGCAGTTTTTGTTGTTGTTTTTTTAATTTCTAAGATCACATTACCTTCTACACAGCATATGTGTTTATTTTTTATGGCATTCACTGAATAGACTGGACTGTGTGACGTACTGACTGCATCATATGGAACTGAAACACCATTCGTACCCCCACCTCCTTATTTTCCTCCCTTTCCCCCTAACTCCTTATAAAAAATGCTGAACAAAAGTGATTTACGAATGTATTTAGCTTCTGTTCACCAAAACATGGGGTCATCCAGAAATGTTTCGTTTTCTTACTTTTGTTTGGGAGTATATTTCTAAGCATTTTTTAACCATAATTTTCAAGCATTTGTAAAAAAAAAAAAAAAAAAGAAAAAAAAAGAAAAAAGAACTGCCCTTTGCCACCCAGCTCAAGTAATTGTTGCTTAAAAAGTTGATTAGTTATTCAGTTCTACCAGATCTTGCCTCAGTTCTGATCGTAACCAGGAGAGTGAGTACTGGTTTGATTGACAACGAAGTATTACGAGGGTTATTCAATAAATAAGGTGAATTTTTCGGTATAAGGACTTCTAATACAGATAGAAGCTTACTTTTTTTGTTTTTTTTTGTTTTTTGTTTTACTTCTTTTTCACATAGATTTAATTTGTTTTGCAGATTAAAAAAAACTTTGAGAGTTTTGGCGATTAACAAAGATGGCCGACCAAGAAGCATGCTCCAGGATTGAACAGCGGTCAGTTATCAAGTTTTTGGTTGCTGAAGGGTGCAAACCAGTTGAAATTCATAGGAGAATGTCAGCTGTGTATGGTGCCACATGTTTCAGCCGAAAAAATGTCTACAAGTGGGCTAAATTGTTTAAAGAAGGACGGAGCAGTGTTGAGGATGAAGACAGGCCTGGAAGGCCTACAGAAGTGAGGTCTCCTGAGGTGATCGAATCAGTCAATGACCTCATTCAGTCTGACAGAAGGGTGACAGTGGATGACATTGCAAGGACTTTGAGCTTATCTGTTGGGACAGCACACAAAATTGTCCATGATGACCTTGGCTACTCGAAAGTCAGCTGCCGGTGGGTGCCAAAGATGCAAGGCCTCACACAGCAGCCCGAACGGTGCAGACCATCAACGAGCTGGGCTGGGAACTGCTCCCTCATCCCCCTTACAGCCCAGACCTTGCCCCTTCAGACTTTCAGCTGTTTGGTCCCTTGAAAGCGTTCACGAGAGGCACGAAGTTTGAAAGTGACGATGAAGTCAAAAGTGTTGTGAGCGACTGGCTGAGACATCAGTCCAAAGATTTTTACGCTGAGGGAATACGGAAGCTTGTGCACAGATGGGAAAAGTGTGTGACAGTGCTGGGAGACTACGTTGAAAAAAAAAGAGAAAAAAAGTAAGCTTCTATCTGTATTAGAAGTCCTTATACCGAAAAATTCACCTTATTTATTGAATGACCCTCGTATGTAAAATAGTATTGCTGTAATTTCAAGCCACATTTGGGATCATTGTAATGAGCACCGAGTGATTTGCATTTACATGTGAATATTTTAAAATGATCAAACATTTTGCAGTGCTTTCATGTAACTGTTTAATGAGATATCTGGAGCATTGATTTCATTTGCTCTTTACCAGTGAATATTGTTATTATGCAGTTCATAAAAAGAACTGTTATGAACAAATGTCATAATGAACAGATGTTTTCCTTGTGCAGATTCAAGCAGCCAGAAGTTGTTAAGGTGTCGACTATTTTGTGTGTGTGTTTGTGTTGTCTTTTCCAGTCCTGTGGACTCCCATTAGACATCATGTTTGCATGTTCATTCTCAGAGGTCTTGTTTTCAAATGTTATTCTATTCTATAAAAAACGAAATTAAATCATCAGTGTACATAGAAGAAAATTCCCACAAGCAAGACTCACAATCTATCCTGTAAATTGTAAAAGACATGACTGAATTGTCCTTTCCTTTTTGAGATGTTTTCGTGTTCTAACAACAAAGTATGGTGTTTCGCTTCATCAGCACACTGCTGAATGAAGATATCTGTATGCCTGAATTGCAAAAAGTATGATGTACATCTTTTCTTTTTTCAGATATTTTGAGGTTCTAATATGAAAGGTGTTTTGCTTCGGTACACTGTCGAAAGAAGACACCTGGGTCTGTAACGGTGAGGGCAAGTGTGCGTGCCTGTCCAGAGTTAGGAATGCTGACACAAACATAAAGGGTTGCATGTCGACGTACATGCACATGCTCGTCACACTGATCATGATTTTTGCTTCCATTGTGAATGTCTTTTGCCTCAGTCATCCATCCTTTGTTTTCTTTGTCCCATCTGAATCAATTCTTGACAATTTGTCAAAAAGGGTTAAAATAAAAACATGAAATGTTGGGAAGAGTCTGTTGTTAGTTGATCAATTGATATTGCTTTTCATGATTTTAGGTGATTGTGTGTGTGAGAGTGTGTGTGTATATTTGTGTGTACATGTTAGACATTATCTATACGTAGTCTACTGAAGGTAATTTTTCAGTGGAAATCGTTGCAATAGAATTTTTTTCTTCTCATTGGCCAGAATAAAGTCATAAATAACAACACCCTAGGACACACAAAAGTTTGCCGTATGGTCATAATTAACAAATTAAGTTTTTTGAGCACTGTGATTTGCTAAAATACTGACCACTGTGGCATGCCATAGAATTCGTGGCATGTGCTCCAGCTGAAGTCGAAAAAAATGGGTGTTGACACGGCATGGAAACGTCCACGTCCGCTGTGAAAAAAGCGCTGTGCTTGCCGCGATATACTGACAGACATACTGCCTTGCCTTGGTCCCCTAGCTCTGTGGGGAACTGTTTGGGCACCATGATGTTGACTTGTGCACTAGCCTTCTCCATTCTGGACGATTGTGTGTGAGTGATTGTGTCTCAGCAAATCTCAGCCCTGTCTACTCTTCAGTGTTATCAGACCATTTTTTTCTTTTGTCTGCTTCTTCTCTTCCCCTCTATCGTTCCTGGGAGAATGACTTTGACAAGGCAGTTTGATCTTGTGGTATGACAATACCATTTGAGTTTCCGTTTATAAAGTCAGTATCTCATTGTTTTTATTGAACAATTAGGTGTTCTATACTCTAAGTGTTGCAGGTGAAAGTGCAGCAAAGTGCATCAAAAGAATTCTATGATAAAGGTCAACCAACAGTGAAATTAGGTGAGACTGGATCTAAGACTGTCAGTCGGTACAGCACCCAGTGTTGTGACATTTTAAAGTATGCAGACAGAAATAATGTACAAAAGTTCGGATTGGATATCCAGATGTGAAAACCGGATATATCCTGAGACAAAACAAAACGCCTGTACAGATGACCCAAGGCCATCCAGACAAGTTTCAGCCTGCCTATGATCCAAGGATCCACCGGTTTTTGGCATCCCTGCTGATGTCCATAATCGGAGAAAAGGACTTAAGTCTTCCCAGTAAAACCCAAACCAGAGAAGGGATTTCAGGCAACTAGTCCAGAGCAGGTGTCTCCTGTTGATGTCAATGCCCATGTCTTTAAAGGACACTTTGAGGCAGTCTTTGTATCTTGGTAGCATTTCTTTTGCTTTCCAATTGAGCGCTTGCCCTGACATAGTTCTCCATACAGCAGCTGTTTAAGCAGTCGACTGTCTGGCATTCTGACCACATGTCCAGCCCACCTGACATGGGCTTTCTGCAGAAGGGTGTAGACGCTGCAGAGGCCAACCCATTCCAGGACTTCTTGTTGGGGACATTGTCCTGCCACCTGATGTGGAGGAGTCTGCAGAGACAGTTCAGGTGGAAGCGATTGAGCTGTTTGGCGTGTCTGCTGTAGACAGTCCAGATTTCACTGGTGTAAAGGAGGTTGGTAAAGACCACTGCATAGTAGACATTCAGCATGGTGGTAGCACGGATCCTTTGGCAATCCTTTTGACCTCAGCATCTATGTTCATTGCTCGAGAAAGCGTGCTGCCCAGGCAGGTGAAGTTGTCGACTGTCTGGAGGTTCTGCCCCTTCACTGTGATGCATGGCTCCTGGTATGACTTTCCTGGGGCAGGATGGTACATAACATAGTCTTTTTGGTGCTGATGGCGAGACCAAAGTTGTTGCAGGCTTGTGAGAAGCAGTCCATTTCACACTGCATCTTCTGCTCTGTGCTGGTGTTGAGTGTGCAGTCATAAGCAAACAAGAAGTATCTGATGACAGTCTCTTTCACCTTTGTAATGTAACAGCCTGCAGGCGCCTGAAGTTGAACAATCTCCTGTCAGTCCTGTAGCTGACATGTATTCCTTCTTTGCAGTCATGGAAGGCATCTGTCAGCATGGCAGAGAATACCATACTGAACAGAGTCGGGGCGAGAACTCAGCCATGTTTGATGCCGTTTGTCACTGGGAAGGCCTCTGACTCGTCTCCATCATCCAGAACTGCTTGACAATTGTGATGAACTTGCTTGGGCAGCCAAACTTCACCATGATCTTCCACAAACCTTCTCTGCTGACCATACTGAAAGCTCCTGAAGTGTCATCAGGCAGTCGTTGATACCCTGTGGAAGCTTGGTGAGTTTACAGGCAAGGTGGGATATGATGGCAAATCCCACGTCTGCTTCTTGTTTTTCAGCGCTGCTGCGATCACTCCAGAAGAACGTGTATCCACCACCACATTATGTAATTTGGCCCTTGTCTGCTAGGCGCGTTTTGCTGAGAGCTGCTTTCCACATTGTCTAGTCTGTCTGCCTTGATGTTATCCAGCAGAGTTCTCATGTTCCATGTGCCAAGGTTGAGCACCATAACTTTATTCTTCTTTTTTGTTGGTCGACCTCTATGAGGGATCCCCACCAGCTGCGGTAAGCTGGCCAGGAAGGAGTGAAGCAGGCTATGTTTGAGGCACCTTTTCTAGCCCCTTCCTCCAAGGAGGTGAGCAGAGCAAACCTAAAGAGGGCTGCTCAGATACCCAAGGGTCTGCAGAACTCTACTGCTGCTGCAGTCCTGTAGAGAGTGACCCTGTGCCCGTGGCTGCCTTTTACTGTTGTGGTTTGTGTTATGAATATGATTTGATGACGGAATGTAATTTTCTAAGATCTTTCCGAGGTGAAACTTCTGCATGTTCCTGTAAAAAATTGTGAAGTAGGTCATTTGTACAAGGTATTACATAATGTGACTTTTTAGCTAGCAGGACAGTGACCTGTGCGTCCCAGGGTTGATTTTCAGATTCTACAAACCATGTAGAGTAATATTCAGCAAAAAGAAATTGCAGTGATTTCCACATTTAACATGTTTTTTAATTTAGGTAGCCTTATGTGTATACATACGTATCTGTACATGTGTGAGTGCTCACGTGCGTGCATGCATGCAAACGTGTGTGTGTTGGGGTACATACATGCAGCCACATAGAAAATGTTTGTAAGCATGCTTGTACTTTGCAAAATATTTAATACTCATGTGTGTCTGAGCACACAAACACACTCTCACAGACACTCACACATAGAGGAACAAACACATTTCTTTCAATATTCTCATGTGGTGTTTATTGACAAAAGGTAAAGAGTTAGAAAAGTAAAAATTGGTTATTGCATATAAGAGCAGTTCCTGACAGATGACCAGCTATTCAACATGGTTTAGAAAGATTATGTGTAAATTTACCTGTAGCAGCAGTTTAAGGAGAAAAGAAAAACAACAACAACTGAAATACAAAAGCAGGCTTTAATATTACGTCTGTGTGCTATGTACAAAAAACCCCTGTGACAAAAAAAAGAAAAAAAAAAGAAAAAGAAGAAGAAATCCTTAACGTCTGTTTGATCTGCCAAAGGCAGCAGTTAAAAAAAAAAAAGTTCAATACAAAAGCAGGCTTTGAAATTACATCCATATACTATATACAATAAAACCCTGTTAGGAAAAAAAAATCATATGTGAAATGTATCTGAACAGTAGATGCAGAACAAATACATAATGAATGTTTACAAAAATAGCCTGGGACAAAGAAAGAAACTGATGTGTGCAAGGTAAAAAAAGCAAACAAACAAAAAAAACTTAAAGGTGGACCAATGAGGAAGATTTGTGCAGGACAGTAGAATATCGATCGCTGCTGCAAAAAGGTACTAATGATTTTGAAGCATGATTGTGTAACAGATGAGCTGGAAAAGAAAAGACTCGTGTATAAAGCACTAAGTGACATGATTATCATCACCACAAAATATGTCCACATGTGATACACATAACTCTTTTCATAAAGAGTTATCAAAATAGATTATGTCCACACAATTCTATTACAACCCTCTTTCTTTTTTTCTGGGAAACACATCACAGTCACGCTTTTAGACAAGTGTAAAGGAGCAATTAATCATTCAAAAAATGTTAACCCACTGAAGTAATTTAAACAACACCAACCAGGAAGTCTTGCAACTGAAACAATAAACGTACTGTACCTGTGAAGTATATTCACAATGAACAATCAATCCAACCATATAAAGACACCGCCCCTAAAAAACAAAGAGCTATGATTAATGTAGGGTCCCATATGACCAGTGCCTGAAAGAAAAGACCTTAGCCCCTTAAATGCTGAACCTTGGTGAAATGAGATCAGAGGAATCAGTTAGAAAGGCACTTACTACTGTTTAGCACTTATCACTGTCTTTACAGAACAAAATTAATAGAATCCCAAGAGGGAGAAGTCCAGATACAAAGTGGTGGCTGACACCCTAACCCGTAAGCTGTTTTATCTCGGTGAGGTGACAGCCCTTCATATATTCGTCAGCAGCATTCAAGGGGTTAAAGTGAAGGAAGATCTCACTGCCATCCAGAATGAACGGTGCGAAAGAGGATGCAGTGAGAACAGATCCTTTTTTTTTTTTTTAACAGTTCCAAATGGCTGACCCAGCCCATCAAGCAGACATATCCACTGTCCAAACTTCATCTGAATGTTGATACGAGACAGACACAGATATGTAACTACAGTAATAATAACATCATATCAGCTCAGTTATTCACATGCAGATTTACTATCCCTCACCTTCCCTGTTATTCAAAGAATATTGCTCTGACTCTGAGGTGTCTCAGATGAACCATCATACATTTCCAGTGCAATGTTTTAAACAGAACATGACCCAAGTTGTGCAAGCGATATCTATCAAACGCATGAGTATAACAATCTCAAATGCAGAGAACAGATCAGTTCCATTCACACTCTTAACGCTGTCCCAATTATCTAGGCTAGAATTTGATTGTAATGGAATGTGTCTTGCCAAGTTCCATCCCCACTCTCTTGGTCTACAGGGCTGGTTTTAGAACAGCCGGCATTGGGATGATTCCCAAATCCTAACTAGCCCCCCCGAGGCTGCAGCACTAACAGCCAGTGCAATCTTGCCTCCTAGTTTGAGAGTCATTGTACTTCACAAAAGATTTAGCTGTAAATGACTTCTCATTGCAATGGAGAAACCACTGATCATACAACTCACACTCTTAATAAGCGATATCTAACAAATGCAGGAGTATAATTATCTCCAATGTAGGAGAACACAACAGTTCCATGTACAACTCTTGATTATCCACTCTGGCTTCCCAGACAAATGCACTGACAAAAAAAGCACAGTAAGCATACAAAGAAGGCACTGCACTGCCTGCCTTGGTTTCTCAGACTCCTGGAACCAGCTGTGCTGAATGAGACAGCGATGGGGTCGCGTCAGGCTACATCAGCGGGAAAAGAAATGCAGACACTGACACCAACAGCATTGTGGTATTGCAACTTAAACAGGGAGTTTGTATTCTACATGTTCTCTCCGTTTGATTAAATATACTGACCATGCCAAACCATTGCCAACAGAGCAAATTGACAGGCCTTGATTTGCAGCAGTCTGACATGGTACAGTACATGACACCAAAATGTGGTTTATCAATGGATGCACGCTCCCATGGTCTGCCGAGCCACACACACACATACACACAAAAAAAGATTTCAAAAGAAAGCAGACATAACCTGCACACACCACATTCAGGACTCCCCACTCATTTCCCCACCACCTCCCCCAAACCATTACACACACACACAGACACTCTGGAGTGTAGGTGATGTCTTCCCTCTCCTCTGTACCTCCGGCCAGACACACACACACACACACACACAAAAGGTGTATACCTGTATTGACACACACACACACACACACGACATACAAAGAAACTTGTACACCTTTACAGACAGACACACACACACAAACAAATAATCTAAAAAGCTACATACAACATGCATGCATACCCCCCAGACCCACCCCTCCTGACACACACACACTGTTTAAAACACTGTTTCAATAACATTTTCCATACAAAGACAACTCTAAGCATGACACGATTCAATAACACTTTTCACTCAAGCACAACACACAACAAAACACTGTTTCAATAACACTGTACACACAAACACACAAAGACAACACAAAACAAAACACCGTTTCAATACCACTATCCACACACACAAACACAACAAACACTTTCCATGCAAACACAACACAACACACACACACACACACACACACGCACAAAACTACACACTGTTTCAATCGTCGTCATCCATCCCAACAAGCTTGTTGGCCACGTTCTTCTGGAACGGCATCTGGAAGTCAGCGAAGTCCACCTCCCAGCCAAACCTCTCCCGCTTGGTCTCCTTGTCCTGAATCAGCTCCTGCGTGGTCGGCTGCTTGGTCCAGGCACGCAGCGGGGTGTAGGTGATGTCTTCCCTCTCCTCCGCACCTCCGGCCAGAGCGGAGGCAGCTCGCAGAATGGACCCCTTCCGGTGCAGCGGAGGCATTTCTTCCAGAGTGGAAGGCTTGGCAGTGGTCTGGAGGGGGTGGTGGAGGGGAGAGAAGAGTTGAAGGATGGTATCACGGTTCATGAAGGAAAGGATGGGTGTGGTTTATGTAGTTTTGGGGTTTGCTTTGTTTTTTGGTGTGTTTTTTTTTTAAAGCAAATGATGAGAATGAAAGAAAATGTCAACAGTGACAATGACAATATTCAGTTAAACAACTATGTCGATATCTATAACATCAGAGCCAGCACAACTACTACTGATTCTACTATTACTACTCTCCTACTAATAACGATGATGTTGATTTCTCTGCAGGAGTAAATAACTTGCTTGAGTTTCCCAATTGCAACACACACACACACACACACACACACACACACACACATTGAAAATCACATATGACCAACCAACATAGACGCTGTCCCCACTCCCCCCCACACACACATACACAGACTGACACCCATCCACTCACACACACTCACAAACACACATGTACACACAAACCCACCCCCACTCACACATACAAACACATGCACACACAGAACCACCCCCACTCACACACACACACAGACACCTACCCCAACTTGTTTTTCTCCCTCTTTATCCCCAGGAGCAGATGCAGGCCGTTTGCCTTTGCCACCTCCACTGGCCTTGCCACCCTTGCCACCTTTGCCGCCCTTCTTCTTGTCGAGGGAGGGTAACGTCTCCCACTTACGCTGCACGATCTCCAGGACACGGGGGTCAGCCCACGCCTGGGCAATGTCCATTGGAGACATGCCTGTCAACAAACCAGTCATCATCTTCACTTCATCTTACTTCTTACATGCATGCACATAATTACTACTGCTACTAGTACTTTTTAAGAGCTCAGGGCGCTTTACATGATGGAAAAATTACAAATTACATGTCCACTCTCTCTCCCCCAACTCCCTCCCCTATCTTTTGGATTTCAAACATGCATGTGTCAAAATGTAGTGCATTCACCTTTCTTGTTTTCTGTCCCCATCTTGGACAAATTATAGGACTTGGCGTCTGTAACACAGGATTTCACACATGCATGTGTCTGACAAAGAACGCAGTGAGCACACTGACCTTTCTTGTTCTCCGTCTGCATCTTGGCACCATGGTTGATGAGGTACTGCACCACCTGCTCCCTGGAGCTCTCGATAGCGCGGGTGAGGGGGGTGCCGCCATTCATGGTGGCGGCGTCGATCTCTCCCCCGTTCTCCACCAGCAGCTGCACCACATCCAGCTGGCCCGAGTGACAGGCGTGGTGCAGCGCCGTCCACTTGAAGTTGTCACGCAGGTTGATGGACGCCCTGCCAGAATAATACACTGTGTGCGAGTGTGTATGACTGAAGCCTGAGTGAATGACGCAGGAAACAAATGATGAGCACCTAAAGGCAACTGTCAGTCAGTCAATCAATCAATCAGTTCAGTTTAGTTACTTCAGGAAGTATCACTGCAGTTTGGACAAATACACATACACTACACCATATCTGCTAGGCAGATGCCTGACCAGCAGCATAACCCAACATGCTTTGTCAGGCCTTGAGTGCATTCATGTATGTTTGTGTAACTCTCTGAGTGGATTTTCAAGAAGGAATCACCACGTTCAGACAAATCCATAGATGGGCTCAATAGTCAAGTGGTTAAAGCATTGGACTTTCAATCTGAGGGTCCCCGGTTTGAATCTGGTGCCTGGTGGGTAAAGGGTGGAGATATTTTCCGACCTCCCAGGTCAACATATGTGCAGACCTGCTTGTGCCTGAACCCCTTTGTATGTATACGTTAGCAGAAGATCAAATACGCACGTTAAAGATCCTGTAATCCATGTCAGCATTCGCTGGGTAATGGAAACAAGAATACACCCAGCAGGCATACCCCCAATAACGGAATGTGGCTGCCTACATGGCAGGGTAAAAACAGTCACATGTAAAAGGCCACTCGTGTATATATGAGTGAATGTGGGAGTTGCAGCCCACGAATGATGAAGAAGAAGAAGCTTTCATTTTCCGTTTCTCAAGGAGAAATCACCGCGTTCGGACGAATCCATATACATAACACCATTATCTGCCAGGCAGATGCCTGACCAGCAGCATAACTCAACACGCTTTGTCAGGCCTTGAGTGCATGCGTGTACATTTGTGTTCCTATCAGAGTGGATTTTCAAGGAGGCATCACTGCATTCGGAGAAATCCATATATGCTACACCACATCTGCTAGGCAAATGCCTGACCAGCAGCATGACCCAACGTGCTTTGTCAGGCCTTGAGTGCATGCGTGTGTATTTGTACGTACCTCTCAAGAGTGGATTTCCTCTACGGAATTTTGCCAGAAGACAACACTTTCATTGTTGCCATGGGTTCTTTTTCAGTGTGCCAAGTGTGTGCTGCACATGGGACCTCAGTTTATCATCTCATCCGAATGACTAGATGTTCAGTTTGATTTTTCTTTTCCAGTCAAACTTGTGAGAAAGGGTGAAGAATGGTATGAACACAAGTGGGCTTTTATGTGTATGACCGTTCTTACCCCCGCCATGTAGGCAGCCATGCTCCGTTTTCGGGGGTGTGCATACTGGGTATGTTCTTGTTTCCATAACCCACCGAATGCTGACATGGATTACAGGATCTTTAACGTGCGTGTTTGATCTTCTGCTTGTGTATACACACGAAGGGGATTCAGGCACTAGCAGGTCCGCACATATGTCAAACTGAGAAATAGGAAAAATCTCCACCCTTCACTCAGCAGGTGTCATTACCAAGATTCGAACCTGGGATCCTCGAATTGGAAGTCCAACGCTTTAACCACTCGGCTATTGCACCCGTCAGAATGGGATTCGAACCCAGACCCTCAAGGACTCTGTATAGGCAGATCAACGTCTTAACCATTCTGCCACCTTCCTCCCTGCCAGAACAACATGCATGTGTGTGTGTGTGAGTGTAACTGAAGCCCGAGTGAATGACACAGGAAACAAACGATAAGCATGCTGCGCAAATGACTCTGTACAAGTGCTTGGTCTCAAGCTTGGTCACTGACCAGTACCAGAAGCTGTGTAAGTATTGAAAATAAAAACACAGAACTGTGAGCGTCACTCACCCCTGCTCTACCAGGTACTTGACCATCTCAAAGTGACCGGCCCCGGCGGCGGTCATGAGCGCAGTCTTGTAGTAGCGGTCCCTGGTGTCGATGGGCACGTTCTTCTGCAGCGCCATCTTGAGTGAGTCAAAGTCGCCCAGCTTGGCCGCCTCGTTGATGTTGACGTAGGAGCGTTCCGGGTGCTGCAGGTACCATGCTGAGTCATCCTGCAACAGAGCATGGAAGTTTGAAACAGTGCGTGGAAGTTCTGTTTCTGAAACTACCATCCTGAAACAGTGCGTGGAAGTTCTGTTTCTGAAACTACCGTCCTGAAACAGTACGTGGAAGTTCTGTTTCTGAAACTACCATCCTGAAACAGTGCGTGGAAACTCTGTTTCTGAAACTACCATCCTGAAACAGTAAGTAGAAGTTCTGTTTCTGAAACTACCGTCCTGAAACAGTACGTGGAAGCTCTGTTTCTGAAACTACCGTCCTGAAACAGTGCGTGGAAGTTCTGTTTCCAAAACTACCATCCTGAAACAGTGCGTGGAAGTTCTGTTTCTGAAACTACCATCCTGAAACAGTATGTGGAAGCTGTTTCTGAAACTACCATCCTGAAACAGTATGTGGAAACTCTGTTTCTGAAACTACCATCCTGAAACAGTAAGTGGAAACTCTGTTTCTGAAACTACCATCCTGAAACAGTACATGGAAATTCTGTTTCTGAAACTACCATCCTGAAACAATACGTGGAAGCTCTGTTTCTGAAACTACCATCCTGAAACAGTGCGTGGAAGTTCTGTTTCTGAAACTACCATCCTGAAACAGTGCGTGGAAGTTCTGTTTCTGAAACTACCATCCTGAAACAGTATGTGGAAGTTCTGTTTCTGAAACTACCATCCTGAAACAGTATGTGGAAACTCTGTTTCTGAAACTACCATCCTGAAACAGTATGTGGAAACTCTGTTTCTGAAACTACCATCCTGAAACAGTACATGGAAATTCTGTTTCTGAAACTACCATCCTGAAACAGTACGTGGAAGTTCTGTTTCTGAAACTACCATCCTGAAACAGTACGTGGAAGTTCTGTTTCTGAAACTACCATCCTGAAACAGTACGTGGAAGTTCTGTTTCTGAAACTACCATCCTGAAACAGTATGTGGAAGTTCTGTTTCTGAAACTAGCATCCTGAAACAGTATGTGGAAGCTGTTTCTGAAACTAGCATCCTGCAACACAATTTGCAAGGAGCAGCAAAGATCTGCTTGGCAATGGGAAATCAATCTGAATGTACTGTGGGGGAAATGATTGTTTAAAAACAGATCTCACTCATCTAAAACATGTTTTAAAAGAAGACTCAAGGCACACACACACACACACACACACACAGAGGCACACACACACACACAGGCACACAAGCACATACACACAAACACATACACACAAGCACATACACACACTGACACATACACACACAAAAACTCACATAAAACACACACACACACAAAGAGGCAGACAAACACATACACTTACACATATAAAACACACACACACACACACACACACACACACACACACACACACACACACACACAGATACAGACAACTTATACCCAACACACATGCTCTGATCTGCAAGAGATGTTTGGGAAGGTTGACTCACACATACACACACACACACACAACACCCCCACCCCCCTACAAACCACATAAACCTCCAACCCTCCCCGAACACCCCCCAAACACATCCCCCCCCCCCCACACACACACCCACACACACTCACTCAGACTGACCTGCAAGGGGTGTTTGGGCGGGCTGTCCCGATCAAAGCGTGCCGTGTCGGTGAAGTGGATGTGGCGGGGGATGTAGAGCTGGGGGGGTGCGCCCCCGAAAGTGCGGGGCCCCTCGTCCTGTGTGCAGATGGGCATCACCAGCTTGAACTTGCCCTTCTTCTTCCCGCCCTTCTTGCCCTTCTTCTTCTTCTTCTTTTTGCCCTCGAAAGCGCTCATCAGGTAGTTCTTGTTGATCCACTTCTTGGCCGCCATGAAGTCGTTGTAGTCCACCTTGCCCTCCCGCGCCTTGTCATGCAGCGCCGCCAGCTAGGTCAGGGGAGACAATTCAAACTGATTTTATTCAAATCAATTCAATTTTCATTTCAGCATAGAACGGAATAAAATATGTTTTCATTACTAAGTGTACCTGGATCACAAGGAATATGCTATTTGACAGGAATCTCCAAAATATGGAGAATAGTTTATTCAATTCAATTAAAAATTCATTTCAATTCAATTCCAAATCAATTCTAATTCCAATGCAATTTTAATTCCACTTCAATAAAAATTTCTATCAAACTCAATTTCAATATAATTGCTATTCAATTTCAGTTCAGCTCAAAAGACTTTACTACCTGCTTCACATAGTAATTGAAACAGAAAATGTTCTTTAGGCTCATTCAGAGGTCTGTCAGCAGATCAATATGTGATGTAAAAAGAAATGAATAGCTAGTGCACCCTTTTCCTACTAGCATGCATATATCAATTGTCAGGTAAAAGAAAAGCATTCAGGTAAGAAAAAAAAAATCATTTTGGACACAAGTGAAGTAAAAATAAATGAATAGCCCAAACACTTCCAACATTTTTTTTTTCAACATAAAAAAAAAAAAAAAAAAAAAAAAAAAAAAATCAGACAACTTTTTTTTTTTTTAAATAGATACAAATATAATTTTGTACATTGGGAAATTACAGCAATATATATATCTTGCTCTGACGATTAATCATTCAACATCACACTTGATACAGGCAAAACGATAAATATTCATGCAAACATTGATCTATGCAATATTACAAAGATCAGTTCATATCAAAACAACACCTGGCAGAACATTAAGTATCGCTCACATATAGACCCCACGTGATATCATAATGTCCAGCCTAAATTAAAACAATATAAGCAGAACAACAAGCACTCATTTGTACACTGATTCTGCACAATATCATAACGCCCAGTTTAAAACAAAATAACAACATAGGCACAACAAAGGGTATTCATTCACATACTGATTTCATGCGATATTGAAATGCTTGGTCGACGGGCGCAATAGCCAAGTGGTTAAAGCGTTGGACATTCAGTCTGAGGGTCCCAGGTTCGAATCACGGTGACGGCGCCTGGTGGGTAAAGGGTGGAGATTTTTACGATCTCCCAGGTCAACATATGTGCAGACCTGCTAGTGCCTGAACCCCCTTCGTGTGTATATGCAAGCAGAAGATCAAGTACGCACGTTAAAGATCCTGTAATCCATGTCAGTGTTCGGTGGGTTATGGAAACGGACATAACCAGCATGCACACCCCCGAAAACAGAGTATGGCTGCCTACATGGCGGGGTAAAAACGGTCATACACGTAAAAGCCCACTCATGTGCATACGAGTGAACGCAGAAGAAGAAGAAGAAGAAATGCTTGGTCCACATCCAAACATAAAACAACCAACATTAATACACACATTAATTCCATATCACGTCAAAATGCTTTGTTCACATTAACAAGACGCATGCAGATGAATAAACATTTGTTCACACCTTGATTCCACGTGATGTTATAGAGCTTAGTCTTGTACTAAGCATATACATGTTGCCCATTTCTGCACAAATTTGTTATATTTCAAAGGTTATCTAAAAAAAACAAAAAAACTGTCCACTTCATATGTATTTTTGAAGTCCTTTATGAACATTTATAGTGTTGGTTTTACTTCTTTTTTTTCAATTCTATATTTGTATATAAAGAATCTGGCTCCAATAGATTCTGTGAGAAGCACCCATCAGCTTTTGTTTTGTTGTCATATCCAAAAAGCACCAACACATGGTTGGGAACAATTCTGTCACAATGTGAACACTTTTCTTTTAAGTAACTTACAAACTCTGTCCAAACTATTTGTACATGGTTGCATTCCCATAAATGTAGGATTGTATCTTTTTTGTCTTTCCAAAAATTACATTTGTTATTTGACAGCACTCCCATGTTCATCAGTGTAGAATTTGTCACAAGAACAGGGTAACTGATGCTAATCTGAAATCATTTTCACTGAGTTTGGTTTTATCTCTTCGATCTTTCTTGTATTCATACAAGTATAATCTTGTTCACTCACATTTTGACTGGTAACGCCACTGGCCCAATAACACACATACACATACCACAAATATCACTCACACACACAAACACACTACACACATACACATACCACAAATGTCACTCACACACATGCACACACACACACACACACACACACTATATACATAAAAACACACTCACACAATTACACACACACACAATCACACACGCATACACCACAAACATCACTCTAACACACACACCACACCATGCACTCACCCCCCCACACCCTCCTCCTACATTTATATCTATTCATTTTTAAATGATGATATTCAAATGTCAAAACCAATACTTCAACAAAATGTCTACAATCATAAGTTCCTGATTTGGGTATCAAACATTCTTCTTCCTCCACCTCCACAACACACAGACACACATACACAGACACACATTCACACACACTCAAACACACCCCACATACACACACACATACTTTGTTCCTTTTGCTCTTTTGTCATGTCTATCAATCCTTTGGGTTTCATGAAAACAAATGAAGTCGAGTCGAGTCTAACACACACAACCCCCCACCCCACCCCACCCCACACCCACACAAACACCACCCCCACACACCCACCCAAACCTCCAACCCCCCCGACCTTTCTCAACTCATCCTCCTCCACGGGTGCCTGAATGCCAGAGATGGTGTCGCAGAAGTCGTCCTTGGAGACGGTGCCCATGTCGTCGGGGTCGAACTCCTTGAGCAGCTTGAGGATCCTGTCCTGGCTCTGCACCACCCAGTCATACAGCGCCAGGGCCCACGGCTCGTTGTTCTTCCCCACCTGGGCACAGTTTCAGTTTCAGTAGCTCAAGGAGGTGTCACTGCGTTCGGACAAATCCATATACGCTACACCACATCTGCCAAGCAGATGCCTGACCAGCAGCGTAACCCAATGCGCTTAGTCAGGCCTTGAGAAGAGCCAGGGGGGGCGGCCCCCCCCCCGGACGAGGCCGGAGGGGGGGCTCTTTGAACCTTCGCCAGGCAGAAGGGCGCCAGCCCGGACAAGCGAGAGCTACCATCGGGTTTGGTACAGCACCCAATGGTTTCCCCTGCCGAGAAGGCTGACGGGCCCCCACCCCCCACCCCTCTTTCAGAGGGAGAGAAGAGAGAGCCCCGGCACCCCGGACAGGACAGGTACCCCTGGGCACAGTGAGGACGTGGATACAACGCACTGATAGTCAGTCCTGTCCGACTATGACCATCAGATCAGCAGAGGAGGCAACTGCTTTCCCAACTGTCTGGGCTTGATTTTTTTTTTTTTTTAACAGCATTGATGTACATGATGAACAAGATGTTTTTATGGAGCCATTGTTTTATTGTGTTTTTTTTATGACAAATCAAAATTGATGGCAAAGTTGTTTTTTTTTTAATTTCCAAGACTGGGTAAGAAAAAATGTCTGTTATGAAAAAGACCTTCAAAAAGAATATAGAAGATTTTTTTTTTTTACATTCATGAATTCCAAGACAGAATTAATAATCTATTCCAGTTCTGGAATACCTTGGTTGTATAAACTCCATTAGAAAATAACACTGTATTAAATAGCAACGATCAGAAATGAGCGAATTATAACATAGCTTGTAGTATTATGGTAAAAGCTCCCAGGGGAACACATTTCTTTTATGATGAATTAATTGGAAAACCAACACTAACAAATGCCTAGAATTTGATTATGGTGCAGAGTGTCTTGCCCAAGTTACATTCCCATTCTCTCAACCAAAGGGCTTGAGGACAGTTGGCGCTGGGATGGTTCCCAAAAGATAACTAGCTCCTAAGGCTGCAGCGCTAAGAGCCAGCGAAATCTTGCCTCCTAGTTTGAGAGTCCTAATCATTCACAAAAGACTAACTGTAAGGGCCAAAGCAATGCTTGTATTACTCATGGTTTCTCCATTGCAATGGGCATTCGTTTACACAAAACTGATGTAGAAATGAAATGCTGCACTGTATAAAACAGCAAAGTATGCACTGCACTGTATATTATTGTATTGTATTGTATTGTATTGTATTGTATTGTATTGTATTGTACTGCATTGTGTTGTGCTGAGTTGTGTTGTGATCTACTGTATTAGAATTAGTATTGTATAGTACTGTACTATACTGTGCTGCAATTGTATTGTATCGCATTGTATTGTACTGTATTGTACTGAGCTGTGCTGTACTGTACTGGGTTGCATTGCACTGCATTGCACTGTATAGCGCAGCGTGTTCTATGTCTTTTCTTCAGTTTCCTAAGGGTCAGGAAACAGAATCCTGGAAACTTTCTTGCTGAAGACTTGATCTTTCGAGTGAGAAGAACCACAGACTGCTGAGTGAACAAGAGCAGCATGTTTCACAGGGGACTATATACATATATATCATTCTCCCTACATGCCCCATAACCCCATATCTGTGCAGGTCTCACCTTGCCGAATGTTTTCTCCGCTTTTCGCAGCTCCTTCATGGCATCCTTGTGACCGTCGTCCTTGGCGATGGTGCGCGCTGTGTTGCCCTCATTGTTCTTCGGCTTGGGGTTGCATCCTAAAAATGAACAAGAGAGGCAAGGCCTTCAAGACTCACTTGTGACTGAGAGTAAAACACACAAGCTTTTTATGTATTGAGTATAATTTCAAAATGTAATGTTTAAGATGAGAAAGATCAGTTTAAATCAAATTAAGTCCCCTAGCATTAATTACAGAGTAATTTCCCTTCTTTACTATCTGCACCAAAACGTTTGCAAAATAAATAAAACTTCCATGCTTAGCAAAAGAAGTTCCTGTTTGAACAAAAAATGATTATATGACTGCTCTTGTTGTTGGGTCAGAATATCAGATCAAAGTGCCAAGTTCAGAGAATACAAAAAATATAAATATAACAGTAAATGCAGTTTGCATATAATTAGGCTTCATTATTTATTTTTTGTGCCCATCCCAGAGGTGCAATATTGTTTTAAACAAGATGACTGGAAAGAACTGAATTTTTCCTATTTTTATGCCTAATTTGGTGTCAACTGACAAAGTATTTGCAGAGAAAATGTCAATGTTAAAGTTTACCACGGACACACACACAGACACACACACACACACAGACAACCGAACACCGGGTTAAAACATACTCACTTTGTTTACACAAGTGAGTCAAAAACTGATAAATTGGTAACATATACCAGCCATCACTCTGTTTGTATGACGTGTGTGAAAGATGCGTGTGTGTAATGTTTTCAGTGACCCTCAGTGGGTACATGAAGTAAAATGCCTTGCCTTGCTTTAGCTTGCCTCGTCTTGCCTTACCTAGCCTTGGCTTGCCTTGCCACAGATTTCACGTCTGTGTGTTTATTTGTTGGGAGTCATTACTACTACTACTACTACAAAATTGTACTTACACAGCACAAACTCCCCATATAATGATCTCTAAAGCCCCTCACATGAAACAATACATACATATATACAAAAATCCATCACACCACACAACAGCACATGAGGACATAGAAGTGAAGAACAAAATCTATGTACACCATCGTGATTTTTGTCTTTATTTATTTTCAAAACGGCTGCATTACCTTTCAAAACCAAATATGTCTACGTAAATTGTGAGAAGAAAACGGGTGAACATATGATAACTTATTAACCCATTGACTGCTGCTGGTGTGTATGCTTGTCAGTGAAGGCTGCTATCTCACTGTGATAGAACTGAAGTTACCACTCTTTATCTGGACTTCATCCTCTACAGAATGATTTACTTTGTTCAGGAAACACCAATGACACCACTAAAAAGAAGTCAAAAGTTAGTACCTGCACTAAGCCACACTGATCTTATTTCAGCAAGTTTCAGCAGTCACAGGGTGAAACTGCTGCATTACCATACAAAACTAAGTACAGGTGCCTGTGTTGCGGAATGAAGACAATGGAACATGTACATGCTTCGTAAAGAAATGTACATCATCACTCAGAAAGCAAATGGATGCACTAGGTAACTGCAGCCAAAACAGCATATAACACAATGTCAAAGCTCAATAAAAATTAACAACAGCAGTGGCATAAAATCAGCGAAAACCCTTTGATCAATGTCACAGCGCTGCAGATGACACACACACACACACACAAAGACCACATGAAGCAAACGAGCACTCACCTCTCTGTGACAGGTACTTGCAGGCCATAGCGTGGCCCCCCATGGCAGCCAGGTGCACTGGGTTGTTGCCGTCCATGTTGTTCTGGTCGAACTGGGCGCTGAACCCTCCCATGCACATCAGGCACTCCAGGTGGCCTCCCTTGGCAGCAAAGTGTGCAGCGTGGTTCTTGCGAGCGTCCACCATGTTGACATTGCCCCCTTTGTTCAGGATGGCCTTGACGACCTTGGCACTACCGCTGTTGGCCGCAGCCATCAGAGCCGTTCTGCCACTCTTCTGCAACAGCAGGGCAGGGGGGTTTCGTTCAGGCCTGAAGGAAACTAGATAAACAAGGGTGCAAGGAATAAATGAATATGAAAGCCATGGATGATAAACCAGAGGTCCCATGTGCAGCATGCACTCAAAGCATGTAAAAGAACCAATGGCAATGAAGGGGTTGTGCCTGGCAAAATTCTGTGTAAAAAAAAATCCTGTTTGATTGTAAAACAAATGCACTTGCAGACAGAAAAGAGAAGAAAAAAATGAACAGGGGTGGCACTGCAATGTGGCAATGTGTTCTCCTTTAGCACAGCAGCCTGAATTTTGCAAAGGGAAATATTTTCTGACATAAACTAAATACAGCACAATACAATAGTAAGTGAAGACAAAAACTTTTTTCACACACTGTGGAAGTAACCCGCCCCCCTCCCCCGCATTCCTGCTTCAGTACCATTTTCCATCATTTTATGTTAAAGTATCTGTCACTCTCTATGCTTACCTCTGTGTATACATGCGTTTATCCTTCACTGTGTCATGTAATATGTCTGATACATTTAGAAATACTTATGTATCTGTCACTATGACTATGTATATAAAGACTTCTGAATAAGCACATCTGAACACCAGTCAGTTGAAAGACTCCAACAGACAGAATTGTGACTGAATGAGAAAGGCAGGCATAAGCAATTTCTCTTGAATGAAATGGCTAAAGACTGGTTCTTAAATCCAACCTTTAAAAAATCTGCTAATCATATCACAGGCAACCCTCCCTCCCTCCTCCACACCCCACACAAACAAAAGAAAAAAACACTAAAAAAAACCCAACCCAACAACAAAAGGAACTGAATATTAGTTATAGATTTAAAAGCAGGTAACAGTGGAACTTACAATACTTGATAAATGATAAAGAAAGGCAAAGTATTTCAAACCAGTTGCATGCGTTTTTCCTTCATCAGCTGGATGGGCTTGTATGTGGTCTATAAAGCTGATATTTTATATAATACTACAATTTCATTAAACATTTTCATTGATAATACTCACAGACAGACACACACACATTTATGTAGACACACACATTTTCACACAAGCATTGATCAAAATATTAAAGGAATAAACAAACAAATACATAAACAATTCAGTATCTAAATACTGAAATATTTATGAGTTTAAAGATATATACAAACATTATGTGTGGAAATATATGCAAAGATATCATACTGAAAAAAAACAACAAAAACTAATTCATACTGGATTTATTTTCAGTTTTATAACATAATTTCTTAATCAAAGAAAAGAGCTTAGTTCCATGTTTTTATAGACATATACCTTTACAAATACTTAAACATACATACACACATACAAACATACATACATACATACACACACACATACATAAACAAATTATAGGCATAATATAAAACAATATGCATGAAATAAATAACAGAAGCTTATTATACATGAGAAATAAATAACAGAGGCTTGGTAGAAATGTAAAGAAAGATAAGATGGCCTCTAGAGCAGCATTTACCCAGTCAAAATGAATGAAGCTCCCATCACCATAAAGATGAATGCCAGCCAGTAAGTCTTCCACATTTTTTTGGTTCTATGTGTGTGTGTGTGTGTGTGTGTGTGTGTGTGTGTGTGTGTGTGTGCACCTGCACGTGTGTGTGTGTGTGTGTGTGTGTGTGTGTGTGTGTGTGTGTGTGTGTGTGTGTGTGTGTGTGTGTGTGTGTGTGTGTGTGTGTGTGTGTGTGTGCACCTGCATGTGTGTGTGTGTGTGTGTGTGTGTGTGTGTGTGTGTGTGTGTGTGCCCGCACATTGTGCTTCCATGTATATAGATATGTATATTTGTGTGTGACAGCTCTGAGAGCTACTGACAAAGACTGCATAAAATAAATGATGAAGATGAATATTTACAAAATCAGTCAAATCTACACAGCCATGAGAAAAAAAGATAAGACATCAACAAATTTACATTTGCTTCATTCCTGTTCCAGCAGTTTCATTAGTGCCTTTCCAATTCAATACATCAGTTTAATGAACCCCCTGACTACTGCTGTTGAACATGCTTGTGAGTGAAGGACTGTCACCTCACTGAAATCAGGCTGAGCTTACTGTCAGTATATCAAGTCACTGTCCTTCATCTGGACCTCATCATCTTGAGATGGCTTTACTTTTGTTCAACGAAACCACTTACATATCTTAACCCGTTCAACCTTGGGGAGTTTACAACCCTGGCAGGCTTCAATGCCATATTGATGCAGAAAAAAAAGCTAGGAAGACATACTGTTTTTCCTCCAGATTAACTCTCTCCATTCGAATGGCGAAAGAGACAACGTTAACAGCGTTTCACCCCAATTACCATCACCAAATTTTGCAAGCGGAGGGCTCTTATACTGAAGAGGTGAATGTTGACAAAGAATACCACAATTCTGACGACGGAAGCTGACGGTTGGGTCATTCAGACACCCACTCGACATCCGAGGGGTCCGTGTAGAGGAGAAGAGAGGACTGACCGTACTGAGTGAGTTAAGTGTGGACACATCCAGAAATACTGTAGAAGTGAGTTCCCTTTCCTTGTGGTTTATGCGTAGGTTGGAAGGTGAAAGCAGTTTTAATTAGTGACTTTTTGATCCCAAAGCAATGCTCGGGTGCAGAGCTCAATGAGTTAAGAGCACATAAAGGTAGGTAAATGCACGTCCAGTTCTTGCCCCTACTGATCTCATTTCACCAATATCCCAAAGTGAAAGAGTTAAACTGGCTGAAGGGACTGCGAGAAACTGGGTTGGTACAAATGGTGAGCATTACTGCAGCAGACCCTGCAAGTGATTTTTTCTTTTGAATGGCAGTACCGTAATGATAATACTCCAACTTTTCATAAAGATAAGAAAAGTTATTGATACACTGAGTTATATATATATATACACAGGATGAGCTTTTGTTCAAAACTACTTTGGGAGTTGAAGTAGACGAAAATATTCTGCTTTATTATTTGTGTGAATTTGGAGGATAAAAACATTAAAGAAAAGAAACTAAAGTTAATACAAAATTAAAAAAAAAAAAGATATTATGATACAGAACACAGAACCCAGATCCCCCAAAATTTCTAAGACAATGTAAGAATGGTCAATAATTTCAAGGCTGAAATAAACTACAGGTAGGATTTTTAAAAAAGAGAAAAGAAAAGAAGAGGAAAGAAAAAAAACAAAAACAGCTGTGCTTATTTGCACACACACACACACACACACACACACACTTATGCCTGTATGCATGCGCACATGCGCGAACACACACATACAAACACACAAGCACAAACACACATACACAAATCAAACTGTGGCAGTCTCTTTCAAGCAAAATGAACGAGAATAAATGCATGATTTATAGTTCATTACAATCATCAAGCTGAAAGGATCTACTAGATGCATCAGAAAAATTGAAACAAAAATATGCTGCCAATGTAAATGAAAACCAATCTCCGAGAAGAGAACCCCAAACAAAGTGAGAGAAGTAAACAGTAATGGAAATAATACATAAACTGAAATGCATTATCACAAAAGAAAAGAAGTTCAAATGGTAACAAAGGAAAATAAACGTAACAGTTCAGAAAAGAAAGTTATACAGACGCAGAGTCAACGAAGAGCAAAGGAAGCGCTTAGTATGTAAGTGAAGTCCCAAGATTAATGTAGATTTTACCCCTCCTCTATCAATCGTCCTCGCTCGTTTCACACCGTCTGGGGGAGGAGGGGGTGGCTGAAAAACGACATGGGGGGTTTGTGCTTTCATGATAATTATTTCATCCACTGTGAACACCTGCCACTATCCTCACACCAGCGACAGCTCTGCAACATCAACATGGTCTTCAGTTGATCTCTTAGATACCCACCCTGTGGCTGACCCTTTTCAAGGGAAGTAACATAGAATGTCCCATGGATCTTAGACCAGAGAGAGTGAGTTCCCCTGGCGCAGCTTGGAGACGGTGTACAAATTTAAAATCCCCGTCAGGTCTTTTGTTTTTGTGTGCACAGTGTGTATGAGGCAGAAAAACCACCTCTGTTTCACGAAAACATTTACTTTCCTGAAAAACAAGAAACAAATGAAACAAGAAGTAACACAATATCAGCGAAAAACCAGTGAGTAAAAGGAATAAAAAAAAACAACAAAAAAACAATTGTGTAAAGACAGTTATAAAATCACTGTAGGGGAAAGGGTGATCACTCATATCCAAAAAGAAGTAAGAAAGATGGGGAACACAACAGATGACATGAATCACACCATAAAAACAAACAAGTCTTTTCAAAACAAGGCATGCAAAATCAATTGCGACAAACCCCACCTTCCAATGAACTCGCTGTATTCTGAACATTCACTCCACACTCAAAACCAAAATACTTGATCACATGAGCACACACACAGTGACACACACACACACACACACATGCACACAGAGAGAAGGAAATCACTATCAATTGTTATCTCATTCTTACCTTATTCAAACAATTACAGAAGAGAAAAAGACACCAAAATGTTGAGCAACGACAAAAAATCTTCATCATTTACTCCCTTCTCCAACACACACACACTCACTCACACGCACTCACACACACACACACACACACAGAGTAAAACAAAGAGAAAATTCAAACAATGAAAGAAGAGGTAAACTGACAACAAAACATTGAGCAACAACACAAACTGACAAAATACTGAGCATTAACTTGAAATCTCCACCATTTACTCCTCTTTTGCCTACTTTTTCCTGTGCACACATGCAAGCATGCACACACATGCATGCACACACACACACACACACACACACACACACACACACACACACACACACACACACAGAAAAACAGAGTAAAAATTCAAACAAAGAAGAGGTAATTAACCAGACACCAAATCGTCAAGCATCACACAAAAATTCCATTAACCCTCTCTGTCCTACCTCTATTTTGGTGGGAGAGAAACAGACAACAAAACATCAAGCATCACACAAAAATTCCATTAACCCTCTCTGTCCTACCTCTATTTTGGTGGGAGAGAAACAGACAACGAAACATCAAGCATCACACAAAAATTCCATTAACCCTCTCTGTCCTACCTCTATTTTGGTGGGAGAGAAACAGACAACGAAACATCACACAAAAATTCCATTAACCCTCTCTGTCCTACCTCTATTTTGGTGGGAGAGAAACAGACAACAAAACATCAAGCATCACACAAAAATTCCATTAACCCTCTCTGTCCTACCTCTATTTTGGTGGGAGAGAAACAGACAACGAAACATCAAGCATCACACAAAAATTCCATTAACCCTCTCTGTCCTACCTCTATTTTGGTGGGAGAGAAACAGACAACAAAACATCAAGCATCACACAAAAATTCCATTAACCCTTTCTGTCCTACCTCTATTTTAATGGGAGAGAAACAGACAACGAAACATCAAGCATCACACAAAAATTCCATTAACCCTTTCTGTCCTACCTCTATTTTGGTGGGAGAGAAACAGACAACGAAACATCAAGCATCACACAAAAATTCCATTAACCCTCTCTGTCCTACCTCTATTTTGGTGGGAAAGAAACAGACAACAAAACATCAAGCATCACACAAAAATTCCATTAACCCTCTCTGTCCTACCTCTATTTTGGTGGGAGAGAAACAGACAAGAAAACATCAAGCATCACACAAAAATTCCATTAACCCTCTCTCTCTCCTTCCTTTATAATCCTGAGATAAATAGACACCAAAATGTCAAGCACAGGACAAACCCTCTTTGTCCTACCTCTATTTTGCTGTGATAAACAGATAGCAAAGCAGCAGGCACAGCACAAAAAAACTTCGCACACTGTTTCTGTCCTACCTCTATAATCCTGAAATAAGCAGACATCGAAATGTCAAGCATCACACAAAAACTCCACAAACCCCCTCTGTACTACCTCTATTTTTCTGAGATAAACAAACACTAAAATGTCAAGCATAACCAAAAAAACAAAACAAAAAAACAAAAAAAACTCCATAAACCCTGTCTGTCCTACTTCTATCTTGCTGTTTGGGTCTTCTCCTGGAGAAACACACACCAAAACTTCAAGCATCACAAAAAAAACAACAACCAACAACTCCACAAACCCACTCTGTCCTACCTCTATTTTGCTGAGAGTTAAACAGACCAAAATGTCAAGCCTCAATCACTCTTTGTCCTGCCTGTATTTTGCTGAAATAAACAGACACCAAAGCATCAAGCATCACCCAAAACCCCCCACAACCCCTCTCTGCCCTACCTCTATTTTGCTGTTGGGGTCAGCCCCCTTCTCCAGCAGAGTCAGACACATCTCCTCATTCTCCAGGGCCGTCTCGCAGGCCAGAAGGAACACTGGGGTGCCATCCTTGGCTGTGTTGTTGACCATGGCCCCGTGCTGCAACGCCAGCTCCAGACACTTGGCGTGGCGTTCCGTGTTGGCGATGCAGTAAAAGATGATGCCTGCCAGGACACAGATGAAGTCCCTGCTAGTGGGCAGAACAGACTGTGTGCATAGCTGGCGTTTGTATCTTTGACTGACATTTTTCATACTGCTGTACCTTAGTCATGCCTAAAGTCCCTGTTGGTGGCAAAAAGATAGGTTACATGGATTGTATGCATAGACAGACAAGAGTTTGCATTTTCATATTTTTCATACTCTTGTAATTGTATGTACAGTTTCCATGCAAAAAGTCCATGTGCATGTAGACATAGTTTGTATCTTTCATAGTTTTCATACCAGTGAATTTACTTTATTCATGCCCAAATGTCCCTGTTAGTGTTAAAAACATAGACTGTATACATAGTTTGTATCTTTCATATTTTTCATAGAGCTGTACATAACTTATTCATGTCAAAAGTCCCTGTTAGAGGCAAAACATAGATTGTGAACATGGAGAGAGTGTGTTTCTTTCAAATTTTTTCATACCTTATTCATGCCACATGTGTTGCTGAATGTGCTTAAAGCCGCAAGATATGTTCTCCAACCTCTCATGATCTAAACGATTCAGAAACACATCAAGATTCAAATCTGATATCTTAAATCCTTCAAGTTGGCCTGTGATACAAAAACTAGGCTGTTCAATATTGACCCTGTCTCAGTAAGGCAAGGCAATGGTGTAAACCTGAAGTTACACACAAATGGGTGAACACACATACAGACATAGGCACACACATACACAAGTTTTGAAATGCACATGTGTGCTTGATATATGTACACACACACACATAATTATGTACACACACATTTATTTTTCTAAGTAACAGCCTTCAAAATAAAAAGATATAAGGCGTTGCCACAGAATAAAAAAAACAACAAAACCACAACAAAACATGAAGCAAACATCTGCAAACTGACCTTTGCCCTCCAGGTCAACGAGGGTCATGTTGGCCCCAGCAGCCAGCAGTTTCTCCAAGCAGTGGACGTGGCCGAACTCTGCGGCCCTCATGGCGGCCGTGCGGCCCTTCAGGTCCATCACATCAGGGTGTGCCCCCAGCTCCAGCAGAAACTCTATCATTTCATCATCGTTGGCGATGGCTGCCACGCTGAGCGCCGTGTTTCCTGACACAACAGTTCCAGTGAGGTTTAGTATACTGTATTGTGCTGTGCATTTCTGCATGGTAATATATTGCGTTGCACTGTATTGTATCGCAGCGATCTGTACTGGATTATACTATACTGTACTATATCATATGACGGGCGCAAAATTTGAGTGGTTAAAGCGTTCGGCTTTCAATCTGAGGGTCCTGGGTTCAAATGTCAGTAATGGCGCCTGGTGGGTAAAGGATGGAGATTTTTCCGATTTCCCAGGTCAACATGTGCAGACCTGCTAGTACCTGCACCCCCTCTGTGTGTGCATGCACACAGAATATCAAATACACACATTAAAGATCCTGCAATCCATGTCAGTGTTCGGGTGGTTATGAAAACAAGAACATACCCAGCAAGCACATCCCAGAAAACGGAGTATGGCTGCCTGCATGGCGGGGTAAATAAAAACAAAATGGTTATACATGTAAAATGTTACATGTCTCTCTGAGTGTGTATGTGTGCATGCCTCAGTGAAATCCGACTGAATGACACAGGAAACAAACGATGAGCATCCACTGGCAGCCGTCAGTCAGCTCTGCCCAGTTAGACAGCCTGTTGTGCAAATGACCCCATGTTTGTAAAGCGCTTAGAGTTTGGTCTCCAACCGAGGATAGGCACTGTATAAGTATCCATATCGTATCATCATATGTGATGTGGTAGGCAGTGAGAGAACCTAACTGTGTGGGATTCAGTCCCACACTCACAAGAATTTTCTCCCCCTCCACTAGACCTTGTGCAGTAGTCTGGGTGTAAGTCATTCGGATGAGATGATAAACGAAGGTCACATGTCACCGATGATGTGCATTATGCACTTGCTGCATGTTAAAGAACCCAGGGTAACAAAAGGGATGTCCTTGGCAAAATTCTATTAGAAAAATTCACTTTGACAGTAAAACAAATACACTTGCAGACAGGAAAAAATGGGGGCACTGCACTGTGGTGACGTGCTCTACCCTGGGGAAAGCAGCCTGAATTTCACAGAGACTGAGAAATCTGTTGTGACAAAACATAATACAGTACGACGGGCGCAATAGCCGAGTGGTTAAAGCGTTGGACTGTCAATCTGAGGGTCTCGGGTTCGAGTCACGGTGACGGCACCTGGTGGGTAAAGGGTGGAGATTTTTACGATCTCCCAGGTCAACATATGTGCAGACCTGCTAGTGCCTGAACCCCTTTCGTGTGTATATGCAAGCAGAAGATCAAATACGCACGTTAGAGATCCTGTAATCCATGTCAACGTTTGGTGGGTTATGGAAACAAGAACATACCCAGCATGCAAACCCCTGAAAACGGAGTATGGCTGCCTACATGGCGGGGTAAAAACGGTCATACACGTAAAAGCCCACTCGTGTGCATACAAGTGAACGCAGAAGAAGAAGAAGAATACAGTACCATACAATACACCATACATACACATATACATGAACACACACACACAATGTACGGCAACAGCAAAATCAGAAGTGGCGGAGGAGTGGTGGTGGTGGTTTTTAAAAAAAAATTTTTTATCCCACTATACAATACAAAACCCACCTTCATCAGCATCATTGTAGTTGATGAGGTGAGGAATTCCACTGGTGGTGAGTTTCTCCACCTGCTGTTTGTCCTTGGCCCGCACACATTGCAGCAGCTTGCACACCTGCAGAACCTCTAGTCTGGACACCGCCTTCGGCATGGTGCACAATTTTTCAGCGAGTAGTTCAGTGCTGGATTGTTTGGTAGTAGATTTGTTGGGAAGCCAAGTACAACTGGTATGAAAAAAAAAATTATTTGACATTTGATATTGTAGCTTATATTCCAGTTGACCACACTGGGTCATATAAGAGCTGGCTAACATAAAATGAAAAATTCAATTGCTTTAAACACTAAACCTTGTCATGCTAGGCAAAAAAAAAGACAACAACCAATAACAGCAAAGAGCAAAACAACACAGTTTATGACACATTATCCTAACCATTAAGTTCCCTATGGTAAATAAGACTAGGCTGCGCTAAGAGTGTCAGCCCTTCTATAAAACTGAAAAAAAAGGTAGAAAAATAAAACAAAAAAACTTCAAAGCGACACAAAAATACAAAAATAAAAAGGTGTACAGTACAGGCAGATAAATATCATTTAATCCTTTCACCATATTTAGCTTGTTATGGTATTAATTTGTCGGTTATCAAACACATGAATTTCATAAACAGTACAGAACAAAAGAAAAACAAAAGTGCCAGACACAGAGAGTCACACACTTACATCTGCACTATAAGTAATCTCTGATGTGGACACACACACACACCTCTAGATACAAATGAAAAGTTCATGTCATAGGAATGCAACAGTTGAACAGCGTAACAGTTTCTGTTATGAATCCAAAATCAAACCAAATATATACCGACTTCTTTTGTCTTCTTATTTCTCTAGCCTCTAAAAAAAAAAAAGTAAACTTTTCCATGAAAGAGTAAAACATGAATAAAATGACTTAAGGCAAGAAAGAAAATGAACTGAAAAATCTGACTGTACCTTATAGCAATAAAGTTTAATTGTCTCAGAAATTAGTTTAAAATGAAATATAATTATATAATATCACTTAATATCTATAATATACCAACCAGTTATCTCTCCACATTTTTATACATGAGGAAATTAAAGAACTGGGCATAAGAAATGACACCTATGTGGTCTTCTGTTATCATTCAGTATCAGTATCAGTATCAGTAGCTCAAGGCGGCGTCACTGCATTCGGACAAATCCAGATATGCTACACCACATCTGCCAAGCAGATGCCTGACCAGCAGCGTAACCCAACACGTTTAGTCAGGCCTTGAGAAGAAAAAAAAAAGAAATTGAATAAAATAAGATAAAAATAATAATAAAATAAAATACAAAAAACAACAACAACAAACCCCCCCCCCCCCCCCAAAAAAAAAACAACCCAAAAAGGGAATAAAATAAAAAGAAGGAAATAAATAAATAATAGATAAATACACAAAAAAAAGAACTACTACTAATAATGATAATATTTATGAGGCGCAAAAACTTGATGAAGTCAACTGTAAGCGTACAAAAAGAAAAAAAGAAAAAAAAGAAAAAAAAAGGGTAAAAAAAGAAAAGAAAGATAAATAGATACATAAATATCACTGAAAATAACAAAAGTGGGCATACTGTCAATCTCCTCTCCTTCCCATGTCTTTTTCTCTCTGCTATTTGTTTTTCTTTCTCTCCCGCTCCCACTCTCTTAGGCCTCTCTTTCTCTCCCCATTCTCCCAAGAATGTTAATCTTTACCAGCATGAAAGGAAAGGAAGTAGTGAATACAATCACGCTGTTCAAACATCCTGTATATTTGCAAAAAAGACATGCACAGGCCATTTGGAATGAATGACAATGATCTATATCACAAGACACAACCCCATCTTCTTCAACATCATGACCAATATTATTTTTCTGCTGCTTATCTTTTCACTCCCTCTCCATTTTTGTTTGTTTACGTTTGTTTGCAAAAGTTTCTAGATGGACGAAAACTGAAAGTAACACTTTGGGGGATTTTTTTAAATTTTTTATAACTATTACTATTAAAGTCTTGAAGACCTTTGCTGTTGTCTTAATAAAAGTTTAAAAAGTATAACATTATTAAAAAATGTGAAACAATAAAAGCTGGTAGAGGGATTGTTTGGTAATCGGTTGGTAGGGTACCGCGTGGTATCACTTAAGTTAGTCAAACAGGAAAGCATTTGTTTTCTCCTTCGTAGTCACCAACTATCATTTCATCAGCTAATACCTATTCTGTGTTTTTTATCTAAAAAAAAAAAGTGATTAATACTGATGTCGGATCAGATCTACAGAAAATACCTCACCTCAATCAAGCGACAATCAACTGTCGCAACATCACGCAAAAGTGCCAACTCTCCTCGCAGTCGTTCTTAATACCTTTCCAACCAAATAGCACAACTGAAGATATGATTAGCTCAATCCCTCTGGTGCCTCCGTCTCCACCTGCAGCCTCAAAATCCCGGCCGGTGGTCCTACATGGCGTTAATCCCGTGTTCGTTCATAGGATGAATAATTCACGCCATTTTGTGAAGCTGTGCAATGAGTGACCAAGGCGACGCGTCGTAGCAGCGTTTACATCCGGCAAGGGAAATTACTTTCGTGCTCCCACATCAGACGACAGGCGGGAAGAAGTTGTAAAATATTCATGCCCATACCCGAGGTCTTGTTGGCGAGATCCGTGGTGGGGCAATTTTGTAGCGTTAAGTATTTAGTTGTGGAATCAGAATATATAGACATTGCACATATCAGTCTCGGAGCCCGTGGCATGTGCACAAATGGCCACTGTAAAGTGCTGAGACGTGTCTGTCATTTCTATGTGAATCAGCTTTCTTCGCGTGTTTTTTGACCCACTCGTGAGAGTCAATGTCATAACGCGGTGTTCAATTCTTTCTCTCTCTCTCTCTCTCTCTCTCTGTGTCCCTGGTAAACTTTAACATTGTCATTTTCTCTGGAAATACTTTTTGGCATACCAAATTTGGGGAGAAAAAAATCTTTCGTCATACCAGTAACTGGTTGCAAGTCTTCCAGATTAATCTGTATTTCTGGATCATGAACAGTTTATTTTGTCGAGAATCCAGATCCAGAAAATGTTGGGATTTGAAGACGGCATGACCTCATTTTTTCTTGTTTGCCAAAAAAGTCTGCCAGTGGACAGAACACATACACTGATACAGTGACACTACCTCATCAATGTGTTTACTGCATATGAATATTTTTAAGTGGATACTGAACTCACTAGAATGTACATAAAGGGAGAAAGTGAACTGACCCTGCTGAAGTTTCTGTAACTGATTGAGCCTGTCTAACATTGATCTGTGTAGATCTGGAGAGCACAGCTATATGTTGCAGTGTGCTTGAGACGTTTGGCAATGTCTCCTTAACCTTCGCTGGCTATCGTGGGTCGTACACGACCCAGAAGGGTACAAAAACGCAAATATCTCAGCCAATTCTTAATATTTTTCTACGAAATTTCAGAAATGCTTCCTACACCTTAAAGGCCAACTTTTGCCAAAAAAATGGAAAAAATTCATTGATTAGTTAGTGAGTAATTAAAGGTGGCGTTTTAACTACACACAGACGCTTGTGTGTGTCGTGTATGACCCATCCTTTTTAAAGAGGAAAAAACGTGGTTACCCCTCGAAAGCTCGTGTGGGTCATGCACAACCCATACCTTTTTAACAGTGATTTCAGAAGGGTTAATTTGCAATTAGTGAAGGAAAATTAAGAAGTTTTACTTTCAATAGCCTCAATACCCCACTACTCTCCCACTACCCCCCTCCCCGTCCCGTCCCTTTCGCCTGTCTTCAGCTGTAACTCCCTTCCATCCCTTTCTCTAACAGCATATACCTGTGTGACTGAACATCTTTGATTGTGCATGTATAGGATGCTGTGAGTCATCTCTCTCTATCTCTGTGTACAGATGTAGGGTTTGTATGTATGTGGTGTTATGCGTTTGTGTGTGTGATCAGTTGTGTGTGCGTGTGTGTGTGTATACGTGCGTGTGTGTGAATGCGTGAGCATGTGTTTCTTCTGAGTGTACGTATGTGTTTGTGTGAGTCTGCGTGTGCGAGCGCATGTGTGTGTAATCAGTTGCTACGGTATGTTTTCCTTTTCTATATTTTGTTATAAGCTTTGGAGGAATATACAGGTTTTTGTCTCTTTACAAAGTATGGGTCGTGCACGACCCACACAAGCTTTGGAGGAATATACAGGTTTTTGTCTCTAAAAGATATGCGTCGTGGACGACCCACATGAGCTTCCGTGTATTGTCAAAAGCGACAGCAGTATGGGTCGTGGACGACCCACATGAGCTTCTGTGTGTAGTCAAAAGCGACAGCCAGCGAAGGTTAACCATGGACTTCAAAGAATTTATGAAATGCCCGAAATAACAAGATTTAAACAGTGTTATCACCTCAATTATCATAAACAATTTACCAAGCTAAAAGAACATGTTTAAGTATCAATTTTGGAATTCTATTGGTAGACATGCTTTAGCATTGTAAATCTACTTACTCTTGTCCCAAGAATTTGAATTGCTTGGTTTGAATCTGCTATTATGCTTTTTTTTTTTTTTACCTGAAGCTTTATAATATCAAATACAGAACACATTTTCAAATAATTTTATTTATTTTTTAAAAGTGTATATCAGGAGTGAGTCTTGAAGGCCTTGCCTCTCTTTTTTTTTTTTCATGTGTTATTTATAAATTTTATAAGGATAACACAGATACATGTATGTGATTTTATATGTATACGTTTGTGAGAGTAAACATGTGTGCGCATTTGAAATGCAAGTTCATTTGTGTACACAACGAGTGTAGGTTCTCCAGTTTTGTTGGGAAGTAAAGTGGTGGGTGTAAATTCAGACACGCAAAAACTTCATTCATCTCTGACACAACAAGTGGCCTCAACAATTGTGTGTGAGCCAAACTTCTGTCTGCTGTCACAATAGGGTTTGATGTCAGAATATGTTTCTGTTGTAAGACACACATAATCTAGTCATAAGCTAGAGGCACCATGGCAGAATCGGTCAGATGTTAGACTTCTGATCCAGTGTACACCAATGATCGTTGTTCAAAGCCCTGTTTCAGCATGATATTGTGTCCTTGGGAAAAGCACATGACTCCAGTTTTCCTCATTCCACCCTCATCTGCTTTTCTCTAGTATGCCTTTCCTGAGCGATCTATCCTTTTTTCGCTTTTCCTCTTGAGAGGCTTGTTTTAATTTGTGAAATGAAACCAGAAAATTAACAGTCACTGATCGATTCGCAAAAGACCTGCTTGTAGTCACAGAACAGCCAGTATGTCAAGTCTGAGTCTTTATTCAAATCACAAGTGATTCAGCCCTTCACAAACACCAAAGGCACAACCCAACCAGAACAGTAAACGTAAACAAACACAAAAACCTGGAAAGAATTTATAATACCGAAGAAGACTAAAAAGCAGACTGTTTGTATTTTCACTGATGATGAATTTATTTTGAAAACTGTCCTTTCAATAATAGAAAACAAATGATCTTGTCCTTTTTGAAGAGTGTGTATGTGTATTTTTCTTTTTTAATGTCTGTGGTACGTCACAGGTATAATTGGAGAAAAGTTGGTCCAGTTTATAAGTGCGCATTCAAACACAACTTCCACAACACTTCAACTGAGGTGCATTATCTTTGCTTTTTGTGCATATTGTCAAGAACGTGTATGTCTAATATTGCTATAATTTCAAGTCTAAAGTGGCACACAGACAATTTACAAATAAAGCAATGTATGATTAAGTTACAAAACACTCATGACATTCACACATTAAGACATGACATTGGCTTTTGTTTGGCCTGGAAAAAAAAAATAAAGAAACACAACAGGAGGGGCTGATGTAGTATGTTGTGAAATATTCTGCACACAAAAGTATTTCTATTTTCAAAGAAATTAATTCAAATATTCTGCATGTGAATGCATTTACATTTTCTGAGAAATGAATTTAAATATTTTACAGACAGAAATATTTCTTTTTTCAGAGAAATGAATTAAAATATTCTGCACATTTTAGTATTTATGTTTTCAGAGAAATAAATCAAAATATTATCCACATGGAAGTATTTATACTTTCTGAGAAAGGAATTCATTAATTGCACTGGTTTGCAGTACTTAAATTTGTTATCTCTTGCTGATGGCCACATACTGCAGCGTAATTTCCTTTAAAGCCATTGACCAATGTACAGCCTTAAATAGAAGGCATCAAATTTCAGTTCACCGGGTAAGAACACTGTCCACAGCTGAATACAAAACAAAGTTGACAGTGGAAAGGTTTAGTTTTGACACAAGACAAAGCAAACTATGGCACACTGAAAAAATCCAATCCATTTGAATAACAATGTTAAATATGAATATTATACTATTTAGAAAAGCAAACTTGAAGAATGCATTTCATGGCACAGACAACTTCAAAGCCAGCTGGAAACATTGGCACTGGTTTTGAGCCAACCGTCAAACTGGACTTTACTACTCCTCCTCAGCAGGTGGAGGACTAGGGGCAGTGGGTGGGAAAGACATTTTCCAGATGGTTGTCAGCGAGGGGATGAAGCCGGAGACCATGACAGCCAGGGTGGCGTAGTAAAAACCTTTGTCTCTTCCCAGCTTCTGCCACACCAGCAGCCCATCATCACGCTGAAATCAGACATGTCATTGCACTACATTTTCAAAGTGCACTGTTAGAAGCACTGAAGCAGCAAAACCATTTTTGGAAATACGTAAGAAGCAAAGAGGTTCTGGACTGGAACCCAAGACAGAGGCATTTTCAACCTGACTCCATGTATGTCTGTTTAATTCAACCAGTTGTATTCACATTTTCAAAATAAATAAAAACTGGTTTCTCTATGTCCACCTCAAAATCTATATGCTGTCATCCTCCCCAGTCCCTTTGGAAGGTTATCCCACAGGCCACTATGCCCTAAAGTGGAGAAATGCAACATCATTAAATCTGAAAGAACAATGAACTAATTCATACTGGAACTTGGCAGACAGTCTTATCTCTCACTTTCCACTTGAAAGTGAAACAATGTATGTGCAGCATAAATTCAGCAGTTGTTAAACAACCCATAGCAATATTTAAAGGAGCTGTCATTGCTGAATCTGTGTGAACCCAGTCTCAGAGGTAAACACATTCACAGGCAACTGGTGGGGTGGGAGAGGGCGGAGTAGAAGGAGAGGCTTTATACAGTCAGTCATTATGGCAATGTAACGGTAACTTAAAAACCGAGATATATATAATGTCTCACATCAGAGGACATCACTTTGTACTAATGCAGTTGATTGGCACTGGTCTCTCAAAAAATATTTTGCTGGAATATTGGTTTTAGGTTAGATTTTACATTCGGTAGTGTTGTTTTCCAATTTAACAAAATTCTGATCTTCGTGTTTATATATATATATATATATATATAAAGGGTTGGTAGTCAACACTGAATTATATTTATACATTTTTATAGTTTTCAAAGTTGACAAAATAAAAATTATCTTTCCTGTCCTTTACTTCACTGTGTCCGAGTGTGTGTATCTGCATTTGTTATTCTCTGTGTGATTTACTGTAACACATTTTGCGGATTAATTTTTATTATTATGATTTTTTTGTGTGTGTGTGCATTTGCCACTCTGGAAACAGTCCCTTTTTTTCTTTCCTTTACTATGAATTGATGTGTACTGAATATATCCTCAGTACTGAATGAAAGCCAACACTTTTAAACTACTTAAAACATTTTTTTTAACCAAGGTTAGTACACAAGCATAACAAAAGCTATGCTGAATGTCAGTTTTGTCAGATCTTTTTTTTTTTAAATATAGTTTTGCATCTTTATTCCCAACCACGTCACCTACAGAAAAATAACTCCAAATAAAACATACGCACACACACACATACACACACTACATATTCACACAGACCAGGATGAGGGAGGAACTCACACAAAACTGATTCTGCATCTCCTGGATCCTCTTGTAGCGAGGATTTTTGGGGTAAATGCCTGCGGGATCACCTTTCCGCAGTACAGTGACGCCGCGCACAAACATTCGGCTTGCCATCTAAAAAGCAAATATTTTACTGTCATGAACAGAAATGCTAACTGATGTCTGAGTAAGCAGCAATCAGCGTTGACAGGAAATGTGTAACAACTATTGTGTTGCAATTGCTAGTCAGTAGTGTCATGGACTGATGCTTTGGGGTAATATGGTACACCACTGTTGTCTTTTTCAGCCAATGGCCATGGTCAACTTATAGGTGCGTGTGCTGTAAGCTAAAAAAGGAACAAGATCACACAGTCCAGTATCATTCACTTTGAAAGTATTTCAGGAGTTTCCTGACCAACACTGTAGGTGTCAGCATCTCTCAGGCCTTGTTGATGCTAGGATATATTATGAAATGAAGCATAGAAATTAGAATACAAACTGCCCTATCATGTAATTTCAAACCTAAATGATCTCAAAAGCTTCATTAGTATCCTTATCCATTATGGAAAAAAAGGAGAAAAAAAAAGCAGAATATTAACCCTGCCTTTCATGTGCTGCTTTCACACAGATCTCAGTTTCAAACCCCCATGCCCCCTCTATTTCCAAGTCTATTTTAAGTTGTGTCCTTTGGTGTCACCAGGTTCACAGTGACTGTCACTAGAGGCAGGCACTGGTGGTATTCTCCACTACAAAGAAAGCATCAAACTGTCTGGGTTGAAACCAAGCAATTATTGTCAACTGTCGGAGTTTGAGCACTTTGTACATTGATTCAGTACAGTGACTGCTGAAGTGAGGCATTATCAATAACAGTGCTGGATCTGCTCAGGTGGGTTGCCTTTATTGATCTAAAATCAATAGTTCTGAATGGACTGCTTGTGCTGGGACAGTCACAGAACAATGTTGCAGTGCACAGGGTCTTGGTAGTTGGGGGAGTGAGGAAGATCTGATAAGGGGAGGGTTGAAGGTAAAAATAACACAAGGGTACTGCCATCAAAAATGGTACTGAAATGAAACACAAATATGATGACATGCAATGATATACCATTAAAGGTTTACAATCAATGTAGATTTTCTCAGAAAACCACCAAAAATTGACGTTGTTGACATTATCCAAAGGTATAAAACCTTATTCAAAATTATAAAGCCTGATTAATTTGTAAACATTAAAAAAAAAAAAAAAAAAAAAAAAGATTCTGAAAGAGAAAGAAAAAATCCTGTTGATTCTCTTTTTGTCTTTGACTCATTCCCTGGGCGCAAAAGTTGGATTTGCATTATTCATTTTTTTATTATTATTTTTTTTCATTTATAAAGCGGATGTGATTTAGATCAGTCCACACACTTTGACGCCTCCTTGAAACTTTTTAACATTACTTGCAAAACATTCCAATAACCTTGGTCAACAACGAGGCCTAAGCTAGTTGGTTCGTTCTGCAATCATTACTGCAAAACAAATACATTTTCTATGGGGCCAGTTTGCCCTTCAGCTGACAGGATTCGTCTGCTATATTTCAAGGCCAGCGCAACGGAAACCAATGAACAACAGATGACGGAAAAGGCTGCACGACGCTGTTTCTTGCAAGCATGCAAAACTTTCGTCAAAGTATCAGTTCTAACATTGCAAAAGAGTACTTGCGTTTTGCGGTTTCTATCACTATACTCTTCGTCCAATAAGCTGTGGTTTTGTTCCTCACAAACCTTATTTTCGAGATATTTTGGCTCAACTCAGCACTTAGTTGCAATGTCGCAGAAGGTTCAAAGGGAGACAACACAACTTTTCCGTTAGAAAATCGAAAGTTGATGCTTCCTCCGGGAAACTTTTCCGGAGGCGGGTACGTTTCAGAGTGAGCAGGTATCGGTCGTTATCGATTAAAGATGAGTAAACGAATGAAAGTCACTGCTCGTTTCTTTCTCCGTGAGTTCATATGTTTGCATTCAAGATCTTTTCACACTGATATTGTATTTCAAGCCTTTAAAATTTGAGTACAAGTGATTACCATTGCGAGGTTTGTGATGCACTGACACGCTTCCAACCAAAAGAGGTATATCATGACATTTTATCCGACTATAAATTTGGGGAACATTTAGACTTTACTGTCTACCCCTTACTGATTTTCAGACGATCCTTCAAACTGTTGCTTCCTTCTCCTTCCCCATAAACTTCCCCCTTTTTCAGATCCCCTTGCCTATCTCTCCCTCTCTCACACACTCAGTGTCTGTCATATACCCACCTATATTCTACACGAACACGTTACTGAGCATCCCCACACACCAATGTAGATCAATGTACGTCTAGAAAACCTCAAACCCTCATTAACACAGGTATGACTTCATCTTACCCCAAATTGTCAGTCATGTGTGCAGCAGTCTGTGTTACCAGTCAACTTCTTCCACCTTAACATTAATCTCGATCCACATCGACTCATGCAACACCTCCATTAGAAACCAACCCAAATATTCACCAGTATAGATCCTTATTCTTCTCCCACCATAATTTGCCTGTTTTCAAGACTGCCCCCAAAGTCACACCCAACATACCCACATAAGAACAGCACTCATAAAATCTCAAGATATCAATTTCAATCACATCCCCAAATATACAAAGTCATCCCATCAACATCAAAAACTAGAATGTCTTTACATAACTTTATACTTCTTGAATTTCACCAGTAATAAATCTTGCTGTGCAGACCATTTTGTGTTTCATGTGTCAACACATGAAAAAGTCCAATACAAATGCAATTCATGACAAGCTTTAATCTCCTCCTGTCCATTCTCCTCTCTCACTCCAATGCCACCCCCCATCCACAAACTTGCCTGCATTATCTTGTCTGAGATCTGGTATGATGAACTGTTGCTGTTGACACTGAGACAGCATGCTTGGCTGATAGTAATACTTTGGCAACATGTCACACTTCCCATTTGGGAGAAAGTATTGTGGTGGCAACCATCATTACCATTAAAGTCATGACCTGAAATACTGTGAAGTCGAATGCCAACTTTGTCCGCGTCTTTTTGAATGCGAGATCAGCTGTTGACCAGTATTCCGCAATCAGTCCCGTGAGGAATACCATGTGTGTGTGTGTGTGTCTGCATGTGCAGACTGGTTCAATCAGTATGTTTTGGCAAGATCTTGTGAATCATTGTAATGGTTAACTTGGTTTTTGGTGCGTACTTACTTACCATACCTGCTGGTTCATGATGCTGTCAGTGCATGTTGCTGCAGTATTGTAAATGTGCCTGTTTCATTTTCCTCTCCTGTCCTTCCTTCACAAGGCATTGTTTCTGCTTTGTTAGATGGACACCTCAAAATGATACTGCTTTTGATTAATTTGAAGAAGTCTTACTACAGAATTCATCTATGGACAACTGTTGTTTCACCATTTTGTTTTTATCATGCAAATAGTGCAAAAAACATGAAGGGCCAAGGGGAGTCAAAGGATGTATAAATCATCAATAACAATCTCTCAGTTGAGTTTGACTGACTTTTTTTTTTTACAAATTATTTCATTGTAGGAACTTAACACTGTCGAATCTTTTTCAATTATGTAGATGACATGCAAGACAGTGGCAGCTTCCAGAGTATGACCGCTTGCAGGTCCTTTCTAGAATATGCAAACTGAAAGTTAATAAACATGGCCACCACTTAGTTTGAGAAAGTAAAACCTAGTCTGTTCTAGCTAATGTCCTTATTCTGTTTGATCATCTGACTTCTTTTGAGCTTTGTCACCTGGAACAGAAACAAAACTATCAATTTGACACGGACTGATTTTGAATCCCCAACCCTCCCCAATGCTTTTAGCGTCACATTTCTGTGTAGAATTAAAAATACCAAATAATGAAGCCATACCACCTCATTTTTCTACTCTGCTTGGACCTCCCCCTCTTTTTCTTTTCCTAAGTTTTTCAGCAGGAGAGGATATACATATGTAAGGGTCAGGGGATAAAGATAGAGAAACAATATCTGTGTGTTTGTTCTTGACGCATAATTGTGAAACAGTAATGAGAGAGAGAGACAGAGACAGAGACAGAGATACAGAGAGAGTCATTCATTCAAGACTGAATTCTTGGTAGATTTGTGAACATATTGTCAAGAATTCAGTCAGAATACTTCAAGTCACTGCCCCAAACAGAAAAACAACAACCCTTTATGAACAATATGTATCTCATTACTTTATTAATAGTCATCAGTAAATCTGAATGATCACATCTAGGGAAAAAATAAAAGCTCCCCACATTCCATTGCTAATGCTTGAGAAAAAAAACCTGCTCAATATGGCACATCATTGCTAATGCTTGAGAAAAAAAAACTGTTAATATGACACTCATATAATTGGTTTCATCCAATTATACACAGTTCAAATCCATTCTCTAGTTTCTTATGCTTGCAATCACCAGTGCAGAAGAAAACACAGTACAATATCCGTATCAACTGATTTCTGAACCATAATATTGCTGTCCCCAAAAGATATAGCAGCACATAATATCTATCAGTGTAGAATTAAACTTTGATAATATGTGAGTTGTAAAATTAAAGAAAAACAAAAATATTGTACCACACAGAGTACACCATTGCAAGTATACCAATGCATTAATAAAAATTTCAAAAAAGTTCCCTCTGATATATTTCCAAGTATATACTGTATAAATCCTGTAGAAAATTCCAAGGTTGTCCTCAATGCATGATTCTCTTGTTTGATCTGACCTGTCCCTTGCGTATTACTCTGGAATCAAAGAAAAACAGGAAGTCTGAGATCTCTATAAACAACTATTTATCAATCTCAATTTCGCAAAGAGTATCATTATAAAATCAAATAATCAACTGTCTGAAGAAGTACATGTCACCAGTCAAAGTTGTGTGTGTAAACTCTAAGTATACATACAATAAATTCAGTGGAGTTACCCACCTCTTGTAATCAGTATTATATATGTTTTAAGTCTTTCACTCTTTGTATCTAAGTGTGTTGTTTTAAACAAGCATTTGTTCCTTTTAAACCACATCATTAATTGATGCATCTTCATTTCAACAGACTTCCAGCACAACTTTATATAGAGATTTTATAGGTACATCTCTAACAGTGAGCCACCTCTCTATTTCTCACACAGGATACATGTATGAATAAGAGCTGTCCTTACTTCTACAGTCTAAAACAGCCGAAACATGAGAGCTCTTCACACAACACGCACGCACACACGTACTACTCTACATTTGATCCACCTCTTTCTCAAAGAGGATAATAATAATAATAATATAGTGCTCGAATGGCGCAAATTCCCCGTATTATGAACTCTAAGTCAAGTGTTTCACATGAAACAATACAGAAACTAAAGTGCGTAACAGCATACAACAGTACATGAGAAGCATTGGAACTGTCTACCTCTGCTTCAGTATCATATGCGAATTATTCACATACACACATTCTCTTCCTCTCTCTTTTACTTTCTCTAACACTGAAAGACACACAACCCACACAGAATGACACTTACACCACACATGTCAAGTTATATTTTTTTAACAGAAAAAAAATTGAAGAACATGCAGAACACTATATCATAATTTTAATAATCACTTAACAGAAATACTTACAGACTATGCACATAACCACATTCACATAATAATTAATCACAAAAAAGTACTGATGCAACTACAGATAGTATAATATTCACTTACAGGCAGAAAATCAAAGTACGGATGCAGGTGATTGTGGCATGAGAGTACAAGCAGCAGCTAACGTGGTCACTCCTCGCTCTTCCTGGGGAAGGACATGCGAAAGAGCACACCCACACTCAGGACTGTGCCCACCATCACCAGGCCAATAGTTGAGTAATACCCCAAGCGGTCACGACCACCCAGTTTCTGCCACACCAGCTTGCCGTCGTCTTTCTGCATGACACACACCACCACCATTGTAAAAAAATACAAGAGAGGTAAGGCCTTCAAGACTCACTTGTGATACACTTTAAAAAAAAAAAATCCAAGCTTTTTATGTATTGACTCTAATTTCAAAATGTAATGTTTAATATGAGAAAGATCAGTTTAAAGCAAATTAAGTCCCCTAGCATTAATTACAGAGTAATTTCCCTCTTTTACCAGCTGCACCAAAACGTTTGCAAAATAAATAAAACTTCAATGCTTAGCAAAAGAAGTTCCTGTTTGAACAAAAAATGATAATAATGACTGCTCTTGTTGTTGGGTCAGAATATCAGATCAAAGTGCCAAGTTTAGAGAATACAAAAAATATAAATATAACAGTAGATGCAGTTTGCATATAATTAGGCTTCATTTTTTTATGCCCATCCCAGAGGCGCAATATTGTTTTAAACAAGATGACTGGAAAGAACTGAATTTTTCCTATTTTTATGCCTAATTTGGTGTCAACTGACAAAGTATTTGCAGAGAAAATGTCAATGTTAAAGTTTAACACAGCCACACACACACACACACACAGACAACCGATCACTGGGTTAAAACATAGACTCACTTTGTTTACACAAGTGAGTCAAAAAATTGTGCCTGTTCTGTTCATACGTACCTGTCACGCTGTCTGACTGTTTGTATCTATTTAGATAATAAAATGTTATGATTCTACAAATTACACAGAGCTATCAGTTGTCTTGTATGTGATGCATCACTCATCAGGTCAACTAAAAAGGAAATTTTCTTCCTAAAATTACGTTTATTCTAACATACTAACTGTATTTGAAGATGGTGTCAGAGCATGTAGACAGTGCCATATAATTATATATATATGATATATATATATATATATAGTAGTAGGCCTCCTTTGGTCATGGCTGACCATGGATAGAGTATATCCAACCTAATGTCTAAATGGGCTGTCTGCTTGGACCAAGCAGCGTCGCCTGTGACTGTAGAGACCGATGCGAGAGAGACAGTCTCTGTCGCAGCGGTCACATGTGTAAGCTGATGCTGGTCTGTTGGCTGCCATTCTTTTTCTGCGTTCTTTTTCTGCGAGCTCACTTTTCTGCTGCAGCAGCTGACAGTTTGTCCTTACCCATCCGTAGCTGATTCTTGAGAGTGCTTCTCCATCTGTTGCGGTCATCTGCAAGGTCCTCCCAGGACTCAGTGTTGATCTCAAGCGCCTTCATGTCATGTTTGCAAACATCTTTGTATCTCAGCTGCGGGCGGCCGTTGCTTCTCTGCCCTGTGGCAAGCTCTCCATAAAGGATGTTTTTTGGTATGCGACCATCTTCCATGCGGCGAATGTGGCCCAGCCAGCGCAGCCGATGCTGTCTCAGCATGGTATACATGGTTGGGAGACCAGCGCGAGTCAGGACTTCGGTGTTTGTCACCTTGTCTTGCCAGGAGATGCCGAGTATGCACCGTAGGCTTCTCAGGTGGAAGGTATTGAGCCTTTTCTCCTGACGAGCAAGTGTGGTCCACGCCTCACTGTCATACAGCAAGGTGCTGAGGACGCAGGCGTAAACAGCCATCTTTGTCTTCATGGTCAGCTTGGGATTTGTCCACACTCTTTGTGTGAGGCGGACTAGCGTTCTGGCTGCCTTCCCAATCCTCTTGTCAATCTCGGTGTCAAGGGAGAGGTTGTCGGTAATGGTGGACCCAAGGTAAGTGAATTGATGGATGGCTTCAAGCTCGTAGTCATCAATGGTGATGGCTGGTGGAGATGGCGTGTCTTGGCCTAGGACGTTTGTCTTCTTGAGACTAATGGTCAGACCGAAATCTTTGCAGAGAAGCGGTCCATTAGTAACTGCAAGTCCCACTGGGTGTGGGTCATAACTGTGGCATCGTCGGCAAAGAGCATGTCTTTGATGAGGGCTTCACAGACTTTTGTCCTTGCTCTGAGGCGGGTGAGATTGAAGAGCCTGCCATCTGATCTGGTCTGCAGGTAGATCCCTTCTTGCGCTGTACTGAACGCATGCTTCAGGAGAAGAGCAAAGAAGATTCTAAATAGGGTGGGGGCGAGGACACAGCCTTGTTTGACATCGCTGCGTACGTCGAAGGGCTTGGAGAAGTTACCAACTGCACCGTCCCTTTCATGTTGGAGTGGAAGGACAGTGGGAGGGCAGCTGATCTTTCGGAGAGCCCTGAAAAGGCTGTCTCTGCTGACTAGGTCAAAGGCCTTGGTGAGGTCAATGAATGTGACATACAGGGGCATCCTCTGCTCTCTGCACTTCTGGATTTGGCAAAGGGAGAAGATCATGTCTACTGTGGATCTCTCTGCTCGGAAACCGCACTGTGATTCCGGGTAAACGCATTCGGCCAGTTTCTGCAGGCGAATTAGGAGGACCCGAGCGTAGACTTTGCCTACAATGCTGAGAAGCGAGATGCCTCTGTAGTTGTTGCAGTCGCTCCTTTCACCCTTGTTTTTGTACAGGGTGATGATCTTGGCGTCCCTCAAGTCCTGCGGTACAGCTCCCTCATTCCAGCACTGACAGAGGACTGTGTGCAGAGGATGCAGAAGAGCAGTCTTGCAGTGTTTAATGAGGTCTGGGGGAATTCCGTCGCTGCCAGGTGCCTTGCCTGATGTCAGGCTGTTAATGGCCTTGCTGAGTTCGTCCTCAGTTGGCTCTTTGTCAAGTTCTTCCATGACCGGCATGCACTTGATGGCATCAAGGGCTGAGTTGGACACCATGTTTTCTGTGGAATAGAGGTCGGAGTAGTGTTCCACCCATCTCTCCATCTGCTGGCTAGGATCGTTGATTACTTCCCCGGTGGATGATTTGATGGGGGCAGTCTTGCTCTGTGTTGGTCCCAGTGCCTTCTTGATGCCATCATACATCCCTCGGGTGTTGCCTCTTACAGCAGCATTCTGTATCTCTTTGCTGAGCTCCATCCAGTACTTATTTGCACATCGCCTGGCGTTAAGCTGAACCTTACTCCTGGCAGCCCTGAGGATTTGCAGGTTCTTCTCGCTGGGTGACCGTTTGTACTCGGTGAGTGCAGCGTGCTTGGCCTCAATACTGGGAGTCATCTCTGATGATCTGGCCTCAAACCAGTCGTGGGACTTCACGTTTTTCTTCCCAAAGGTGGCCATAGCAATGCGGTGCATGGTGTCTCTTAGCGTTTCCCATCTTTCTGTGGCAGAGTCTCTGGGCTGCAATGCATCAAATTCTCTCTCAAAGGCCTCTGCAAACTGTTCTACAAGGTCTGGCTGAGACATCTTGCTGACGTCAATGTGAGGGTTCCCTTGTTTCTTTGAGCAGTGGAACTTCTTTGGTTGCAGTCTGATCTTGCAGCATACCAGAGAGTGGTCCATGTCGCAGTCTGCGCTGTGGTAAGAGCGAGTGTGGAGAAGGTTTTTGATGGCAGCTCGTCTTACTAGGATCAGATCCAGTTGGTGCTAATGTTTTGAGCGCAGATGCCTCCAGGAGACTTGGTGTTGGGACTTCGTCTTGAAGAAGGAGTTGGCGATGCACAGTTCATGGCAGGTACAAAACTCAAGTAGTCGCTGTCCGTTCTCATTCATTTTCCCCACTCCAAAGGAACCAAGACAGGAGGGCCACGAATTGTTATCTGCACCCACTCTGGCACTGAAGTCGCACAGGAGAACAAGTTGTTCTGTCCTGGGGATGTTCCTTATGGTTGATGCGAGATTTTCACAGAACTCATCCTTGGTGTCTGGAGAGGCGTACAGAGTTGGAGCATATACGCTGACGAGAGTGACATAGCCTTTGGAGGTGTTGAGGCGGAGAGTCAATAGTCGTTCTGAACTGCCGCTGCCTGGTTCGATCATGTTCAGCAGGCTGTTCCTGACTGCAAAGCCTACACCGTACTCTCTTGGGGCATCAGAGCTCTTTCCTTGCCAGAAAAAGGTGTAGTCCCTCTCCTTTAGTGTTCCTGAGTCAGCCAGCTGTGTTTCCTGCAGAGTGGCAATGTCCACATTTAGCCTCTTCAGCTCGCTGTTTATGACAGCTGTCTTTCTGGCATCACTGTTGTCTTGCAGATCTTGGGAGAGCCCAGGCATCATTGTCCGGACATTCCAACAGGCCAGTTTCATTGCTGATCCGTTTCTTTGAAGTTTTCTTTTTGCCTGCTAGTCGGATATTCTCCTAATCTTCATACACCCATAGAAAAAGGCAGGTCATGGCGGGACAGCACCTAATTGGCTGGGGGCTGCCCAGCTTGGGCGGGCGGTAGCTGTCCAGTGGGACGCAAGGGTCCCTCCCACCGTCAAAAGCAACCCGTGGCGTCGGCTCTACACCAATTGAGTGCTGACTTATAACTGGTAACTGTTGCTTCATGTGTTGTTCCGACGCTAGTGCTAGTAGCGAAGCTGGAGTGTCCTCTCCAGGTTGTAGGTGCAAGGTGTTTGTGGATGGACGGACGGATAAAAGCCTAGGCAATGTACTATGGAAGACAGGATGTTGCCCATGCCACTTGTCCCCCCTCTCCACCTCGCTGACAGATCCAATATATATATATGCTACACCACATCTGCTTAAAAAACAACAACAAAAAACAAAAACCAAAACAAAACAAAAAACCAACAAGCACACACAAAAAAACAACAAGAAAGCAGCAGGTACCTGACCTTTGCATGACAACCCAGGCCTTGAGTGAATGTGATGTCTGTTCTTCTGGGTTCTACCTTCTGGCATTTTGTAAATGCATTGCAGTAGTCTACACAGCTATGCACTATCAGTCTGAAGCCTAAATGAATAACAATGGATTTTGCTACATGTGCAGGCTGAGCGACTTATGTAATGCGTACAAAATTAGTCACCAACTGTATAACATAGAACTAGCTAGTTATTCAATTCAGACATACACACAAACAATGTTATATATATATATATAAAAAAAGAAAGGGCAATCTTCACACCCCACCCCCCTCCATACACACACACACACCACTGCCTCTGCCCCCCATAAAAAGAAAAAGAATAGAAAAAATACACAACCGTCCAATAACTGTCAGTTGCAAGGTCAACATCTCAAACTACAAACATCAGGAAAGAAAGTGGACAAAGTCACTGGAAAAAGTCCAAAGTTATGACCTTACCTGATAAAACCAATCACACACTGAGACAAAAACACATGATATATGGACAATAAATCTGCAATAACAACAAATTCGCTTTACATATCATCATAACAATTTAAGTCTAAGCGACAAGAATGAAATCAAACAGGTCTGCTGTCACACTAATGACAATCATTAACCAAGACAAATACTATACCTAACTTGAATACTGCAACACATTAATAGAACCAGTATATCACTTTGTTTGTCTAAATCACATAAAAATATACAGCCATATTGTGTTCTCTCATATAAGAAAAGGTTCTCACCAAAAAAAAATTTTGCATTTCCATTAACTTCTTGTAGCGACGGTTGGAAGGAACAACGCCCTGTTTTCCCGAGTCTTGAACCTTTTCGACACCAATATGAGGTTCTACCTCAGGTTCATGGGCAATCTTTGTATTCTTGGAGTCAAAGACGATCGCAGGTGGTTGCTGTGTTAATGGGCTCAGTCCCTTCAAAAAAAAAAAAAAAAAAAAAAAAGACAAAAAATAAGACAAGATGAAAAATACGATCGCAAAGACTATGATAATTAAACAACAACAATAATAATATTAATAACAGTACGTGTATGGCACAAACTCCCTATATAATGGGCTAAGCACCTCTCGTCTCATGAAACAAAACAAATAAAATTTAGTGTTTAATAATATAGCTCTGCACACGAAAAAAAAAAAGAAGAAAAAAAAAGAGCAATTTTATATAACACACCAGAACAAAACATACAATAGTGTTGGGTGGTGGGTGTTAAAGGATGTGGTCGGTGGCCCTGCGCTTCCTTTTTTGAGGAACTGGAAGTGTCGGGGTTTGTTCTAAATCCAATGTACCTTTTATTTACGGGTGTGCCAGTTGCATCGGTAGCATAAGCAGCATTGACTTGAAGTTGTGTACCTTGTGAATGGAGAGTTACCACTCTTTTTAGTCTTTACTATTTGTTTATCATTTGTTCACATGGCCCCATTGTTAATCCACACCAGGACAAATGTACAAAATATCATTTATGATCACACACACACACACACAAACACATTTAACAATATCCTCTAGTATTTAACGGGCTAACAAATGCAACGTTCTGTTGCCAAACTCGAAAGTAAGACCAAGTCAGACTCAGTTTTGTCAACGTGATCGATCAGTTGCAGAACCGAGTAACCTTGAAAAGTTGAATAAAAAGTATCCAGCGATTTCAAACCTGAGGAGTAAACGCTGCTGACTGTGTTGAAGGTGTTACCCGACCGATGAAGCTGTTATATTTGTAATACATTTTGGCACAAAATATAATGTGGCACGTCGAAAGAAATCAAAGTGGCCTCAAGCACACTTTCGCTGACATCCAATCGGTCACCCAGTTCTCGCAAACTCCCGCAGACTGATTTGTTCTGTCGTCACTTCCTCCACACTACGTTTGTAAAAGTTGTGCCCGTTTATGTTAAAGAATGTGGAGAACGGCGTGTTGTACTGGCCAACAAGGGCAGTGGATCCTCTGAACACTCAAGATGTGTTGACACAGTTGCTATGTTGCTCCCCCAAGATCGGGAGGAAACTGCACACTGTTATCATTAGAGACGGTGTTAAATACCAAGTTTTTCACAGGGAAACTTTGAGAGCATAGTCTGTGAAAGTGGAAGTGTTTTTATAAGAAGAAACGATGAGTTATATCCGTCCTTTGGAGACAGATTCGCTGCCGTTGCTGAACGAATCAGCAAGTGCCCGGCGGATACGAGCTCTTGAAGAAGAGCTTGCCGCCTACAGACGAGGCAACACGCCACGATTCGGATATTTGAAGTACAGCGAATATGAGAACGGGGGCGGCAGCATAACTCGGCGGGCAGTTACTGAGGTACGATTTGTATAGTGATACCCATACATTACAGCCAAATATAAGAACTGAAAACAACACAATCACATCATATCCTAACTGTGCGTCAGCGTGCCAAAACTCGCCCACGTGAAGAGAGGTAAATATTAAGTTTATTAAGAAAATTGGTTTAGAATGACAATTTTATTTGGAATATTGAGGACTTTATTTAAAATGTTCTCATCACAACAGATTTATCATCCCTAAGATACATTAAATCTGGTGCCACATTTGTGGCAGCCTGCCTACAAGTGTATTTTATATGTGTATATCATATCATATCATATCGATATCAAGGCGTGCAGGCCTGACAAGGCCTTTTGCCCGCGTGAAGTGGGGATGAAAAAGAGAGTCCCAACATATGACAGATGCATTTTTCAACATTGAGTGCACAATGCTTGAAAAATCAAGAAATATCTAGATGAGTTTTGTATTTAAAATTCTGTAAATGAATGTCAAGATAACTTTTTAAAGTATTCACTTTTCCTGCAGAAATAACATCTTGTGACAAATTATGTTATTTCTGCAGGAACAGTGAATACTTTTGTTTGTAACAAACATTTGTTACTCTGTAAAGAAATGTGCAAATCTGGAAGTTTTTACTGAAACTTCTAACAGTTGATGTTTGTAGGAATTGCCTCTTGTAGCAGTGTTCTCATTCAATGTACACAAAGAATTTATAGTTCTGCTGTCAATTGTCATATAATCCATGAGTCATTTTATACATCTCTATTAAATCACCACGCAGTCTTTGATACTGTAAACTAGGTAAATGAAGTGATTGCAACCTATTTTCATAGTCCATATCAGCAAAGCCAATGATTCTTTTAGTAAATCTTCATTGAACATTTTCAGTACTGTCTATACATTTCGCTAAGCCCGTATTCCAAACAACATTCCCATATTCCAAGACTGGCTTGACTAATGACTTAAATAATGGCACCATAATAATGTTCTTACTTTGACACTGTAAATTCCCAACTAACATTCCAGTCAGTCTACTGGCTTTTTTAATGGTTTCATTACATGAACATCAAAAGAGAGATCAGAGTAAACAATGACTCCAAGGTCTTTCTCCGATGAAGTCTCCTGCAAATTAGTACCAACCAAAAATGCTTATAATGTAGATTATTCCACCTTCATGTAAAACTTTATTGCTATTAAATTAAATTTGCCATCTATCAGTCCAGTGTATTAACTTATCAATACTAACTTGTAACTTCAATGTACCAACATCAGAATCTACTTCCTCATAGATCTTTGTATCATCTGCAAAGATTTTCACGAAACAGTCTAGTATAACAGGCATGTCATTTATATAATATACAAAGAGTGTGGGCCCCAAGGCACTGCCATGAGGAACACCACTACTCACCTTAACAGGACACGATGACTCAGTCCCAACTGACACATACTGTGTACTCTCATATAAGAAGTCTTTTATCCATTCCAACAATTTACCACAAATGCCGTACCCTTGCAATTTAACAATTAATCTTTTATGTGGAACTTTATCGAACGCTTTCTGTAAGTCCAGATAAATTGCATCCATTGGCTTATTGTTTCCAACTTCAAGTGATTGCATCCAGTCATGTAAAGTATTCAGCAACTGAGTCACACAGAATCTACCACTGGTAAAGCCAAATTGATAATCAGACAATAAGTTGTTACTAATCAAATGTTTATTCAAAGTGTCACGTATGAAACTTTCAAAAGCTTTACAAACAGATAGTTTCCAGGTTCTTGTTTGTTACCTTTCTTAGATATTGGTTTTACTTCTGCTACTTTCCATGCCTGTGGGATCTTACCATGTGATACAGTTTTAAACGAACAGAATCTTTAAGGGAATAGCTAAACTACTATGCAATTCTTTTAGCAAATAAGAGTGTATTCCATCAGGACCAATGGCTTTATTCACCTTTAAATGTAAAAGTTTGTCACAATCATGTTTTCTGAAACCTCAACATTATGTGTTGAAGCCTTGCATTTTGGTTCAAAAGAAGGAATATTGGTGACATCTTCCACTGTGAAAACACTAGAGAAAAAATTTAAGACCCCAGCCTTTTCTTTGTCAGTGTTAGTCAAAGTTCCACCGGGTGTGCTTAAGTTCAGAATAACCTCCTTAGGTTTAGTTTGTGATACAACATAATTAAAAAATCTCTTTGCGTCACTTTTAATATTTTTTGCAAAAGACATCTTTTTTTCCTTAGTAGTCTTTGGTAATGCCCTCATAACCTGATTTCAAGCATGTGCATAAGCATTATAATTTTCAGTCATCCTGAACTTCTTATGCCATCTGAAAGCCTTTCTTTTGAATCTTATCTTTTCCAAAACAGAAGGTAACACACATATATTACTTTGTTTTCCCCCCACATTTACACCTTCATTTAAGGTGGCTGAAAAAGACCCAAAGATGGAATTGGCGACTTGTGAGAATTATTCAGACTGTACAGGATATTACACAGTTTCATATTTTGTTTCTGATATCTGGCAGTCTCAATATTCGTCTAGATAGGTAGCCAGCTCTATGGTCAAAGAGAGTGCTGCACTCGGGGGTGTTGGGATGAGGTAGCCAACAGTTGGTCTGGTGCAAACAACAGTAATAACAACAATAGTGGTAAAAATGATAACAATAATCATAATTACAACAATAATAACATGCAGTAAACAATACGAGTGACAGGGTAGGCATGGGAGGTGGTGGGGTTTGTTAGCAGGTGCAATGCTTTGCCCCCCCGCATCCCTCCATCCCCTCCACACATACTCACACCCACACCCACACCCCCATCCCAGAACTCCCAAACACACATCTCCATCCCACAAGGGATTAAGGTAACACTCAATTCTGCCTAATAGATACTGAATCAGGCCCACCACACTCAATTCTGCCTGATAGTAATACTGAATCAGGCCTACCACACTCAGTTCTGCTTGATACAGAAGCAGGCCCATCACACTCAATTCTGCTTAATACAGAAGCAGGCCCACCACACTCAATTCTGCTTAATATTGAATCGGGCCCATCATACTCAATACTGCCTAATCAGGTGCATCACGCTCAATTCTGTCTAAACAGAAGCAGGCCTACCACACTCAATTCTGTCTAGTACTGAATGAGGCCCATCACACTCAATTCTGCCTGATTAGTCCCATCACACTCAATTCTGCCTGATACACAAGCAGGCCCATCACACTCATTTCTGCCCAGTACAGATGCAGGCCCACCACAAGGTGGGAAGATTACGCCTAGGTGCTGGAATGTCTGATGGATGGATAGGAGAATTATGGGATGGGGGTGGGGGGGTGGGGGTGGGGGGGTTATCTTAGGGGAGTGATTGGAAGGGATTGGGGGAGGGGTGGGCTGACAGTTTTAGAGAGTACATGTGTGCAGTCTCATTTTGAAGGCATCCAGTGT